>NC_031777.1:12185317-12378011 GCF_001522545.3 Parus major | reverse complement strand
TGTAAATGTTGTTTGAGAGAACATTCAACTACAAAACAGTAAATTTCTATGTTTTCTCTGCAGGGAGGGCCTTCCTTCTATCCTGGTGGATCTTATGGACAGGTAGGTGTTTTTTCTTGTTTGTAGAGAAAACAGACTTCTTTTATTTTCACACCTATTCTGTCCTTGAAAGATGGAAAACACTTTTTTGGGAGAATCAGATTAATCAGGTTTTTTTTTGATTTTCTGTGCAGGGAGGGTCTTCTGTTTATGATGGCAGCAGTGAATCCTATGGTCAGGTAAATACTCTTTTTTTACTCTTTGTGTAAATGTTGCTGAGGGCCAATACCCTGGGTGAAGTAAATATACAGCTATATCTGTATTTTGTCTCTCACTATATTCTAATGAAAGTGATCTTTTCTTTGAGGAATCAGTAAATTTGTATATACTTTTAACTAGTTAGCCTGAAAGTTTATAGGGAAGTACAAGGTAGGGTGCCTCCAACTTTTAAGGCTTATTCTCAACAATGCAGCTTTAAATTACCTGCAAGATGAAGACCTCTTCAAAAGTGTAATAAGAATTTGAGTTAAAAACATGTAACATTAGTATTTTACAGAGAAATAACTCTGAGTTGCTTAACAATTCTGATAACTGAGTAAATAATCATTTTTTTTAAGAAGATCCCCACAGTAAGTATATATATAAAAAAATAACCTTTTTACAATATGAAAATTATTTCTGTTTTCTGAACAGGGTGGATCTTCTGCTTATAGTGGTTCTGAGACTTATGGCCAGGTAAATGTTATTTTCTCCTACATCAAAAGCTTATGCTTGCTATGTTGGTAATTATGTGTACTGGGTTCTATGTTTCAGTTATTTTTATGCTATTTTTCAGGACAATGAAAATGCCATTTTAACTTTTGTCTCTCTTTACCTTTGTAAAAACTTGAAATGTTTCCATAATTTACAGAACATGAGGCACTATGTATGCATTTTAACTATGCCTTGTGATTACTCAATGCTTTAACTCCTTTATTGTTCATGTGTTAGTCCATTCAGAAGGAAAATATTTTATGCATTTACTTTACACACCTTACTTATGGAGAAGCTGTTGAAAGTTTAAATAATGCGATTTTTGAATATAAAGAATGATAACTTTGCAAATTAATTTAACGTAAAAATTTTTTGTAATAAAAATGCATGTTTGCAAGGAGGGTTTTTTCCAGCCTCTTCTGCTTAACAACAGGTAAAGTTACATATTTTGTCTTTTCTTGCATATTTCTTAGTTTAGGTAAAATTGGAGATTTTAAGCATTTAGTTAGTTTTATTCTTCTATTTTATACTCCCCACAATTAAGAACATGTAAGAGTCCTTTTTACTTGAAAATCTATGTTTTTTCGTTATTTTACAGGATTCAGCTTCCATGGGAGCCAGTGAAACTGAATATAGTGTAAGCATTTTTTCTCAACAATATCAATATCATAATTCATTACCTTTTAAATTATCTAGGTGCCTACACAGACCTCCACTTTATCTGATGTCACGTGATTGTGCTATACATGATAAGGACTTCACAAATTAAAATTGCAGTTACAACACTTCTGACTTCTAACAATCAAACATTTTTTGAATTGGTTGTTACAAGCAGCAATTACAAAGAAAGCTCTTCTTATTTCACAATTTCCATCAAAACTCAGTATTAGTACATGACTACTTCCCTCTTTCCATTAGCAATTCACACTACATTTCATTTTTTTCCCAATGCCAGACATAAAATATTCAAATTCCTTCATCTATATATGCATAGGAATGGTCTGGTTCCATGAAGTGTGGTGAAAAATGTCTGCTTTTCTTAAGAAGATGCTTTTTCTCCTGACTAAAATATATTTCCTTAAATTCTGCTGAAGCTGTTTATAAAATTTGACAATTCCAGTGTTTTCCAGGGTCCTTTTTAGTAGGAAATTGCTCTCCACAAGTAATTTTAAATTCAGCTGTGCACTTTGGCAACAAGTACACTGTGTCGATAACTTCAGTGCTGTCTCTATACCAAATCTTCTTATGGATATTCAAGAAAGCTAAAGTATGACACTACAGAGGGCCCAAAAACCCCTCTGAAAGAAACCAAGGTGTAACAACATATGTGTACCACATCTTGGTCTTAAAAACCAAGAAAGCTTTTAAAAAGCTGGTGTTTTCCCCTGAAACATTCTGAAGGAAAGAAAATAGAGATGGGACCTCATTCCTTTATTTCAGTATATCAGGATTCAGCTATCAAAATAAAGAAATGCCATTCTCCAGAAATGAGCAGAGAAAGAATTTGTAGACTTCTTATCCTACACTCTTTATCTTCAACCTTCCCACAAACAGTACCTTCCTTTGCTTCCCACCTTTGCTTAGAAAGGAATAGTAATATTTGCCATGGCAATAATAAGATTCTGATATTTTTTAGGATTCCTCCTCACCATCTGGTAGCCGCCAGAGTGAACGGGTAAGCAATCCTTCCTTTATGGTATTGCCAGATGCCAGCCCCAGTGCTTGGCAACAGCAGCACCTAATTAAATCTCCTGTGGAAACCCTGAGGCAGTTCCAGTGTGAGACAGAAAACCCTCAAGAACAGCGGGAATGAGGATATGGATAAAGAGTTAAAGTATTGCTAGAAACCTCAGCTGATGCTGAGGTGTGCTCTTGAATTTCAAACTCACATCACAAATGTGATAGCACCATTTACTTGTTCAGGACCTTGCTCTTTTTAAATCATTGCTTGACTGCAAAGAGCTTCAATACCATGATTTGTCTAGCACTTAGAATAAGTGCAACCCTTTGCTTTGTTGTGCTGTAAGACTTATTTATGAAGGCTTCCATTTTCCTATCATTTTTACATGGCACCTGCTGTGTTTATTCTAATGACACAGACTGAGAAATTATTTTGTTAGAGATAGAATTCTTTCAGCTGCTGTATCCTAGAGAATATCTACCACCAAAAGAGCAATTATCAATAGTCATGAAAGGGTGTGTGCTGTTTTATACAGAAAGACAGCAGATTTTTTTTGTTTTTCTTGAACGGTCCATGACAGAAAATTAAGGAATGTGGAGAAGGAAAGAGGAGTGTTTTTCTTCCACTCTGATCTTTCCAGTTTTTGGGGTTTGGTTTTTTCATTTAATTTCAATACATTTTTCCAGGATTTTTATTCCCCAGGAGGCAGCCAGTCAGGTGGACATGTAAGCATCTATTTTATTTATTATTTGAAGTTCCCTTCAAAAATGGCTGTACTATTTAAAAATTATCCCAGTGAGTAAATGACACCGAACTGTTTATTTCTTGGAATTTGTCATGACATCTGGTATCATGTCTTGTGAAATCTAATTGCAAACTGTTTGAATTTAAAAATTAAAAATTTAAAGTGTATAACAGTCTTGTTCTCCAGAAACCATTTCAAACAAAAAAATATTGGGTCTGCTTTTTTCAGGGGTCATCTTCTCAAAGTGGTAGCTACTCCAGTGGACAGGTAAATATTAAATCTTTGTATTTTTGACCTCAAGTATCTGCCACACAAAAGTTGGAGGCCTCATGCGGTATTACAGCAATTTTTAAACTGTGAACAAGGTTGATTCATTCTTCCTTACATATCTCCATGTAAAAGCCCAGATGCAAGTGGAGTAGTCAAACATATATTTAATGTATTAGCTGATGTTTTAACACCAGGAAAAATGAAAGTAATAAATATTTGGCATTAATTAATATATGTTAAACATGAAGTAACTGATTTTTATATTTTTCAGGACACAGCCTCATCTGGAAGCAGCCAGTATGGGGGGCAGGTGGGAAATTTTTCTTCTTTGTTGTTATTGTGATGGTTTTTCCCTCAGTGTATATATTTCAAGAAAATATTAGTAAATTGGCAATACCTAAGCTTCCAGACTACTTTGTGATTTATTTTATCCTCATTAAAATTACTACAGATAAAATTGCTTTCTCAGCTAAACAGATCTTCTCAAACTTAGTTAAAAGAGTAAAAGACAATATTTTGTATTTAAATTCACGTGTCAAAGAAAAATTTTTAAATGTGAATGTAACATTTACAGGGTTCACCTTCCTCAGGAGGCAGCCAGTCTGGTGGACAGGTATGAATTTCTTACTCCACAGTCTTCAGCTGGGCTCGTGTCAGGCACTCAAATTTACTTCTTTTATCTTTCCTTCACAAGAACTGTTTTCCTTCACCACTGTCCTTTGTGCCCAAAGCCTCAGCAGTGCATTGTTTCCTTTTGGAAACAATTTGGACATCCTGCAAGACAGAGTAGCCAGTAGTAACTGTTTGACATGTGTATTGTAGCTTCTTTACTTGCTTTGGTGCTAAACAAATTTCATGCATATTGAATGCGGAAAGTGAGACACTGAATGAACTCCTGGCCACCAACAGTTAGTTTTATCAGAGATTAAATAATCTGTTTTCTGTATCATCTGTAACATGAAAGAGTACTGCATGTACTCCTGGTGCTCTGGCCTGTTTAGGAAAAAAAAGTCTTTCTGTGGTGCTACTCAGAATTTTTTACTCATCCTTTTGATGGGTAATGTTTTTAAGGTAAAAATTGCAGGTAAGAAAATTTGAAGACAAAATAATTAGCATTTTGTTGCCCCATCAGAGTGCAGAAATTGTTGCATAAGATAAAATAGACTCAGTTCTAGAAATTGGGCAGTTAAAGTGTAGCTTTATGGTTTGCATGCCTGGGATGGTAGAATTAATTTGAGTTGTAACTAAAATCCATTTCAGTCCTGTGTTCTTGATATCTTAAATACTTTCTGCATTTCTACAGGGTGGATGTGATTGTTCTGGGGGAAGTTCTGTAAGTGCTACTTGTTCATTATACATTTTCTTTCACTAAACAATTTAACTGGAAAATTATGTGAAATCCGATTTATTTCCAACTTACTTATTTGAATGTACTCTTAATTTGAAATTCATTGTTCCTTTGGTGACTTAGATGGTTCTGATATGGTAGGAGCTATTTCTCATTATGCCAAGATTCAGTGTTACAGAATCATTGAACCATTTAGGTTGGAAAATGCCTCGAGTCCAACCATTAACTCAGCACTGCCAAGGTCACCACTAAACCCTACCCCTAAGTGCCACATGTACATGCCTTATAAACACCTCTGGTGGTGGTGATTCAGCCCCTTCCCCAGCAACCCCAGTGCTTGATAATCCTTTCAGCGAAGAAATTGTTTACTGAAATATAATCTAAGTCTCCCCTGGAGCAGCTTGAGGCAATTTCCTCTAGTTCTATTGCTTGTTACTTGAAAGAGAGGACCAGCCCCCACCTGGCTACAGCCTCCTTTTAGGGAGTTGTAGAGTGTGATAAGGTTCCCCAATCCTCTTTTTGTCCAGTCTAAACAACTCCAGCACCTTCAGCTGCTCCTCACAAACCTTGTGCTACAGACCCTTCCCCAGCCCCCTAGCCATTTTTGGACACAATCCCACACCTCAATATCCACCTTGTAGTGAGGGACCCAAAAGTGAACACAGGACTCAAGGTGGAAGCCTCATTAGTCCCCCCTTGGTATAGGGGGACAATCACTTCCCTAGTGCTGCTTGCTGGCCACATTATTTCTGATAAAAGACAGGAAACCCCAGAGTTGGCAGTGAGTTGCATTTCTGAGCAGTGATGTCCGTTGCCATACAGTATTTACAGAGATGTGTATCTCTTCTCAAAAAAAACCCAAAAAGATTGCATTAAATACCAGAATTAATTGACAAAAGATCTATCATTAAAGAAAGCTAAAATAATATCCAGTCAACAAAATTGCCAATCACAAAAATTTGTATAAAAAAATCAATGTTTACAAAATTTAAAACAAACAAAACAAAAAAACTGAGGGACTTCTCACTTGTGTTTTTAAGTCCATATAAAGTTACTTAAAGACTATGAAATAGGGTAATCCCCATTTTCCAAAGCAAATCATATGTGGTCAATCAACATGTAGCATGTAAAGGACACTCCTGCACCTTGGGTAATACTCTTATTTCCTAGGCAATGAATTATAGGCAGATACAATATGATACTTCATGATTTATGGTCTTCTGGAACAGAAAATAGTTTCTTTCTCTCTTGACAAATTGATAAAATTAAGTGAAATGTAAGTGTAACTAATTTCAGGCTGTGATAGTCTTCCTTTGGAATGCCATGGAATAAATATTCTAAGGTTTTGTTTCATTTATAGTTTATGATCAAAGACAAAAGCTAACTTTTCTTTTCTTTTTTTCCTTTATAGGGTGGATCCTCTACTTTAGTCAGAAGTGATTCCTCTGTAAATGTAAGCAATGTCCATCAGCTTTTAAGATTTTTTTAAAAAATCTTTGTTTGTTTTATTAATATAATGGCTAGAGAGAATAAAAAGAGTTAGTACCTAATAGAAGTCATACACTTGTGAAAATAATCTACTTTGGTTACAATTTAAAATACACACAGGCCATTCCTTTTAATTGTAACAAAAAAATGCACACAAGGCATTCATGCAGCACTCCCAGTTGCTCTTTCCATTTGAAATAGTTTTCATTCAAAGGGAAGTCTTACAGTGAAAAATATTGCCACAAACACAGGCAGATAACAGTATAAATATTTACTTTGGGAGTCAATTCCATTGGCATCCTTGGAATTATGTAAAAATATCCCCAAAGGACACGGATTTATGTGATAGTATACCTCTTAGATAAATTACTGCAAGAAAGTTCAGTATTAGTATTTATGTACTACTGTCTTTCAAGAAGTTTTGCTTTAAAAGAACAAAAGTTTTGTTTCTTTTAGAGTAAAATAATTGGTGGTTCTGTTTGCTTTTTTCCCCAGGACTCGTCTTCCTCTGGAGGCAGCCAGTACAACAGCCAAGTAAGCATTCATTCCAAAAGGAGAGCCAGTTCTGAAAATGATTGTCAATCCATTCACTCAAATTCAGTTTTTATATAGAAACTAGGTAAAAAGAGCAAAAGCTCAGTAGATTAAATTCATCATTGAGTTAGATATGGACTAAAAATTATAACAATGGGGTTTATAGGAAATACTGTCCTAGCTTTGGAAAAATTTGCAAAGTGAAGCTCACAAAAAAAATGTCTGAGAAAAGAATAAATCAAATTGCATGATTTTATATTTCTATTGGACCTAATTCCATTGTGAATAAAAACAAATCCAATCTCCCCTCTTTAAAGAGATCCCTTGTTGTATGAGGTTTCAGTAATTTTTCTTAGTTTGGTTTTCAGAGTCATGTTAGGTAGCCCATATTTTACCCCTAAGTCTGGCCCAGCATTCAGTTTTCCAAATAAAAAAAATGCCACTCTCCAGAAATGAGCAGAGGAAGAACTGGAAAAAGTACCACTTTAACCTTCCCAACATGTCACACAAACAAAGCACCATGTCTTTGTCTCCCACCCTTGCTAAGGATCTCAGATATTTTCCTAACTTACTTTGCTCAAATTCTAGTTATTAAAGCATTCCAAAGTCCTGCTCACCTGCCTTCACTCTTACCTTGCTCTCTTGCCCCTGTTGTCCTGGCAGAGCCATGTTTTGATTTAAGGAAATCCCACTCTTATCTGGTATTCTTTACAGGATTCATATTCCTCTGGAGCTAGCCAGTATGGAGGACATGTAAGCTTTTCCTTTCAATATTTTATATTATTTTTTATAAATAGTTGACTCATATTAAGGATCTCAGTTTAATATATCAAGAAAATTGACAGTGGTCTGTATTCTGTAGCAATATTGTGAACTCAAGGAAGACAAAAAAAACAGAGTTTATTCTGGGATAATTACACACAACACTCAAATAACAAAGTATAGATGTCTTTGCCACTTCTTTCCATTAATTAGTTAATTAGTTAGTTTATGTTAATTAATTAGATGTTCAGAAATAACTGATTATCATTTCTTTCCCAGGAGTCATCTTCTTATGGAGGCAGCCAGTATGGTGGACAAGTAAGCATTAATAGTCCCCATTTTTGTAGTTTATTTACTGTCCACCTAACTGACTGTATCTTAGCTTTAATTTAAAATATTTTCAGTAAATCTTTTCTGAAGTATTCTGATGCTACTGTAATAAAAAAAAAAAAAAAAAAGTTCAAATGAAGATCATTATCTAAGACTAAGATAAAACAGAATGTGAAATACATGGTTGACTCAAATGAGTCCTGAAATTTGCAGGTCTAGATATCATGTCTCTCTCTGAAGTAAACCGGTACTTTACAAAGCTAACAAGAATTTTTAAATCCTCACAAAATGATTCTATGAGTCTATGAAATAAGTGTAAAAAGGTTTCAGTCTCCATTTTTTGTTTATTTGCAGGGTTCAGGAGGCAGCCAATATGGTGGACAGGTGAATATTCTTCCCTTGTAGTGTTTACTATTTTATCAGAGAGATTTGGTAGTTCTCTCTGTTAAAAAAAAGTTAAAAGAACATTTTAAGGAGGCTGGGGTTTGGTTTGGGGGTTTCTGTCCATTTTTTATCTAATTTGTTGCTAAGTATATAATGGTTATAAATGTATGTGATACCAAGCTACAGAAGAGTTCTTAAGATGGAATTTCTGATGCATCATGGCAAATGCAGATGAGCCTCACCCCTTTTGGCACAGTCTTGTTCAGTCCACCCGGAGTTCTGCAGTGAAGGAAACTGGGCACTCCATATGGAGCATGGTTTAAGGGAATACTATGACATAGACATAAAGATAATTTAACTCTTTTTTGTTCAGGGTTCACCTTCTTCAGGAGGCAGCCAGTATGGAGGACAGGTGAGAATCTATTCCTGTGTAGCTCTTATTCTAACACACAGTTTCTACATCAAAACTTGTTATTTTTATATTGACTGAAAAAATGTTTTGTGAAAACTCTGTTTATCTGATAACAGATAGGTATCTAAAGACATATGATCTGAAGCAATACAAAAACTATGGCTTCTGTTGTATTAAATGCAGTTCTGGCTTTGTTCTACTCTTCAACCTGCCCTGCTGCTGTCAAGGTTCCTTAGCTCTAGCAATTAGGAGCGGCTGGAAGCAGATTCATCCGTCCTCTAGCTCATTTCCTTCAGCAAAATGCAATATCAGAAGTGATATCTGAAAAGCAGCATGGTTTAAATAGGAAGAGGGGAGAAGATGAGGAGTTACTAAGATTCTTCATGCCCCTGTGAAATGAAAGATGACAAAATTCCTAGTGCTGCCTGGAGGTATAGCCTCTAATATGGAGTGACACATAAAGCAATAGGCTGGTTGTTTATTTTTGTTGTGCAAAAGAGGAAAAAGATAGAGATTCTTTAAAAAGCACTTAAAGAAGCTTTTTGATTTGAGAAATAATTGGCACCTTTGCTACAGGGTCCATCTTTGCCAGGCAGCAGCCATTATGGAGGACAGGTGAGAACTGTTTTTCTGTTTATGGGTTGTTTTTTTCCATTGTTCACCTTTTTTTCGTTTTTGGTGAAAATCAGACCATTTTTTAAAGTGTCTTACAACTAAACAGTGTTTAGGCAGAATAGACAAATATCTGACTTTCTGCTGTGCCAACCCACTCACATAAGCAAAGCATAGGATGCTGTTGTGAGCATACAGTCCAGTATGCTGCTGGTGTGAGCACGACTCACACCTGCCTGAAGCTGACTTTGATTCAAACTTCATTATTCTGTTTAAACAGCAGCTGCTTTAAAGGCCAGTGGATTTCAGTATGGTTATAAAGTAAATGTTCATGTCCCTGTGGCACTTAAATCCATGGAAAACAAATAAAAGTGTGTTTTTCTGTGGCAGTCGTAAGTTGAAGAATGTGCAACAAATATAAATACTTTTTCATTTCTTTAGGGTATAGCTTCTTCAGGAAGCAGCCAGTATAGTGGACAGGTAAAACTTCTTTTTTCATGGTATTTGCAGTTTGGGTACACAATTCATCAGGAAAACAGACTGTTATTTTTTGCAAAAAAAATATTCTTTATTCTAAGATAAAATAGCTTTAAGCCAAACTGAAGGAGGATTGCTAAGTATGATTCTGTCTGGTATTTCAGAGCAAATGATGCAGGGGCCTGTGACACTTCATGGAAATGTTTCTTCAACATACCATGGTTTAAAAGGAAAATTTTTTGTGTTATGTTTAAATGGAAGCAATTTGAAGGCCACAGAGAACAAGTGAGAATGTTACTCAGTAATACAGAAGTAATTAAGTTTCTCATTTCTTCCAGGGCTTTTCTTCAGGAGTCAGAGAGTCTGGTGGACAGGTATGCTTTTCTTTCTCTGCACTGCTCAGTTCTGCTAGTGTCATATACTCACAGATTGCTTTGTGTAACTTTCCTTCACAAGAACTGTTTCCCTTCACACATTTCATCCAGATTGAAAGTGGAGATACTGAATAGTGAACCTCTGGCCACCTCTTACTAAGTGTTATCAAAGTAAAAGTTACCTAATAGGCCTCCAGTGGAAGTCTGTATGTATCTATAGGATCATAGAGTTCCTTAAATTGGAAGGATCCTCAAGTCCAACTCCTGGCCCTGTGCAGGACACCCTATGGATGACACCATGTGACTGAGAGCATTGACCAAATGCTTCTTGAATTCTGACAGGCTTGAAGCTCTGGTCTCCTCAAGGGAAATACATGAGATCTGTATTACTATTTAAAATTTTTTACTTATCCTTTTGTGAGTACTGTAAATACTTTTGTGAGTTACTGTAAATATTAAATGAGAAGTTAAAAGATTCTATTTAAAAATTTGATCAGTAAGTGCACAGCTAACCTAAAAGGGCAGGGGAGAGACAAAGAAACTACCTTTTTAAATGGAGCTTGATAAATTGATGAGCAATGTTTTATAGTCCATTTTCTTAGAGTAGCAGAATGTGAGTTTGATTTACTAATTCAGAGGCCTATTCCAATCACAGACCCAGGAAAGTAAGTTTGGTTGTGTTTTGTACAGGGTGGGTGTGTGTGCCCCGGTGGAGGTTCAGTAAGTATTTTTTGTCTTTATGTATTTTTCATAGTATGTACACATACTGGAAAATTCCCAAGGAGTGACATTTCTTGAAATGATTTTGTCAGTAAAGTTCTATGTATGATAAAAGCTTTTTCCACATTATGCCAAAGTGAGCAATTTTGAACTTGCTAAAGGCAGAAATATTAAGTGACTTGCAACCATAGTATAGCATTCAAAACTAGCTACTCAGTTTGTAAAAGAGAGGTCAGGGACTTTTCTAAGAATCTGTTTCCCAAATATCTCATAGTGTACCTGTTGGGTTTTGAACTTTGCTCTTATGATAGTTATTAACTATCATAATATATAACTATTAGTATGATTGAACAAATGAAACTTAGATTAAAATCTTGGCTCAAGATTCTTTCAGAATGGAGCAGAGAAACAGATTTGGCAAAGTTAAAGCTATTTCCATTTTTCTATCTAATTAGTATATTTCCTATTTCTTTGCAAATTCCTGAAAAAAAATGAAAAAACCCTAACATACAAAATGCCCCCCCCCCCCCCCCGCCCATTTTGCTGAGATTAAGTTAATTTACTCCTGAAGGAGGGTTCAGTTATCTGGTTTTTTTCACAGTCAAAACTGCTTGGATCACTACTCCTCTTTATTGGTCTGCGTAATCAAGCAAAATGACATGCCCAAGTATATAACCCATGTCATATATGCCAATTCTGAGAATCAAAAGTGTTGAAAACAACATATAAATTAGAATTTATATAAATAGAATAACAATAATAATAATAATAAACATTATACATATCTATTACTTGACATATAAATCAAGATGAATCAGAATAAAAGTAAGCGGTATAAATGACTTGATCATTGCAATAGGTCAGTGTGTTCTCTTGGTTTTCCTTTCTGTGACTCTGCAGTTAATACAGAGTAAACATTGGTGTTTCTGTTGAATGCAGGGCTCTTTCTCAGGAAGCAACTACCATGGTGGACAGGTAGGCAGTTTGTCTCTGACATTTACACAGATTGGTTCCTCAGGAATAAACATGCCTCAGTTGCCAGAAGCCATTAAATATTGAGTTCAGTTTAGTCACAGAGATAGGTAAAATAATTCCAGAGAGTGCACAGGGCTTTTATTCAATCACTCTTGACATTTCAGTTATACCCTTCTATAGACAAGAGCCAAGATTTTACTTTGTAGTTATAGAAGCTTTCTTACCTTAAGAAATTACTGAAGAATCGTTCACTGGGTTCATCTCACTGCATAAACCACCCATATGATGTGTGGATAATTAATCATTTGCCACTGCATTAGTAAATGTATAAAGTTCTTCCAGTTAATAATGCAGTTATGTGTATTGTCTATATTAGGTTCAGGAATTTTTTGCCATTTAAAATTTTTGATGCTATTAAAACAATTATTCATAAAATTTTTGCATTCTTTTTACAGGGTTCATATCCTGGAAGCAATCAGTATGGTGGACAGGCAAGCATATTTTCTTTGTTTTCAAGATCTTCTTTCTACTTGCAATTTATTAAACAAGAAATATCATGCAGTACATATACTGACAGCTTTTTGGGGTCATTTTACTCCTAATAAATATTTGAAAACAGGACTGTCAGTAGCTAGAGTCTACTTGAAATGGAGTAGCATGAACAAATTTCCAAATAAAGAAATTCTGTAGATAATTCAAGTTGTTTTATGTCAGAATGCCTCTTATCTCAAATTATTATTTTAAATTTTAATTTATATGAATTTTTGTATTTACATTAAATACTTGGAAAATTTGGTACAGAATAAACCAATAGATACTGCTTTAAAAAAATACAAATTCTGGTCTCTTACACACAATAACACTACTTTCCTCTTCAACTCAAGACCCTTCCTGTCAAGTGTGTACCTTATGCAGACTGTTTGCCACTGATTCAGAAATGTTACAATTGCAAACAGCTGACAGATTAAATGGATGACTAACTTATACGATGGAGCTTCTTTTTTATTAGTATTACTGTGTTTGCAATGTCTCACTCTACCCTACTAAAAAAATAATTTCTTTTTACTCCACTGGTGAGCATTGGAGTTCATTATCACTCTATTAAAAAGATAATCTCATGTAGAATGGAAAGGATTCTCAACAGCTGCAAATCAATTTTTTTTTCCCCAAACTACCTATTTGGTAATATTAGCAATGTTTTTACAATAATACACATGATGCTCTCCGGACATGTTTGACATAGTAGAAAATCACAAATAAAGTAGATTGGTTTTTTTCTTCTCTTGAATAAAGCCATATGTAAGACACTTTTGATCCATTTCTTTATGTAACAGAACAACCTCAGCAGGTGTTTTGTGACTGTTTTTCCAATTTACTACTTTCAGCTGTTGAAGAACTTAGAGGCATTGAAGTCAGAAGTCTTTCACTGCATCTTTTTAGATTAATATACTTTCCAGATTATGACTGAGATCTGTCAAAAGTTCTGTGATGTTTCATTCTGCACAGAAAAACAAAAAGTAACTGATGTTAATTTTCTGTGTTTGTTTTGTTTTGTTTTGTTTTGTTTTGTTTTTTTAATAGGGATCTTATCCCTCAGGAAGCAGGCAATATGGTGGGCAGGTGAGTATTCTCTTTCCATCCCAGCACTTCTAACTCCTTCCTAACATACTTTCTAGATCAGGTCAGCTATTTGATGCTGATAGATATATTAATTTGGCAATTTTATTAAGTTTAAACAGTGGAGGTAATATGAATTGAAGTTGTTTCAGTAAGGTGAATAAAAGACTTGGTTACAATGAGTTACTGCTCTGTGTAAAATATTCCTTTGAACATAGTACAGATGCCAGGCTATATTTCATGACACTGCTTGCTTGATTCAAATTGCAACTGTTGTGGTATGGAGTACAGAGTGTAAATTTTAGGTACCCCATTTACCTTATTTGTTCAAAGAACATTCAAATAAGTTTGTCCTAAATACTGCAGAAATTGTCTCAAGACAGTAATAGAAGAGTTTTCATTCAATTAATACAAATTTGACTTCTTACAGGGCTCATATCCTTCTGGAGGCAAGCAATATGGTAAACCAGTAAGTACAAAACATTCAAATTTACATTTCTCTTTTCTTACACACCTGTTGAAAAAAACACTATATCAAGTTAGTTATGGACTAGACATAGTAATTCTGAGAATTACCTTAATATGCAAAGAGTGTCACAGGATTTACTTATCTGGGATACTCTCAACAAATGCAAACACAATATTTATTTTCTCACAGTTTTGAAACAGCATTTTACTATGCAGCTGAACTTGTAGTAATCACAGAAGGACACCATTAGATTTTTTTGTATGTGTGTATGTAAGAAACTTTTGAACAGCTATTTCTGTTTAAATTCATAGTAATCATGCACTTTGTGCTCAGAGCTCACTTTTTCATTGATTTTGTATGCATTTCTCTTAAGTATTTCTGTCTTGCTCAGAAGAAAGCACTTTTTCTTTTCAAAGGCAATAATAGTTGCCATTGAACTATGCATATATTCAACTTCTACCATTTCAGACTACTCTTTTTACTATGTAATTTGGACCTTGCTCCTGCCATTCAATAGCAGGATACAATAGTTGATACAAATGTTTTAGCTTATCTCTTACAGAAAAGATGTACTTGTTATTAAACAGTGGCTATAAATGTTACATTTTCTAATACATGAATCCTAAAGGCAAGACATTTTCTGTACCTATTCGATGGCATTTCTTAAATATTTAATGTTTGTAACATTATCAAACCCCAGATTAGGCTGATAAACTAAAATCCTGTTGGCAATGCCATTCAAATAAGCAGAACCACTTCACCAGAAAACTGATTAAGATGCTTTCAGAACATCTAATTTTTCCGTACCCACTTTTATTTTCAACTACCTTTCTTATTAGCTTTCTTTAAGCAGGGGCTGTAAAGGCATCTTATAATTTACCTTTTTTTGTTGGAGGTGTCTCTTTTTTCCCCCAAAATAACCATAGACTAATACCAGGAGAATGATTGTTTAAGTGGACCTTATTACTTTTCCCATTCCATATATTAAGCACAACTATAAAACTGTTTCTTCTTGAGACTTTTGTATTAAATTGTCCAATACAACATTTGAAAGAACGCTCAGAAAGATGTTAAATATTTGAATTTCAGATAAGTTTTTCCTTGGGATTTTTGGATGACTGGATACAAAACAGTGTTCATTCTTCTGTGGTCTTTAATTCCAGATAGCAAAAATATTTAAGCACAAATAGACTTAGAGTCAAAAACAGGTATCTTTTTTCAGGGTTCCTCTTCTTCGGGAGGCAGTCAACAAGGAAAGCCAGTAAGGATATTCTTCTTTCAGTATTCCACAACCAAATTAGAAATGGGGATATTGGGTTTTAAGACAGGTAACAACAATAAAGGTGACATTTCAAATTATGTTGAAATGGTAAATGTATGAGAAAAAATACCAATAAAAATTGGAGTATTTTGTTCAAACCTGCATCTTAGAATGAGGCAGCATTTATTCCTCCCATAGCAAAGTTTTGACCTACTCTGTTTCTTACTCATAGGAACATGCTTGGGTCATTCTAGTAGGAATGATGTATTTAAATATCAGGGTAATTGTTTCAGTTACCAACTCTGTAGCTCAGACAAGACATGTTGCTTTGACCCATTCCTCTGAAACTCTTCATGTAATGAAAAGAACATAGCTGTGCTTATTTGAGACCATTCAATTAAAAAAGAGGGGGAAAGTGCAGTGAAAATGGTAAAATCAAGATCAGACTGGCTAATACCCAGGGCATTTTCAGAACTGTTGTGTGCTCTTTGGATGATGTTCACTGCAGCCCTGTATGACAAAATTAAATGGTTCATATTACTTCACAGGGTGGCTCTAGCTCAGGAAGCACTTACTCTGGGAAACCGGTAAGAATATTTTCATCACAGCACTTTAATCTTCTTTTCTTAGTAAACAAAGAACCTGGGTGGTGGGCAGAGAAATTTTGGGATGATTTGGTCTGAAGAAAACATTCTGTATTAATATTAGTTCAACCTTCCTCTTGAACAATTTAAAACCATGCTGTGGGTTAAGCTATTAAAATCTCATTGATCACAGGAAAAACTGTGTTCAAAACCATTGGCTAGAAACACCCCTATAAATTTATTTGTTTGTTTGTTTGTTTTCAGCACTCACCTTACTCAGGCGGCAGTCAAGTGGTAAGAACTTTTCCTCTTTGTAGTTTCTACTGGTTTCTTCCTTTTAAATGTCACAGAAAACTGAAATCTGTCAAATTTCCTGCATCTGAATAAATGTTTGAGAACACATGTGCAACATAATAAATGAAATAGTCTTAACAAAAATTAAGTGGGACCACACAGGTGCTTTATACTTTTGACCGTGACCATCACTGAAAAACATGTGTTGATACAAATGTGGAACATGATCTTTTGACATCAGAAATGTCTACATAATAGATGGGGCTAATATAAAAAGATTTCTGTGAAAATTTCTTCTCTTTTATAACAGCAATGAAGAGAATTATTTAGAAATGGGTTTATCAAATTTCTCTCTTATTTTTTTATAGAGTTCTGCTGGGAAACACTCCACTCCTCAACTCCTGATGTTATTCAGCATTTTGAGTGCCTTTGCTCTCTCTGCTGCTGTATCAAAATGGTCTATATGAACTTCTGAAGTGTTACTTGATATCCCAAACACGGATTATATTCCATATTATTAGATTACTTAATGTAAAGAAAAAAATACCATTAAGTCAAATTGGCAGATGCTACTTGGCTGTTATGTTGCATGTCTAGCTGGTATGTCATGCCCCTCATTAGTTTACCTCTGGTTTTAGTCATTAGTAGATACCATTAGTTGTGTCAGTGTTTTAGGCATCATTTTAAGAGAGCACATTTTACCCTACCTATATGATTTATTTTTATTTCCAATAGTGAATGCAATGAACACCTACCTGAAATGATTGGTGTGACAAATGAAAACTTAGAAAATATTTGGTTATTAACCAAAAGTAGACAAGGTGAAATAAATTGTTGTATATGCAAACTGAACATTGTGCCTGTTAATCGTCGCATAAGACAAGGCTAATGTAAACTTCTGATAAGCAGTTCTCCATGGGACAGAAGAAAAGATGCTGAAGTAGTACCAGAGTATTAGTTTTAGTCTTTTGTAATCTAATGTAAATTCAATATGGAGATTGCAAAGCAAAAAAAAAACCAAAAAGCACCAAAACCCAAAAACTCCACAGGACTGAATTTTTTTGGGTTAATTAAAGTTTATTAATTAGAAAAATTAAACAGCTCAGAGCAAAGACATTATGAACTCCATCCAAACCAACTTCAAATACATAGAATTCTGTAGAGAAGCATATGAGGCAAATGTACCCCAGATTAGGCTGATAAACTAAATCTGCTGAAAAAGAAAGTGGTTTTCCTTGGAAGGAGTAGAAAATTAATTAAATTAATAGAACGAATACCATCTTGGCTCCTTTTTCCAAGTATTTAATCTAACCTGCGATACCTTGTATATCTGAAAGGTTAATTTCATGAGTGATGTGTACATCTGCAAGCAGGTACATCACTGTGCTCGCTGAAGTACCAGAGCCCATTTTTGATTCAGGAGCAGTTCCACACCTTGGAGCAAACCCTTTTGGAGCTCTCAGAGCCACCTTCTGTTTAGTGTTAACAAAGCGCATTCACCTAAAGCATACTTCTAATGAATGTGTTAGTGAACATGTGCCTGCTATTTAAATTACCATTATTAGTGGCGTGCTTCTCTGTCACGGTTTACAACTGTAATTGGTGGGAGAGGTTTCCATGCAAGTTTTCCTACCAACTTCCGTGGGGCCAGGATTTCACCCGGTTTTGATGTGCAGCACTACCCTTTGCCACCCATCGGTAAATCAACCTGTAACTGAAGCACAAAGTTATGCCTTTATACAATCTTCAAAATTTGTTTTGACAATTTGTTTCTTCGGACAGCACAGTAACGTTCTGTTTGAGAGGTCCGTACCTTAATTTGAACCAGCCCTGCCATTCTCTAATAAATTTGTGATGGGTTTCACACAAACGCTTGTGTCAGTGGCTGCCGAAGTTTCCCGTTCGTGGTTTGGGGGGAACACGGCCCGTGCCGCTGCCCGTGCCGCACGGACTGCAGGCTCCGGGAGCCGCCCGTGCCCCGCTCCGCTGCCCCTCATGCGGCGGCCCCACCAGGCCCTGCCCGGGCCCCGGCCCCGAGCCCGCCCGGCCGCTGCCGGCTCTCGCTGCAGCCGCGGTGCTGGGAACGGAGCGGGCGGGGCTCGGCTGCAGCCGGAGCCTTTGCGGGACGGGACCGCGGCTCCCGGAAGCACCGGGAGCCGGAGCGAGCCGAGCTGGGCCGGCGGTGAGCGGGGCCGCCGGGCGGGCGCGCAGGTGGGAGCAGAGCCCGGTCGGGGCCGCCCCGCCGGGAGAGGTGCGGGGCTCTGCGTGAGGGGGAGCCCGAGGAAGGCCTGGGGGCCGGAGGCGTTTGGGCTTAGTGAATGGCGCGGGAAACAGGGCTGGGGAGGGAAAGGGTGGGATTGAAGAGACACCGAGAGGAGTGTCTGGAAATGGAGCGGTTTGGGCAAGAGGGAGGAGAGGGTGAAGTTGAAGTTGCTGTGGGGAAGCGGCCGTGTGTGAAGTTGGGAAGGGGCACGGATCTGGCCAGAGCGGTGTCGGTGCTGCTGAGGTTGTGACTCCCTTGCTGGTGCTCAGCTGAGAAGATGCTCACTATGTGTGATGCGGTGCTGGATGTAAAGTTCACAGAAATGCACATTTTACAAGCGTTTGCATGGTTATCATAATTTCATACCAAAATTTTGAATTGAGAAACGCTCTAGCAGTACAGCACTTGTGGATTAAGCAGAAACTCAGAGATAGAGAGATAACAAATGTAATAATGCATATCATGGAATAAACCAAAAGGTAAAAGATAAATATCAGAAGGTACCCGAAGTTGTTCTGTTTTATTAAATCCTGTAAACTATGTTTTAAACCAGAGGGAGGAAGAATTGGATTCTAGATAAAATATTTTAAAGTAATGATTGGGTGGAGAAGACTGACACAGCTTTGAGCAAAAGAGGGGTGTGTTATATGGGACATAAAGAACGTATGCAACAAACCTTTCTAAAACTGAGTGAGCACCACAGTGGGAAATTTTATTTTTCATGGTGGCCTCTACACCGGAGGATTGGGATCTAAGACAACCTTTGCTTTTCAAAGACCATATGTGCAGAATGACCAAGTGGGTCTTAGAATTAACATTAGGTAATGGACTGCTTTTCTCGAAATCTGTGGGGCTGCCTCTCTTCATAGGCACTGCACTTATCAGTGTGCTCACTGAGTTGAGCTGCAGGCTTCAGGGTGAGTTCGAAGGAGATGACAGTTGTGGAGAAAGTGATTTACAATAATCTCTCCCTTTGGAAACTGTAGTTCGTGATTCCCTTGTACATTGTTAGGCATTGTGAGAAGAATTTGTGATTGAAAATCTCAGTTCTGGTAGATAAGAATGGTTAGATAAGGATTGGTTTGGGATGTATCATTTTCTGATTGGTAGAAATAGTATGTGTAGCAAAAATACTGGTTTGGGGAAAGACTGGTTCTAGTAAGTATAAATATGCTTTCTTTCGGGCAATGTATTGTTAGGAGTAACTGCCTCCAGCAACCCTACAGGCTGCCTACACAGCCTAATTCCTTATTCTGGTGACGCTATTGTTTGCAATAGCAAGAGAAAGGCAGGGATCATCTGAGCCAAGTACCTGTGGAATTCAAGTCACGTGTCCCTTTAAAACAGTTCCGGATTTGGCAGTTAAGGGAGCACAACACGTACTTATCTTTGGGACGGGCTTGCTAGACATAGTATTCCTCCTGTATTGTTCTTGAATTGCTTGCTGCCTGGGCTTGTTCTTCACCGGTTACTTCAGTTCCTGCCATATTCAAGGTGCTTGTGCAGGCCAAGTGCCTTTGCTGGAACTCAGGAGGCTGCACATCAATGGAGGATGTCTCTAGAGGGGAGCAGAGATTCTTAACATCTGTATTTCTTAGGATCTGGCATGATAATGTCAAATGGTTAGGAGTTCAGGATTTTGTCACTGGATTTCTGAACCTTGTCTTACATTTATACTGCTTCAGTGCTGTTCAGCTGTCTCATTTTATTTGTAATTACTAGCATGCTGCAGTGCCTACAGACTGATTTTCCCTGTAGGATCTAGTTTGTGTTACTGTACTCCAAGTAGGTCACCTTGACTGAGGTGTTTGACATTCTGTGTTGCCTTGAGCACCCAGACTTGACTCGTAATTCATAAATAGCATACATGTAAGCTGCAGCTGAACCCCAGCTGGATACAGTGTTCAGTCTTTCAGCATCTTAAGTCAAGCTCCTTCGTTGGCTTGATACATCTGCAGGAGCTGCATTTCAGCAGTCCTTTGGTCCATGGCCTTGCACTCCTGTGTGCTTTTGGAGGGGTGGGCACTTGAACTGACATTGGAAACTGAATGGCTCCTTGCTCCCAGAGTCTGAATGTGGTTGCTGGGATCTATCTATACTGTGATCTATACAATGAACACAGTGTGTGTGCTGTGTGAAAACGGGATTCAGTTCAGGCAGCTTGTATCAAATTTCTGTGCTGGCAGGCAGAGTTTGGCTTAGTGACTGTTACGTCAACATAAAACTAATGCTCTACTGAGCAGAGTTGAAGTCCTCATTTTACAAGAAATGCTGGTGTTAACATTTAGCTCAATGAGGGCCTGAATTTCCAGAATGCTGAATATTTTTACTCAATATGTGATTTCTGTAGTATTCATCAAACCAAATTTTCATCAGTCAAAAAAATATGATCTCTGGATTCTTAGGTTTGGTGCAAGGGATAAAGATAATGGGCTTAAAGAGCACTTAGCCACAGATTCCGTATTTTCAGATTCACAATGTTTTACTCTTCCTGCCTGATACATAGATTAGAATGCTATTTTTTTTCCCCACAAAAGAAAGAAACAAACAGAAAACCTTTGAGAGCTCATAAAAGAACTCACCCAGGTTCCGTTCTGCTGAGTTTTCTGTCAACATGTAAGAAAACTTGGTTTGAGTCCCCAGCAATTTATAGCATTCTCTGAAATGAGATTTTAGTTAATAGTTAATATGTAATTACATTCCCTTTGTTAAACTTGGCAGTGATGGAATTTCCTGGTTGAGTGATATATATGGCCAGTGAATCACTGATACAGCCTCCACTATCTTTGGCAGAAGCCAAGGTTTTGGAGCAAAGTTGAGAAGAAATCACTGGTTGATCATTAACAGTTACCATTTAATGTGTAAATCCATGTGTAAATGTAGGTGCATTTGCCGGTTTTGAAAACCATCTGCATGGTTTTAAAATGGCCAAGAGTTATGGTTTAACCCCAGCTGGCAACTAAGCACTACACAAACACTTGCTCACTCATCCCTGGTGGGATGGGGTAGACAATCAGAAGGGTAAAAGTGAGAAAACCTGTCTGTTGAGACACAGTTTAGTAGGTAAAGCAAAAGCTGCACATGCAAGCAAAGCAAACCAAAGAATTCTTTTACCATGTTCCATGGGCAGGCAGGTGTTCAGCCATCTCCAGGAAAGCAGGACTCCATCATGTGGAACAGTGACATGAGAAGATAAACACCATCACTCTGAACCTCCACTCCTCCCTTCTTCTTCTCCCAGTTTATGTACTGAGCATGACTCCATTTGGTCTGGGATATATCCCTGTGGTATCTTGAGGTCAGCTCTCCTGGCTGTGCCCCTCCCAACTCCTTGTGCATTCCCAGCCTCCTCACAGGTGGGGTGGGAGGTAGAAAAGTGTAATTCCTACTCAACAATAGTGAAAACATCCCCTATGTTATCAACACTTTTCAGCACAAATCCCAAACACATCTCCCTGCCAGCTCCTGTGAAGGAAATGAACTCTACCCCAGCCAAAACCTGTACATGAGATACGGTTGTGCATAGGGAACAAGATGACGTTGCAGGAGCAAGGTCCACCAGTGATCTGCTGTGTTCTACTTGATAAGCTTGTCTTCAAAGTCTCATTTGAATGCAATTATGTTTTTAATCCTTTTCACCAATTAAGGTTTTTTTTATGTAAATGGAGAAATCGGAAATACTTCCTGAAGGAAACCTTCATGTGAAAAAAATCTTTGTTCCTTTGTTTCTGCTCAAAGAGTAAGGGAAAAACTTTGCTAGAGGATTTGCTTTTAACCACACTTCTGAAGAACTGTACAAGCTCCAAGAGAAACACAGTTTTGTTGGTTTTTTTTCATAGCATACTTATTGCACTTTGTCTCCAGCAAGAAAAATGAGTAAGAAACTGGAAAACAAAAGAAAGAGCAAGGTAAGTTTTAAAATGATGAAGTGATTTGCAGTGATTTAGTTGCAAAGTGCCAGGTATTTGGGGAGCTGGAAACTGTAGATAGTTTATGGGAGGGAACAAATAAGAAACCTGTTCACAGTATGAGGAAAATGGAAAACACAGTAGTGACATTTTAAAGTGAGAAATACAAGGTTTAAGATTATTAAAAATATTTAGGATGTGCATTACTACAATTACAGTGACATGACAGGTTTTATCATGTGGTGGTGAGGGGAGAAAGAAATGTATTGTCAAATTATAGCGCTCCAAATATGGCAGTTAAATTATTTGTGTGTATGTAAAATCTACTTCAGAATGCAGTTTAGCACCACTTGACTGGATTTGGAGAGGTCTGTGCATCCTTTGTACCATGTGGGATATTTGTTAAAAAATCATAGAATGGTTTGGGATGGAAGGGACGTTAAAGATCATGTTTCCAACTCCCTGCCATGGGCAGGGGCACCTTCCGTAGACCAGGTTGCTCAAAGCCTATCCATCCTGGCCTTGAACACTTAACAGTCATGGAGTTTTTCCAGTTCTCATTCTCTCTCAGGGCAGCCTTTGCCTGAATTAGCCCAGCCCACATCCAAGCTCTTGCACTTGGCCTTGTTGAACTTCATGAGGTTCCTTCCTTCCATTTCTTTTTATACTTAAAGTGTTTGCTGTATTATATACTACGACTGATAAATACAAAGCTATATTCACTCCAAAAAAAACCCAAACAAACCAAAAACCAGAATATTTATGGAATAGAACTTTCCTCTGAGGAATGTAGTTGTGTGGCAGAAAATGACATGTTACTTGTGTGTTATCCAGCACAGGGAAGAGGGCAATGCATGTAGAAAGTAAGCAAAGCACAGAAAGAATTAATAAAAATAGGTTCTTCAGGTTCTGTGAGTTAGCTCTTACTCCACCTTCCAATTGTGCTTTTCCTTTGTTGACAGCTTACTGTATTTGTATAGGTGTAGCATCAGCACTAGGTTCATATTTCATTAGAGAAATATGAGAACATCATCCTGTTTCTTTAACTGTTATCCTGGTATCAGTAAATGCCCAGGAGATGTATCCATACCCATACCACTGGAATGACACAGAGGCAAACTAAATCAGTGTTTATTTTCCAGCAGATCCCAAGTGGAGAATTTGGTGTAGTAGCACAGAAAATTTAAACTTTGCCTTTGGCAGTTTTGAGAGCCTGGTCGTCTACTTCTGTGTTGGGCTTTGCATTTTAACTAATACACAAATGCCTTTGGTTTGGTTGAGCAATGTTAAACTGATTAGTCATAAAATGAAATAAGACCTAAGAAAAATAACTCCTGTAACTTGGCTTTTTTATTCTAAAAGACTGTCAGTGATGAAAACATTTCACAGCTAGGCTGGAAAGAACTTCATTCATGTAATGACATCACTATGAAGATTTGGAGTATGATACTAGTTGTTTATTTATTTTTTTTTCATTAAACTTTACTTGTGACACAGTATGGAGGAGGAAATAAGTAGCTGCCAGTTTATTTTTGTCAAATATTTTGGTGAATTTAACCTACATTTTTGTTATGAGACTTGATGGAATTTGCTGTTAATTTTTTTCTTTGTCATCTACTTCAGATAATGTTGAGTGCTTGGAGTTTTTCATATAAGTTTCTGTGATACTCCCTGTAATTCTGATTTTGAGTCCTTCAACAGATATTTTGAGTCCTTCTACAAAGTTAAGAATAGAATCAGTTCATAAACTAATCCTTAGTTTTGCACAGGATCTTGCAATGGTAGATACTTAGCAGCTGAAAACCTTGAAAGTTTATACCATCAGATCTTCATAAGACAAAACCTTAAGGTTAAGAAAAGCCCCATAATCTTACTGCTCTGTAGTAGACTGATTAATATGAAGGAGTTCTAGTGTGCTGTTCATTAAGTCAAATTGATTATGGCCTAATTTCATCTGCAAATATTAGAATTTACCATTATTTTAGGAGGGAAAGTGTAGGGATGAAGTAAAAGAAAAATGTAAAATATTAAATTTTAGCCTGGGTTGGAGGTATTACAAAGGGAGATGAATTGTATTCATTTTTGAATTAATATTATGAGCTGGAAATATGTGATTTTCTGGTTTTAAAAATCTGCTTCCTTTGAAGAGTTATTCTTCAGCCATTGCACAGTATGGTACTTTGAGCTGAAAATATTACTTCCTGTATAGATTGCTTTGCTTTGGTTTGTGCTCTGAAAACCTTTCCAGGGCCCTTCTCCTTTTTACTTTCAAGAACAGCTGTTCACATAGAATCCATCTTATCCACCTGTGTGTACTGAATCCAAATGTTACGTGGCTGTAAATCCCACCTTGGCTTCCTGCATATTGGCTCCCGTATAGGGCTGCCTTCCATGTGGCTGCAGGGCTGTCCATGGCACACTGAAGAAATGTGTGAAGAAATGATGCAGAAGGGGCTGATTTTTATTTTTTTTGACATAGACTAACAGAAGAGAAATGAGCCCAGTCCCTGAGATGAGTTATTTAGTATTATCGTCAGGGAACTGCAGGTCCTTAGCATACCCCACTGTAAGATAGAGTTCAAAAGACAGAGTTTATGTAACCACTCAACTTCCAGTCTTTGAATTAGGAAACCTGAGTTTTCCAACAGATGCATCCTGCAGAGTACCAAGGAGTGCATCCAAAGCCCAATAAGAAACCTAAGTTGTAACTCTGTACAGGAAATACAGCAGGAACTTCAATATCATTGTTGGTTTAAGACAGTCCAGGTGTGGGCTGTTACTGAAGATAATAGTTCATTGTTCTGTGACTGCTGTGAGGGTAGCAGAGCTCGTGGCTAAAACTGGGCACTTACACCTCTGATAGTCACCTGTAAATCTAAAGGTGCTGTGAGACTGGAGTTGAAGACAGCCCAAGTTTAAAATTTAATATTAAAGTTCAATATTTTTCTCCTTTTGTGGGTTGTTCACAGTTTGCACAGAGGTCCGTGAGCTGATAAGCAGGTGTTATAAAAGAAAAGGGACCAGGAGAGCTGATAAGGTGTTCCGTGTGCTTAGGAAAGAGTGGTTATATTACTGGCATATGTACATTTCAGATTTCTAGTTCCTGCTCTGTGAACCAACTTGTAAGTATAGCATGAGACTTCACACACTTGCTGTCTACAAGCCTGTCTTGTTGACCACTGACTGGACAACTTTTAATAAATACCCTAATTTCAGCTATCATGCTGGACACTTAAGCTCCATTCTGTGTGAACATATGAAACTTGGAAATGCATTAGTGATGTACAATAAGGAAATATTTCTTTCTGCTGGTGCCTTTTTGAGATATATCATCTGGGGAAAGTTCCCTTTTTTATCATGACTACTGAGGAAGACAAGACAGAAGTTAATGATGTGGTATGCATTCTTTATGGCTTTACTGATGGGGTTATCAAAGTGTTGTGCTTGTTGGTTAATTTTCTTGCTGATTGCCTTGGTGCTTGCTCATTAACAGCATACTAGTGATTTATTTGCAAAATTACATTTTAAGTTGCTTCATACATAGATGGTTGTATTTTAGCAAAAAAAAAAGTGAACTTTATTTTTAATATTGCTACCTGTTTTGAAGGTTACAGAATTTATATCTGATGATTTTGAAAATTTGTAAAACTCTGTAATTTCAAAGGCTGACAGAATGCAGAAATTTGCATCTGAGTCAGGAGGAATATGTGTGTTGTCATGATCTGTATTTTGTTATGAAGCATTTTGAAAACTAAAAAAACAAACAAAAACCCCCAACAAAACAAACAAAAAAACTTAAAACTTAAAGTTTTAAAGACTTATTTATCTGTAGGTTTGCGTTCATGAAATTCAGTGTTTTTTGTCTTAGCAATATGTTGGTATTTATTTCCAGTTTCTCAGGTCTGAATACTAAAAAATTAGATAGATGGAAATAGTGAAAGAAATTGTTTGTTCAAGTTGACTCACATAAATGCAAACTCAGTTTTCTGTAGTATCATAGGCAAGCCTTTTAGTGAAATTCAGTTTTGTATCTTCTCTCAGTAGGTTATTTTTTTTCTTTGCCTTTTTCTCCCTCTGTCTTCCTTTCATTGCTGGTAGTTCTCCAGAAAGCATGATCTCTGAACGTGTATGTCCCTTCTTCATCCCTTTGCAGGAACTGTTCTTTTTCTCCTTCGTGTTCTCAGCTGTAGCAAATTTATTCTTCAAAGCTGTTGTTCTTCAACTAACAAACAGATCATCTCAGTTTTGCTGTTTAGGATGCATAATTCCAGTTAACATCCTTGTGTAATGGATTATTCCACCAGAACCAGTGGAAAACAGCAAATTTTGTCTGCAGCTTTCTTCTGCTCCATAGTTTATATTTCTGTCTGATTTATACTGCTCCGTGCAGTTGTATCTTTAGTATTTGTTTCTTCAGAAGTTAAATGAGATTATATTTCATACAGAAGTATCTCCTGTTTTCTTAATGGAACCTTGTGTGTTTCTTCCTCAGTTTCTGCATCCTGCCATCTTTTTCTTCCTTATTTACCAGTATGTGCCAAATATTGCTTTTACAAATATTTTTACAATGACATAATTTTTGAGATAAACAATTTTATTGTGTAGGATTGAAATGTGTACTTCATATCTTTGTGGCTGTTGATAATTCATTCTGTTTGCAGGTTACTGCAATGTCTTTTAAGTGTCATTGTCATATAGATAATAATTTGACTTCGAATACTTGACTGGAGAAAATCTATAAATGCTTAGAGTCAAGATAAGGGCAAGTCAGAAGTTTTTGAAGAGTGTAACTCTCCAAATGCCTACAAAGCCAGCAAGGAAATGCATCTTGAGCTAGAGAAATGCAGTCAGCAGGAAACTGCTTCAGTTCTAGCCACAAATATTTAGAGGTTCCAGCACATCCTTGAGCAGTGTGGATAAAGCTGCATAGTTAATGGGTCAGAAGTTGTGTGCCTGCAGGTGTAAAACGTGAGGATAGCTCTGCCATAAGCACCCAGTAAGTGTGCTGTGTCTAGACTTCTGAAATTGAGAACCATGTGCATTGCCTTGGCTTATTACTCTTCTTTTGCTTGTAAATGTTGTTGTAAACTTCTAGTTACTGGTTTGATTTAACTTTGGCACTATAAAAAATGGCTCTGGTTTTGAATAAGTGGGCAATGAAGGGAGTAGAAGTTTATCGTTTATAGAAAGCATTAGTTTCTGTGTATGGAAGTTCTTTATATGAAGGATAGCAAAAATTAAGTGATACTCTAGTAGCAGCAAGCTTTTTAAAATTTCTTTGCCATATAATGTGCTTGCAAAATGAAAATTACTGTCCCTATTAGTCTTCTGCAATTGAGTTAATCCTTTAAATTGGTGACAAATTGCAAAGAAAACTACATTATCTTGGTGGAAGTTCCTAGTAGAGATGAGGATGGTACAGCTTTACTAACATAAAGTTTGTGGTAGTCTGTGCAGCCTGAGAAAGCAGTTGCAGTCAACTAGTCATCTATATTCAATGAATTTTTTTGTGAGCAGGGTAGTCAGCAGGACAGGTTTTGTGCTGCCTCCCCTAAAGCTTCTCCATCCCATGTCTTCCTCTCCAACTGTGCTTTCCCACAACTCTCCTTGCCCTTCATTGCCAGGCATACCTCGCATTTTCATGTAAAGCAGCCCAACCCTCGCCCTTCTTTTGCTGGCATGGTTCAATCTGGCAAGGCAGAGACTGCAACCTGACACACTTGGGAGAGGTGGAAGAGTGGGAAGATCTCTTCAGTCTGGGAACAGCTCATTGCAGCAGGAGTACTGGGCATTCTGCTGTACCACAGCAGAAATACCTTCCCCTTGGAAATACCTTCTGAGCCTTCACCTAGATAAGGAAATCTGTGATTCCCAATATCTATAGTATTACCTTTGGGTTTGTTTATTTTTTTCTGTTTCAGAAAAGAAAAAGTCAAGAAATGTCTGCCAATTTAAAGTACCTTTCCTTGGGCATCCTGGTTTTTCAGACCACAAGTTTAGTGTTGACCATGCGCTATTCTCGGACACTGAAAGAAGAAGGCCCTCGTTACTTATCCTCTACTGCAGTAGTTATTGCTGAACTTCTGAAGATTTTGGCCTGTGTTCTATTAGTCTACAAAGACAGCAGTATGTGTCAAATTTTGCACCAAGTAATTTTCCTAATCAATATGCTGTATTGTAGTGCCAACTGCAAAGCAGCCATGTGAGTACAGGCGTACAACAAAGCATTTCCCTTCTCCTTGTGTAAGAAATAGTCTTGGAAGGACAATAATCATACTGTATATTTGCTTAAGAGAATGTGGATACTGAGGAGAGCAGGAATAAATTTGATGCCAACATCTCAAAGTTTGTGTTTGCTCAGGCATTTTAAGAAATTTGTATGTAGAAGTAGGAAAAAATGAAAAGCTTTTTGTATGTCCAAAGCATGAATGATAATTTAGAAACCTGTGATAAGCAGCAGACACAGGAGGGAAACAGCAGTTTCATTGTTCCAGGAAGAATCATAGTTTTAAGCTAAAAAAGACAACTGTATTCACATTTACTCTTGCTCTTATTTTGTATATTTAAAACTGAATTTATCTGGTTTCTGTTTGATTTTTAACAGCTTAAAAATGTCATTGTGCATAAATATTGGTGACTCTGTAGGATTCTAAATATGCATTTTTTAGATTGTACTCTTTAATATATTATCTTAAATTATTGATAGTTTCAGTAAGTTTAACTCAAAGTATTTTAAATTATCATTTTCATTCTGATATTCCAAGCTGCAGGAAGACACAAGATATTTCCTTATATATCCAAGGCCTGTGACAGTCAAACTAACATAGATGGTATTTTCAGGTCTTGGCGTAGTGATAACTGTAAAAAGGGGTAACAGTTTAAGAACAGAACATTGCTGTTTCTCTTTTTTTCACTTCTTTCCTTTTAGTGAATGTCTATTTCTTTTACTGTTTCTTTGGGTAGAATGCAATTTACGGACTCTGAACAGAGTGCTACACGATGAAATCCTTAACAAACCTATGGAAACTCTTAAACTTGCTATTCCTTCAGGCATTTACACTCTTCAGAACAACTTGCTATATGTAGCACTGTCAAACCTAGACGCAGCCACATACCAGGTATTGCATATTTCGATTCTCTGTAAGTTTAAAAAAAAACAACCATGAATTGTGGCATAGTAGTAGTAACTTAGTAACTGTTCCTGCTTCTTCTAGGTTACATATCAACTGAAAATTCTCACCACAGCCTTGTTTTCTGTGTCTATGTTGAGCAAGAAGCTGGGTGTATACCAGTGGCTGTCACTAGTAATATTGATGACAGGAGTGGCATTTGTGCAGGTAAATATTAGCAGGTGGTTTGTGGGGTTTTAATGTGTTTATTGAAGAAACATGGATTTCTATACTGATTATCCAGCTTTCTGATTCTACCAGCTGCACACGAGCACCAGAGTATAGTCAGGAGCTACGAATCACAACTGGGCAGGTCTGGAGGACACCAGAAATGGTTCAAAGGCAGAAGATAACATCTCTTTTGTAACCCAGTGCTCTACTGTAGAATATAACAGGGACTCTGGACCAACCTGCAAGTAATAATGATAGCAATTTTTATTAGCACATTTCTTCAGGTATTAAGAATTCATAGATCTTCTCTGCCAGTACAGGTTGTGTTCTCTTTGTCCTGTGGATTCAGCATGGCAACTTTACTTCGGACTTTTCTGGATTTCAAAAAGCAAAATTTGCCTCAGTTCTGAATAGTGCAGGTACCAGAGTTCATAGTTTTCAGAGGGCAGGATCATGGACTATTTAAGAATATTTAGCAAATTTTAGTACATCCTAGAAATTTTTATTTTAAAACTTAAGGATTTGGAAAAAGATATGGTGATTAAATTCAATCATGAGAAACAGTCTGACAGTATTTAACAGACTCCTAAGAATGTTTTTGTCCATGGCATTGCATTTTATTCAGTTAGCCTCAGACACATTGCAAGATTTAATTGGTCTGCACAATCACCAAAGAGGAGCACATGAAAAAGACAGTTCATCCCATCTTAAAAACAGATGGTGTAAGTAGTTTTCTATCTGTGCTTATATTTGTAAGGTAACCAACCGTTGGGTGGCACAAGTTGGTGGCAGAGAATGAACATGATAAGTCACACTGGGATTCAAAAAAAGTTCTTGCTTATAAATCCTGCAGCTATTCAAATTGATGAATATTCTCCCAGTTCAGGCACAGTTTTACTCCTTACAAATAAGTTGGAAAAAAATTGTAGCTTTGGAGTCCTTTAAAAGTATTTATGGTGCAAAATACAAAACTTGACAAGTATGTGCTTGTCTGTATTTAGTAACTGCTACTGTTGGTGGAAAACAAATTTGCATTTTGTAGATGCTCATGACTTGATTTCATCAGTGAATTTTGTGTAACTGTTTTTACATCCAGTGGCCTTCAGACTCTCAAGCAACACCTGCTAAGGAGCACTCAGCAGGATCACAGTTTGTAGGCCTGATTGCAGTTCTCATAGCGTGCTTTTCTAGTGGATTCGCTGGGGTTTATTTTGAGAAAATTTTAAAGGAAACTAAGCAGTCTGTGTGGATCAGGAACATTCAGCTTGGTAAGTTTAATTTTAATCATCTGTTAGAGATACTGCATTCTGAAGCATTAAGATAATTGTGCAAAATAAATGTATAAAGAAAAAATACCACCAACATTTTAGTATGCTGCATATATGTTATTTTAAAATGAAAAGTCAAACTCTGCTAAATGGAATTATAGCAGTTATTTTCTGGTTTCAGTCTACTTCTTGATTTACTTTGTTAATGTAATATCTGTACATTTGTGGAGAAGCTGTCAATTGACTTTTTTGTACTATTTTTTAGAAAATATAGGAATATTTAAACAAAATAGGTTTCCAAGTCAGTGTTTTGAGAGGTTTTAAAATTAACACATTTTCTTCCTTGTGCCTGGTAGGCAGCTTTTTGTACTAAAAGTGCAAGCTATAAAATCTGCTTTGTTCATGAATAAAGTTGAGGTAATTAATTATTGTTATTTCAATACAAAGGTCAGTTTCTTTTATTTGTGTGCATAATCACTGGGGAGAAGCATATGAAAAAGACCAGTTCATCCTAACTGTTTAAATAGCTGTACCTACTGTGCACGTATCAGTGAGAAACTACCTTCTATTCCCAAGGGTGTCTTGATCTTCCAGACCCTAGATATTAAAGGCAACAGAGTTGCTCTGTGTTCCTGAGCGAATTTTCTCTCCCTTCAAAGCAATCTTGTCCAGTTCAGAGGGTTGGGAACATGGCATCAACAATATATTTTTGTTCCTGTTTTACAGCAGGAAACTTCCTGTTGCCTTTGTTTCTCTAATGGAACCCCCCTAGTCTTCACCTGTAGGCAATAACTATTTATGTCATTTTTGAATGAATGCATTGAGCAGAATTTGACCTTTTCAGCACCTTAGAATGGACTAGGGATCAAATCCACAGTGCAAAGTTAAGTCATGAGATGATTTAGTGGATCAGAGCTGTGTAGTGAGTCTGGTAGAATGTAGTGCAGCACTATAAGAACAGGAGATGATGTGGCTTCTTTTGTAGTTAGTTAGTGGGTCAATAAGCCATTTTTTCCTTTATTTTCCTACTACTGTGTTTTAATTATAAGTGATTTCAGTTAAAAATGCAGAAGTTGATTTTGAATGCATTATACTATTTTTACATGACCATAATGTTCTGAAACCTGAGTATAGTGAAAGGATTCAAAACCTCTCCTTACTGTCTGCTTGTATTTATGGAAACTGTGTATTCAAAGTAAGTTTTCTCAAACAGGGTGTAGGGAATACATCAGGAAATGTTATGTTAGGGAATTTTGGGGGCAGAGAAGGTTTGCTAGCTAGGGATCGGTCCAGGATTTAAGGTAAGAGCTGGTGTCCTGGATGGAGCTGCAATATAAAATCCATTTCCAAGGAAAGCTGATTATTATTAATATTATTACTCTCAGTTTCTATGCTAAAAGTGCTTTCATGGGCAGTAGATATCTGCAATAATTTCCAGTCAGACTCCATAATTGTTGAAAAATCAATAATCTCTTGTAAAACATTTTCAGATTTTTCTGCAGCACACAGAAGTATGTACACAGAAGTATGTTTGATCATTGGCCTGGTCATATGTTGAATGTTCCAGTAATTGTTTTGTGAAACAAGGAAATCAGAGCAGACTATGTCTAAATGCTGTCTCTTCAAGGTTATGAATGATTAGGACAGTGATATATAAGGACACAAATGTCTGATTATAGTGAGAATCAGATCCCTTGAGTTTGTATTTACTTCTGTAGTGAGCTTAATCTGCCTCAGTAGGAAGTTCAGTAGAATGTGTTTATTATTGAGGTTGTTTTCAGTTCAAAAATAATGTTGTCATATTTCATAAAGTTTTTTAAAACTATTTAAATCCATAAATACAGTTAAACAATAATATTAAATACATATAAAAACATTAGCTTTTACAATACAGCTTTCACAAAATACATAAAATGTGAAATTGCATTTTCAAAAATAGGTTGGTGTCTTCTTTCTGCAAGTGCAAGGTAGTTGCCCACTTCAGACATTGTATTATTCAGAAGCAAGGCATTCATAAGCAAGAGCTCTGAAACAGAGCTTTTCTTAAAATACAAACAAAAAATCCATATGTCCAACCAGGTTTTCATTTTCGTGTCCATAGAGAATTATTAAAACTATAGAAAATAATGGGAAAATAAATTAGAATTGTTTTAAAAATCAGTTTTTAATGTGCACCAATGTCATAATAAGGATGTATGAATAGGTGAGTGTATTTATTTTAGCAGATAAATTGGAAAATACAAGTAAATAATTTAATCTGAATTAAGCCTATGTTTTTAATTCTGCCTACAAAAATAATTATTTCTTGTAAAATAGAAGGTGTTATTTTGTTCAAAATAATTCAAAATTCTGCCTTTTTCAAATGCTGAGAAATGTGATGAAAATCACCTTTTCACAGAGAAGGAATAGTAAAAAGTGTTGCCCCTTTCCTGCTCAAGACTAGAGCAGACATCAGTCACAGAATAGCTGCTTACATTATGTCATGCTTCAGGGGTTAGGAAAAGCTTCCCATTTGGGAAAACACTGGACTCACCAAATTAAAAACTCTGCAGGCTCACCTCAGATTCAGCTTTTGACATTAAGTCTCTACTAGTAAACATTCAGTGTGCTTGAGACTGGCTCAGGAGAATCCCATTCTTGTCTGAATGGGTGAACTGTTTATTGCTGCTCCTGCTATGCCGGAGACGACTTCCTCCACTGCATGTTTTCCTTGTTTTCTCTCCAGGTTATAGGGTGACTTCAATCTTCAGTCATGACTAGTTTCAGGAAAACTGAAATTGGATTTAACTGAATTTTGCCATAAGTAAAAATCACTCCATTCCAATAGAAAGCAATGGAAGTATTTAAGGATATCTTAATGGAAGCAATCAAAACTTGAAGTGGCAAGCGTGGAGAATAGCTTTTAAAAGAGAACAGCAAACTGGATTTTGATGTGACAGTATTGCAAGTGACTTTTAAAATCCAGTTTTAAAATCAGAAATACATGAGTAGCCTTTAAGGACGAGGAACCCATTTGCATGTTTTTCACCTGAAGCTTTTAAACCAATCTTGTACTTCCAGGATTTTTTGGTAGCATATTTGGACTGATGGGTGTTTACATTTATGATGGAGAACAACTGTCAAAGAATGGATTTTTTCAAGGATACAATAAACTTACTTGGGTGGTGGTTGTTCTACAGGTGAGACCTTCTGTTGTATGTTTCTGTGAAAGCATTAGGGGATTTACTCTTCTATAAGTAACTGGAGAAACTAATGGGTGTCATTGAAGCTGCTGAGAATTCTATAGTCAAAGGTCTGATCTATCATTATTAGCATAAACCTCTAAATGAAAATCTGGGAAATATATAGCAAGTATGTGCTTATGTATTGTGCAAATTAAAAGCATGCAAGCATTAGTGATTTTGTGATGCTTAAAATGATCTCTCTGTATGCCCTTCCTCATGTGGCTAAAAATGTACAGTACAAGCATTTCCACTTATTTCATGGTGCTAATGTGATCAGCAATTTCTTCAATGGGGAAAGAACTGCTCCCCCAATATTTATTTTCAACAGTGCGTATCCCTAATATAAAATAAGTGGTCAGCATAGACCAAAGCTTTTCCTAAAGTAGGTGCATGGTGTCAGAATAGATGCTCTCAATCAAATTAACAGTTTGTGAATCCAAACCTTGCTATTTTTCCAGGCACTTGGAGGCCTGGTGATTGCTGCTGTTATAAAATATGCAGACAACATTTTAAAGGGATTTGCAACTTCTCTCTCTATTATACTTTCAACGTTGATCTCCTATTTCTGGCTGCAAGATTTTGTCCCTACAAGGTAAGAATTATTTTCCTATCCTATTACTATTTAAAATAGTAAAAAAAAAAAAAAAAGTTGAAAACTTATTGCTTACCAGATATAAATGCGAAAATAAATTAAAAAAAATCCAAATCCCGTCCAAGCCACACTTTCAGAATGTTTAGGTCCAGCATGCACATCAAAGTTTAGCCTCATCCCGTGGCTAGCAGTGAGTTTTTCAGGCGGGTGAGGAGCTTCTGGCTCGGGGTCCCTCGGCGGCCGCGCTCCCTGGGGCAGCAGCCGCCGCCCGGGGCCGCTGTTCCGCCCGGGCGCGCCCCCTGCGGCCCCGCGCGGGCACTGCACGCCTGGCGCTGCGGGGCCGGGCACACGGGGTACCGCTGCTGCTGCTGCTCCGCGTCCCGCACCGCGGGGCCGGGCACAGGGACATGCCCTCTGTGCTGCCTTTGATCGTCCGCACCGCAGGCTCTGACACAGGTCACTGCAGTCACGCACCTGTAAAGTGACGCTGGAGCGCTGTGTTGCCCAAGGGCACCCAGGAGGCCAAAGGCAGAGCTGTTTCTAAAGGCAGTGCTACATTTAGTAGTGAGAGCAGCCGAGAAGGAGAAGTGCTTGCTCTGTTCTTCTAGGCCCTGTGCAGCGTCCGGGTGCTTTGGGGATCAGAATGTGGTGGCTCTGCATGCAAGAGTTTTACACATGGGTGGGATGAGAGCACTGCTTGTCTTGGCAGTGCATGTTCTTGTATGGAATGTAGAATTAATAATCCCACTGCCAGATACAGGAATCGGATTTTGCTTATGACTGACCAACACTCCTTGCATATACTGCATGTACTCATAACATAAAAATATTTTGAATAATATTTACGACTTTTGTATCTGGTACAACGAGACATCTTTTATCTAAAAATACATATTTGCAATACTGTGGTCCCTTCTATCCCTATTCTGTGATTCTGTATTATCAGGGCTTTAAACATTCAAAAAAGGAAATGGAATAGCTGTTTAGGCTTAAGAAGTGGAAAACATTGAACTTAAATTATAAGTAGATTATATTTGTCCCATTAAAACAAACGTAGAAAGTGTTTTAAGAGTTTCTGTGTGCTCAAATGGAAAATTAATAAGTAACTTAACAGCTTCTACAAACATATTGAAAATTAAATAGAGCCCAGTAGTGATATGTAGAACTCGAAGCCATCCCACTTTATAGAACTTGATTAACTTGAGTTAATCAAACTTAATCTTTAGTACCTTGCTTATGCTAACAGTGCATTTGAACTGAAACTCTGTAATTGTTTCTGTCATATCAACAAACAGTTTTGATTGGGGTAATAGGTGTAAAGTATTTAAATGCTTGAATATGTTGCAAGGGGCCATGTCCCAAAATAGGCTAAATGTATTCTCTGAAGGATTATCATGTCATATGCCACAGGTTTTTTAGCATTTGGTTCAGAAGATGAACCTGTTGACATTGCCATGTCTGTGAGAAGATTCTTTTCTAAAATGTGTACTGATGGTCTGCTGGCTTCAGTTTCTTTGTCTCAGACTTTAACTAAAACAACTTGAAAGGCCAAAATGTCACAATAGAAAAGATGCTTTTATTGTGTTTTCATAAGACAAATCTTTCTGTATCTGCCAAAAATTAGATTATACTGACTTGCAAACTGGTTCTTGGGCAGCAGTAATTTGTTTTGACACAAGCTTTGGACTTCAAAGCAAACATAGTTTCAACAACATGATGTATGTAGTATGTTAAGAATGGGTGGGTAACCACAGTAGCTGCTTTTCTTCAGCTCATGCTTTCATTTTGCACTCATCTTTAGGTAAAAATTTAGGAAAAAAAGGATTGATCTAATTGCTTTTGCCAATTGTTCCATGAAAGTGTAATTTTAATTTTCAAAATATGTTAATATAATGATGCATTAATTTGTAGTTACAGGTTTCTTACCTCTACAACTTTCTGTATCCCACTAAAACAAATACATACAAATTATTTTGCTCCTTATAAATTGGACAAATATAATTTATCTTCCTGTTTTCCTCATGAAAAAATGTCCTTACTTTTGATTATATTGCATAAATAAATTTGCATCAACTAAAACAATTTTTTTTTTAATCCCTATTCAGTGTCTTTTTCCTCGGAGCCATCCTTGTAATAGCAGCTACTTTTCTATACGGTTATGATCCCAAACCTGCAGGAAATCCCATTAAGGCATAGCAGACTTCCTCATCAACCTGCTTCTCAAGATCATGCACTGGGGGCCATGCTGGCACTGGCATTTGGAAAGTGTCACTGTGCACTGCAAGGGAGGATGACTGCCCTGAATGTATTGAAGAAATGCTGATGAGTAGTTCTGAACAGCCAGAGAGGTTACAGGTGGAGGGTGATGCTGTCTGTAACTGAAGGGGGGGGAAATGTCAGGGGAATGCCCAGTGCAAATTGCTAATAAAAACTTGAAAGGAACCAAAAGTTTCCAAGAAACTACAATTAGGAATGTTTACAGCTTTGACTAAGATTGCATCAAAAGAATTACTGTATTGACTGCTGCAGAAATATGTCCTATGCACTCTTTGAAAGAGCACATGACAACATTGTCAGATTGTATGTTTTTGCGATTGGATTCTATTTAATGTATATGTTTTTAACTGTTTGTCTATTTACGTGAAATGAGCTGAGCATCATAGTTCTAAAGTGATGGTTCTAATTAGGTACTCCTTATTAAAACTGTGAAAATTGAAATATGATTAAAAGACACTTTCACAATATCAAATATTTTTATATTTTTAGAAGGCTGATTTAATAACAAATCTGTTATTAAATGATATTATTACAATTCTGTCGCTTCTATAAAACTATTGTAAGACTATTAACATTCTCACTGAAGTACAAAGGGAAGAATACTCCAGCCTTCATCAGCCTGTAGCATTGGAGCAGATGGAATAACTCTGGGATCACCGGCTGGAGGTTACTGCGCTAACCTGGGAGCAGGAGCAGGGTTATGATGGGTGCTTACTCAGATGTAATGTTCATTCTTGTTATTTTACTGATTATAAATCAACTTTTTGGTAGAACCTTGAAAGTAGTTTTTGTGCTTTAAATAGCCTCTGAAGATTTCTTTAAACCATGATTTAAAAAAACAAAGAGCCCATAATAAGCATTTTAAAGGCATTATCATTGTCTGTAACAACTCCAGCTGGAGATATTATGGTATGGCATCTGTATACTGTACTGTACTTTATTACAGAGGTGTTTTTAAATAAGTATTGTTTACTCATGAACTCTTCCAGGCTTTTTCTGTATACTTCTATGTAATGGCTTAATTAGAGTTTTAGTGGGGGGTTTTTTAATTATTATTATTTTATTCTGGGAGTCCTTGAGCCAACAGACCAAAATGGGTTCTCTGGACCTATTTCTTCTATTAGTGGAATTACTTTAATAGGAAATATAATTAAAAAGCAATTAATTGTGCAATAGGTAAATATAAAAGCATGCTGTTATTGTGTTTCAAACAAACAAAAAAAAAAACTTCACAAAGAAACCTTGCTGCAATAAGATCAATTAGACTGTTATGAACACTTCACTTGAAGTATTTGCATATAGTCAGAAACACTAAAAAAATCTGGAACTAATAAACAAAAAACCTGTCTTAAAAATCATTGTTTTTCAGGAGACTGTTCACAGTGGATGTTAATGTCGGGTGACTCGTGTGACATCTGTGATGGTGCATTTATATAAAAACATATCAGGAGTCCCTTACCAGTAGAATGGCAAGTAGTAAAAATATCTTTATTCCTTTGTTCCCCGCCACTCCATTCATGCTCTTTCTCATATCTGCCTTGTACTAAAGAAAAGCGTGTAAGAGAAAGGTGTTTTAAAATGTTTACTAGAGTTAACATCTGATTGACAAGGAGATTCTCAGAGTGCTCTGAAATTTCTTAGTGAAGTGTTGTAAACAGGAAAGGAAGAATTCCACTTATATCAGTCAAGTAAAAATAGTGTTTTTCTTCTGTTGGCAATTACCTGTTTTATCGACGTTTTGTTTGTTTGTCTTATCAGAGCAAGACATTAAAGAAATGTCAGAGCTCTGCCTAGGGCTTGCTAAGTTTTGTGAACTGTGAATCTGTCCCAGCATGTTGTAATTGCAGGAGCTTTGCTACTTGGCAGTCAAAACTATCTAAATGGGCAATCTGTGTTAATATTAAATCTTTTACATGTAACATTCAATGTGGCACAATCTTTGAGAAGTTACATTTAGCCATTTCCCCTGTGGTGCAGACTGTGTGTGTAGTGCAGTGGCTCACGGCAGTGCCGAGTGCAGAATGGGAACTGCATGGCTCTGAAAGGAGGTGGGAAGTGCTGGTAGTAATCTCTCAGTTGGGGTTCGGCCCTACACAGTAATACTTTTGATTTCAGGAATCACAGTATTGGGGGTGTTCAAGCGATGTAATTGGTTACTTTCCTAAGAAAAGTCTCCAAAAACGTAAAGAAGCAGGTTGAGAACACTGTAAACCAAGTTGTACAGGAAGGGACCAAAAAAGCCTAATAATTACCATGTGGCTCGAGCTCTGTGACATGTAGCCTGATTTTAATATTTCAGGTGCACCTGCCAATATTTACCAGTAAAGATGTTTAAAGGAAAGACCAGGAATATGTGTTCTTTGCTTTGGAATAGGATGCCGTGCAACTTTGGAAAACTACCTGCTGTACTAAGGAACAATAACTCCTGTCTGTGAATCAATGACTTCCATGCTTTCACTTGACTGTCCAATTCTGTTTTCCAGCAGAAGGATAGAGCTTGTCATGGACGTGTTGCTGAAAAGGAAAAATGAATTTGCATTTTAGCCTCTTCTCTGAGGTGTGACTGGACAAGGGGAGGTAGCACGGGTTTAGTGAGAATAGAAGGGAGGGCTTACTGATTTCTGTAACCTTTGCATCTGAGAGCATATGCATATTTTCTCACTAAGATACTTTTGTATTTGGATTTTAATTTTTTTTTTTAATGGCTTTAAGTCTATAACTCATTAACTAACCAAAGAAGAATAGCTAGCACAGAGCTTTGGGAAGTAGTGGATAATGTGCTTTGAGTTTGCCCTGAAAGCAAATGCTATAGGAGTCTAACTTCCCAAAAAGGAACTTGTCTTTCTGAACTACTTCTCTGACTTTTAGACAATGGTTTTGTTAGTTTAGTTGTATATTTAGGAGGCTAACATATACTTAGCAGAATTTTGTTTAAATATTTATAAAGTTATAGCTAGGTATTTATTTGCAATAACTTGAATTATGTGATTTTTTTTTTTCTCTAGACATATATTGGGTGTACTAGTATTTATTGAATACTTGGATATTTGGTAATTTTATTTGAGAATCTCTGGGATGCATGATAAATGGTCAAATAATGATAAATTTAGTACTATCTTCGAAGCAAAATAGATCAGATCAGTGGTGAGAAGCCTTGAGTCTAATAAAGTAAGATAAACTTTTCTTTCAACATTGTACTTCTAAGCAATCCACAAGTGCCCAAAAAATTTGTTTTCTCAAAGAATTCAGATAATTGTATAGTTTTGTTCAACTTCATTGTTTTAAACAAACTTTAAGAAAACTTCCCTTTTTATTTGTTTCAGTAAAGGGTAGATTAATGTTCTGGATTCAACTTCTACAGTAAAACACCTTTGGTTTTTTACTACAGTGTTTTGGTAACTATTGTTTTCTTTTTCCTCAAAAGACAAAATCTCATTTTGCTTGTGTTTCATGTGCATATAGGCCTCTCACAGACACTTAGTACATAATTCTTTTGTGTTTCTAACTTGTTTTTATGGCTGTAATTCAAGATACTGTAATAGATTTTGTTCATTTTTTAAAAAATTGATAAATGAAACATTGCAATTCTTTTGGTTTTTGTTGTCAGTAACTTTCATATTTGAATGTACTTCCTGATCAGCCCAGCATGTTCTGTTGTATTTAAGCAATTGTCATTTTCCAAATTTGAATTTGTTGCTCGTTTTTCTCCTGGTGACAATGTTTCTTGCTGGATATTGTGTTGAGGAAGATTATTCATTTCTTTCATATCTGAAATCTATGTTTTGTGAGAATGAGTTATTAAAAAACAGGGAGTTTTCTTTGTGTATTAGAAGAGTAACATTTATGTATAACATGATATTGTACCATATATGTGTAATGTGTCATTACCTAAGGTGGTGCATTACTGTGAGAAAGTCCAAGTAGTGTTTCCTTGCCTTTGTTTTAATTGTTCTTTTCATTTTTAATGCTGATTATTTTCCACAGGAAGAGAGTCCCACTCTTTCCAGGTGAGCTCATTATATGTTTTTAGATACCTAGAATTAAGACATTTTACTAAAGAAAAATATAGAGAAAAATGCAACAAAATACGTGGAATTTTTTAGATCATAACTTCTGCTTCAGTTACTGTCCAGAGTTCTGTTCAGTTGAATTCTTAACTTTTTCTAAGTATTTCTCAGCTGAATTTATAACTCTTTCTAGAAGAAAAAAGAACCCGTCCTGATTTGTCATTCAGTGCTTGTTCTCATTCTTGAATGTCTGCTGCACATTTGCATCCAAGAGAAGTGGCACATTAACTCATCGTCACCCTCCCATCATCCTTCTGACTGTAATTAGCCATATTTATTTCATTAGTGATTTATAGCTCAGTAAGAATTGCTTATATGTTAAGCATATGTTTATATTTGCTGCCATGACTATAATTTTGTTAGATTTTTTTAAACTTTGTCCTTATTGTCAATATATGATCCCAAATATAAACCATTTATTCAAACATTGTAGCAAATTTTTTAAGGTAGTCTTAGTTTTTTACATGTTGTTGTTGATATTTGTGTGTGATTACACTGAATACAGTTCTAATATATGGTGTTTCCAGGCAGTTTGGAAAAGGTTAGTTTTTTGGTGTAACACTGCTGAACACTGGAATGCATCTTACATGACCTAACACAGTCCTTTTTTTAATCCATATTGAGGTAAAATACTGTAATTTTTTTCCTTCTATACATGTAGATAATGCCACTGTAGTAATAAACTGGTTGAAATTAAGCACTGTCTTTATTAAGAATATGATTTTAAAAAAGTTTGAGAGCTTTGTTAAAAGGAGAGGCTTGCCTTGTGCATATTTTTGCAGAAATAAAATGTTTTAGCTAACGTTTATTATTTCACAATATAATTTTAGCATAATTTTCTATAAATTCTAGAAGGCTGTCATAAGACTTTTGTTAATGTTGTCTTTTAACATACATCTTACTGAATGTTGCCAGCAATTTAGTTTTGACTGAGACATGCTTCTTTTTGACCACTGAGTCATGACTTCTTGTGAATCACATTCAAGAACAGTGTTCTTGTGACACTCTGAGCTCTTCTGGCCTGAAACCCCAGGTGTGCCCTGAACCAGGGAGCACCTGGGTCTCAATACCAAGTGGTAGTGTTGGGTGTGGTTGTAAAACACTGTAACACTGTAAGCAGCTGTGAATAGTTGTAATCTACACTGTATCAAAGACCTGAAGAGAGTTTACAAGCAATTGCTATAGATGATGGATATCATGTTTCTCTGCCCTTTCTGCAGTTTCATATACTAAAACTGGGTCATTTCACCAGCAGTTTTCAGGGCATTTAATTTCTCAATTTCTTTTGTCAGTTTTGCCCTGCTCTTAACATTAACATGTAACATGATTTAAACTGAAAAATTTATGCCATTAGGTAAAAAATTAGTTACTCATCATCTAGGGAGAGTGTTCTTCAAGATTGGTGTAAAAGCACTTCCCTGAGGAATCTTATCTGAAACTAGTGAAATCATCTTGCCTGTGTCTTGGAATCCCCTTAGGGAGATAAGTACTCTGTCGATTTTCATCCCTCTTCCAAAACGATGATAATGGCTTCTATGGCTAGCAGGTAGTAGTATGCATTTACTTAGTACAGGCAGTCAAACACTGTAGGTGTTCAGATGTAACAGACAGTTCTTGTTTCTCTTCCTCAGGAGTTTGTGTTAAATAGTAAGGTTAATGTTATGTTAATATATAAATTAAATAATGTTAGAGCAGATTATGTGTGACTTGTGTAGGTGAGTGGAGTTTAATATTTGAAAACATGTAGCTGGCTGAAATTCATGACAGTAACAGCAAGTTTCTGCTACATTCTTATTATTTGAGTTTATTCTACATTTCTTTATTTGAATCATCTGCTCTGTCTATATGAGCAAACTTGATATTAAATGCATTTATTTTGAGATAATGACATCAATAACAGATGTTGGTCTAATATGAAGGTGGGGGTAAAAAACCATCTTGTGAGCCTAGTTACCAAATGACTTTGCTGACACTGTAGTTGTGTTGACTTTTTACATGAGTCCCTTACATGTCACATACATGTCTCTGTGTGACTTTCCCACCAAAATCTAACGGCACTCTGAGGAATAGGCTTGAAACTATGCCAACATTTTAGACCTCTCTCCTTTTCAAGTAGAAGTGGGACAGAATTGTCAAATATTTCATGTGACACCCTAATACTTGTAACAGATGACTGATAATAGCAAACATCCCAGACCCGCTAGACGCACTCATTGTTTCCTGAGCTGGAGTCTGCTTGTCTTTGTCTAGATCCATTGGTCTGAGTAGGTCTGTGCCTCGCAAATTCTAATTCCTTACGAGGTGCCTTATGATGGGATAAGAGGTGCTTGATCTTGAGGCTAAGGGTTTAACTTAAGCCCACATGATCTTAAGTGGTGAGTGATTGACACCCGTTTGGTAACACGGTGGGAGCTGCAGTGCCCATCTGCACATCAGGAATGAGTTCCACTGCTGGTAGGGACAAGAAGCCGTTCATGTTTAGCTGAGGTTTTGGGAGAAACGGTGATGTCACAGCAGCTGGGGAGATGGAGATAAGCGGCAAGAGGGCTGAAAGATGGAGGACTGAGAACATAGAGATCAGACTGATACATGGGTACAGCCATGGACACTTGTCTGTGTCATGCACGTGATAGTACAGCATGGACAGTTGTTGCTCCTTAGTGAGGCCAGACATCAACAGTGGATGAATTTATAAGCCACAGAAAACCTAATAATGCCAGCCACATATTTCGAAAAGATTTTCTCCGCTAATTGGCATGCTGCCGTGGGGAAGCTGATCCCTGTTATCTTGTTACTTGCAGGTGTTGTGGCAAATCAGAACCTGAGGTGACCTGCCGGTTTGAAGATGTTGGAACTTTCATAAACTAAGTTTAAAACTTGAGAGTAAGAAAGAAGAATATGTATCTCTAAGCTGTATCTTTAGGGTGGATTATATCTGTGTTTGTGTACTCTGGCTCTAGGAATGTCAGGTATTTCCCGTACGAACTGCCTTCCTTTGCTCCTTTTTCTCGGGCGCCTCAGCAGCTCCGGAAGGGAGGAAGCGGGGCCGGGTGTTTCGATTCGGGTGGGAGGGACGGGTGATGCTCCCGCGGGGCGGCGTTCGGTGCTTTAGCCCGTGGCCTTGTCAGGCTGGGGTGCCGAGCGGTGGAGGCTGCGGGGGCCGCCCGCGTTCCCACAGGTGCCGATTTCCCGGGGCGGGGCCAGCCCCAAGCACGTGAACGGCGCGCGGCCAATGGCGCGATCGCGTGATGCGCAGCGCTGGCTGCGCGCGCGGTGGGGCTGCGCAAGATGGCGGCGGGCGCGTGAGGGGTGGCGGCGGCCGCGCCGTGGGGACGGAGGGAGCCGAGGCCCGAAGGGAGCCGGGAGGGGCCGCTGGTGCCGCCCCCGGGGTGCGATGGTAAAATGACCCAGGCGGGGAAGAAGAAGAAGCGTGCCGTGAACCGCAGCATCATGCTGGCCAAGAAGATCATCATTAAAGACGGCGGGACGGTGAGGCCGGGGGCGCGGGGCGGCCCGGGGGACGGCTGGCGGTGGCCGGGGGCCCCGGGCTCTGTGGTGATGCGAGGGCCGGCCCCGGACGGGTAGGACCCAGTCCAGAGGGAGTCGGTGGGCCCGCGGGCCTCGGGCGGCGCGCTTGTGTCGGTCGCGGTGCCCTCACGGTCGCCGCAGCCCCGGTGGCCCCGCTCGGCAGCCCGGGCTGGAGTCCGCGGGGCGGCTGCCCGAGGAACACCTGTAAGCGTGTCAGGCCGCTTTGCTCCGCCCGTAAACGGGGTTTGTTCCTCGCGTGGGCCGGGTTTTGGGGCGCGGGAGCGAGGGCGGCCTCAGGCGCTGGGCCTGGGGCACGGCGGGTCGTTACGGGCGCCCGAGGTGAGCGAAGCGTGTCCGAGCCCGCCCTCGCCGAGCGTGGCTCCCGTGAGTGGCGGCTGCGGGGGCACCGTGCGGGCAGGGCCGCGGAGCGCGGCTCGAGTGCGGGGCTGCCGGCGGGGGCAGGGACCGCTGTCCCCGTGGTCAGACAGAACGGGCCCGCGAGGGGGACAGACGCCAGCGCCTGAGCAGTTCCGCAAAGGGCGCCTGGAAGAAAGGTTTTGCGTTTCTTCCCACTGTTTTGCTTCCTCTTAAATACATAAATTTGAAAAAGGAAGGAAGTTCTTAAAGCGTTTTGGCTGCTGGAGCTTGGAGTTGGTTTCGGTGGGTTTTTTGGTTGTTTTTTTGTATTGACGAGTGCTGTTACTTCCAATGTATCGTTGCCCCTGGATTTTTTCCACTGTGTAACACTGTGTAGCTTCGATGTTCCCTATTCTAAATATAGTGTCATTATTTCAAATAAGGAGACAACTTGACAGACTAAATTGCTGATGGCCCTTCAGTTTGTCTTTTTGGAACAATAATGAAGAAGAGGCAGGTGTCAGAGTCACTAGATGTGTTCATTGAGGTGGCCAACTGGCTGGATTACTGAAGTAGTAGGAAGCAAAACGAATTCTGGTGATTGTTGTTGATGTTATCCAGGATGTGTTCCTGGTGTTTGTAAAGATAGAAATGTGTGAGATTACCTTGTACTAATGTTAAATGCAAGTATTTTAGATTGAGTAGTACAAGGAGAGTAAATGTTGTTACTTAGGGAACATGGTGCTTCATTGTTTCCCTCTGGAGTCATTGATTAAGATACAGCATGTTGTGTTTCTAAGCGTCCCTAACCGCTCAACTTTAACTTCCTTTTGCCAACAGAGGAGAAAGTATGTTACAATTAACTGCATTCTGTGATACTTGTAGTTCATCATTCAGTGCCTGCTGCCAGTTTCAAAAGCTGAGTGCAAACTCCTGTGAGTTCTGTATTAATTAATTTTTTGAAAACACAGAAAAATGAGCCAAAAACATTAGATGAAGGTATGTAGATTGTTGTTAGGCAACAAAAACTTCCACTTGTGATACTTTATGCCTTCAAATAAATGTTTGGGAATTTATTTGTTTTAAATACATATTTTTAAGTTATGAAGTGATGATACATGATATCTCTTATGAGATATCATATTATATATCTTACGATATAAGAGTGTTCTTTATAACAACAGCAGAAACTTCATGCATGGATTTTTTTTTAATATTTGCTGAAATGTGAAGTTTGCCTTTAGTGCTCAGTGTCCTCAGCTGCTTTCATTCTTTGCCCAGCGTGGTGTGTGACACTGTGGGAAACAGGTACCTAAAAATGACCCCTATGTCTTCAATGTCTCCTGCTGGCAAACTGGTAATTAATCAAGCATCTTCATGTTCACGTTCCCGGCTGTTTGGTTTATTTTGGAACTGTTTGACATCAAAGAAAATTGTGTGAGCCAGAAAAAAATATACAGATGGTTAATGAGGTAGTGGCACAGGCAGAAAGTTTCTGATTGGAAACCAAAAAAACCCCAAACAAGCAAAAAGGAAAACCCACCATTGTTTCTGCAAAGCCTCTCCTCCCACTGCATTTTCTGCTGGGTCTCCTTGACAAGGCAGTGGGTGGTGCAGGAGCTTGGGTTGGTGCATGGTGGTATTTTTGTGTTTTTCTATTTGCAGCTTTAGTAGCTGTATCAGAGAAGGAATGTGTAATGGTGTGTTGTACTCAAGTGTGTGTTGTCAGATTTCACCAAAGGAGAGGCAGTAACACCAGTGATGTGGTTTCACAGAATCATAAATGGTTTGGGTTGGAAGACACCTTAAAGATCATCTATTTCCAGCCCCCCTGCCATGGGCAGGGACACCTTCCGTAGATCAGGTTGCTCAAAATCCCGTCTAGCCTGCCACTGAACACTTCCAGGGCTACGGCAGCCACAACTCCTGTTTCAACAATTTTTTTTCCCCAACAGTTTTCATTTTTCCTTCCCTTATATATTCATCTTATGTATGATGATGCATTTGTGAAACAGTCATGAGATGAATTAGAGATTAGGACTTCATTTGGTGCTTTTTCTTTTCCAGCAGAGAAGCAGCAGCTGTGGTCTTACACACGATACCTTTGTTGCTTTGATAGTTAATCTGTTTTGTTGTCAGGTGGGTGTTCTTAGGCTTGCCTGGCATGTACAGTTTTTATCACTCGTATAACTGACAGTACAAAATGTTTGATTAAAGGCATCTTCTCTATAACCAGAGGAAAAGGTTTTCTAGAAGCCCTCTTTGTGCCGTGGGTTTAGCCAAGCTCAAATATGCTCTGCTCTGGCTGCTGGTAACAGAGGAGGGTTGATATTAATCTGATTGGAACATCTCAGTTCCAGCTTGTTCACATATGGCCTCTGTATCTTTTCTCTCCAGGTGTAGGGCCTTCAGATTCAGTTGCACTTTAGAGCACTGCATTACATTGTGTTCAGAAAGCTCAGGAAGCAAGTTTGTAGGGTAGAGGAGGGCAGGACACCCAGCACCTGCACCACACCTGTGGGCTCGGACAGTGCGTCAGGCTGGTACTGAAACCTTGTGGAGTGAATGCTTGTAATGTGTCTTAATACACTGCAGTGTAACTGCTTATCCTTCCCTTGCTTCACCTCAGAAGCATCCTTGCTACTGGATAGTTGCCACCACCTTTAAAAATAGCTATAAAGGTGATGATCTAAATGTGACTAAATTACTTCCTGTTTTTATAGGTAAGAGCAAATAACAATACCTATGATATGTGGGCACTAGCAACAAGAAAGCAGGGAAGTTGCACCATAGTGATCTAAATGTCACTTCTGGTTTTTTTGTCAGCATGATGGAAAGCTCTGTTGGTGCTGCTTACAGCTGGGTGACATGGCAGAGGGCAGCAGTGACCCACATGAGGCCTCTAAAGTCAGCAGCAGTTCCCCTGTGCAGAACAGTCGCTGCTTTCATTCTGCTGTTTCGCTTTGTGCGGGTGGTCTTGGAGCTGCCCAGAGCTGGATGAGGGCAGCGCGGGCACAGATGGCCTTTGAGCTCACTTGTGTTTGCTGTGAATGGAGGTGCTCCTGACCCCCATGCTGGGAGGGGTGGGATGGTTTGTGACACCTCCCTCACTGTCTGTCAGGCCTCCGGGGGTCATGAGCCAGCAATGTGACAGGAATCTGGGGGCTATCAGAGTGAACCTGATTTTATGAGGCTGAGTCAAACAGCTAACGATACTTGCAGTTTGTGCAGAGCTGGATAAATTTTTAACCCAAAGCTAAAATAAGGATTGTGGGTGGAAAGGGAAAGGAATTGTGGGAAGAGAGGATAATTATAGCCACTCTGTACCTACAAAGACTGTTAATTTACATCCTTGGGAGAGTAGGCAGAAAAAAAAACCCAGCAGAAATATCTGTATGGTATGTCTGTATTTACTGAAGAGGGCTTGGGAAAGAAAAACAGCACAATGCTGAGGTACTTCTGTAATTCACCTTTTACAGACTGATATGGTCACTTTCAAAAATGATGATATTTTCTAGCAATAGGAGTGAGTAGGCAGTAAGATTTTCTGTATTTATTTCCTACATTTTTTCACTAAGCTTTTTTTTCTATGTTAGAAATATTGGAATCTGGAAAAAAAAAGCTAGGTATGGCTTGCATAAATCTCCTAATTAAAGAAAGACTCCAGTATTACCTAACTGCAACTTAAAATTGTGTAGTATTTGAGGCTGGAAGGCACCTCCAACATCACTAATCCAACTACCTCAGTCTCTTACCCCAGACCAGGGTCAGCTGGAGCAGTTTGCTCAGGGCTGTGTCTAGTGGGGTTTGGAGGATGGCAACTCCAGACTTCACTGAGCAGCCCTTTTCAGGAAGGGTTGCTTTTTGAGGTTCAAATATAATTTCTTGTATTTCAGTTTGTGTCTCCAGTCCTGTCACTGACACCTCTGAGAAGAGTCTGGCTCTTGTATTTACTCTTTCATCAGCTGCTTATACACATTGATAAAATCCCAGTGAGCCTTCTTGGGGAGCAGCTGAGGTCCTTAGCTTGTGTGTGTGCTCAGTGTAAATGCCAGGTCTGATCGTATCACAGCCACTCTGCTAGTAGCTCACCTTTGCACAAAATTGGCAAAGTAGATGTTAAGGCAGCACTTCTAAGTTGAAAGAATGCATATGAGATTTCTGAGGAGTTACTCATACTGCTTTCATATGAGAATAATTAGTGAACCCTATCCTTAATTTGCAAATGTTGAACTGTGGCATGTTGTTTGACAGCATTTACAGTCCAGGAGATGAGCAGGTTTTCCCTCCCATGCTCTCTTTGTTCCCTTCAAAAGCTACTTCTGATTCTACCAAATTGCTGAAGAATTTCAAGTTCCTTTTGTCAAATCTTTTGCATATCTTCCTGCATTTGAAGCACACTGTAACTGATAGGCCTGCACTCAGTATTTGGGAAGTGATCAGTGCTGGTCCTGAGATTTGCTTCTGGTGTTCATTATCTTTCCCGGTTTAGAGCCATGTTTTGTATGGAGCACTGGTGCCTTTTAATAACAGAAGAGCTGTTTGATAGACCAGGTAGTGAGACTTGGGGATAGCTGAGTGTGAACACTGCTATGTTTTGAAGCCATGGAAACTTGGTTCCATATGGCTTTGTGTAGACTTAAGCACTTTTCTCAAGGAAAACAAACTAGTTGTCTGAAGAAGAGTCTGTTTTCCCTGCAGCATGCTTGTTTCCTGGATTGGAAGTGTAAGTGGTTTATTTTTTGAGATGGTAGTGAATGATTCTGCAGCATAAGAGTAGGACACTTCAGGACATTAGCATCAAAGGATTAAAAAATGGAGTTTCATTCCATACCAGTTAGTTGGGCAACTATTCCCAAGTTTTGAGTCCTGTTTCATTATTAATCGTTCTGTTTATAGTGTTCTGATGCATTTCTCATGACTGATAGATGATCAGATGTTTTAATCACCTGTCTTTTCTCCTGTTTCAGCCTCAAGGAATAGGTTCACCCAGTGTCTACCACGCTGTTATCGTGATCTTCTTGGAGTTTTTTGCTTGGGGACTCCTGACAGCTCCCACTCTAGTGGTAGGTGATCCTCAGGAGCTTTTTCTTGCTGTATGGGAAGTGGGACAATTACTGCAAAGGCACTGAGCATCTTCTGAATTACATGAAATGAAAATTACATATCACTGAGCTGCTCTGTTGTACAAGTGAAAAGTTCTATATTTTTAGATGGTTTCAGAAATTTATTTTATTATAGCAGTGTAATGGTGTGGCACAACTGTTGATATGCAAGTCTGCTAACACTCAAGCTTACATGCAAATAGTTTCTGATTGAAAGGTGGTACTTAAAATTAAGGTGGTAATGAAATTATCTTTCCTTTCAAGATGCCATAAAACATTGACATATTACAAATGTAAGGACAAAAATACACTTGGAATGTAGTGACATTATGCAAGGGAGGTCTTTGCTGACCTGGCTGTGTTTTAAGCAGAAGCTTCAGAGCACAGACCCTGTTGGACCAGTCAAAGCATCCCTGTGATTAGTGAAACAGTCATGCCAGTGTGTTTGTACCAAGGTACTTTCTCATGTAGTTGGTTGCTTTTAATTTGGATTTAATTTGTGAATGATACATGATGACAAATTAAATGGGGAGGGCGGGGGGAGGCTTAAAAATCTCCCAAACCAACTCCACTGTAAAAGCAGTCTTGGTGCTGCTCTGAAAGCTGATGTTACCCATCAACAGTCTCTTGGGTATGAACTACACATCGTCAGTGAATGGAATTCCTCTCATCTAAACACAAATCAGACTGAGACAGCTGCATTTCTGGATTCTGCTCTCCAAACTGAGAGCCACTTCAGGATGAGAGGACATCTTTCCTCTCTCTCACCCCAGTCCCCAGCAGATGACACAGTAACATTTGGAGAATCTGGTCGGAGATAATTTTGTAGGTTCTCTGTGGTTTATTTATATTTCATGCACTGAAATCTCAAAATGCCTTCCATGCAAATATTAGTCACATTATTTGTGGTTTGCCCTTTTTTCTTCTATTTTTTCCTCTGTATTCTATGAAAATAAGAAACAAAAACTGCTGTGCATCATAAAGTTGGATGTATCATGAGCAATATTTGTAGTTGATATTGTGTAAATGACTGTATTTCCTCTCCAGGTTCTGCATGAAACCTTCCCAAAACATACATTTCTAATGAATGGTCTAATTCAAGGAGTAAAGGTAAGTTGCCAGATGTTAATCACAAGTACAATTTAAAGTGAATGGTGGGAGGAATATAGAAATAACTGCCAACTGAGAGAAACAGTCAAGAGGTTTTTCAATATGGCTTTCACAGTATGAATAAAATGGGAATAAATTACTGCTGAAAGTGCAAATGTACATCTTTTTACTTTCAGTAAGATATTGCTTGGTCTGTATCTACTGTTTGGGTTCAGCAAATAAAAAGGTAGTTGCTTAATTCCAAATGATGCATACGGTGCTGAAAGTGGATAATTTTTCACTTGGAGTTTGTTGCTCCAGTAGACTCTAAAACACAGTTCATGAAACTGCTTGTATGACTGGGTCATCTGCATTTTGAATTTTGTGTGGCTCTGAGATAACAGATCTCAAGTTTTATTTAACCAGACATGGGATAGAAGATCAGTGATGCTTGGCCATGTTGCCTTTGGTGCATTGCACTGTAGCTGTTGGCTTGAATGAAATCAGAGCCTGGGCTGCTCTCTGTGTTGCTGCTCTGACTGTGTTGTGGTCAGGTATCACAAGTCTGACCTCTTAGTTCTAACTTCAGATGTTTTGTTTCATTTAGGGCTTATTGTCGTTCCTCAGTGCCCCACTCATAGGTGCCCTGTCTGATGTGTGGGGACGAAAGTCCTTCTTGCTGCTAACAGTGTTTTTCACCTGTGCACCAATACCACTAATGAAGATCAGCCCATGGTTAGTAAATTGTTTCATGCCAGATTGGCTGTTGTTTTTCAAGGTTGCCATCTAATGCTTATGTGTGTAGCATTGTTGATAAAATGCTGTTTGTGCTTCATGGAAGATTGAGGCTTTTGTATTATTTCTGTGCAAAGCTGGAGGAACAGTCAACCTGAAGCAGCTGCCATGAGGCCAAAGGCCTTGTTCAGAATTTCAGTAGCTGCTGATTTTGATCTGTGCTGTAAGCCTTACTTCCAGCACATCTGCCAAAGCTGGAGAATGCTGTCGGGTGAACTATGCAAGTCTGGATTGTGGCCACAGTTCTCCCTCAGATACCAGCCAGCAACACTGAAATCAAAACTTTACCTCATCAGGGTGCATGAGGTAACCTACAATGTTGCAGCACTTTTACACTTTTGTTTCTCAGATTCTAAGATCAACTGACTTTCATGCTTTGTGCACCTTACTGACCTGTTAGCTGGCTGGAACATTGCCCAGGTAGGGCAGGAGTCAGAGCCCTGGGCTTGCTCCTGACCCATGCTGTTCCTGAGGGTGGAGCAGCAGTGGCACAGCCTGCACTGGCACAGGCCACAGCCAGCTGCTCAGGCAGATCTGTCACCCTTTCCCATCTCCTCTCTGGTCACACAGGCTGCTCACCCCTCTTCAGAAGGAGCTTGTTTTTTCAGTGTAGATTAAAGTTTCATATGCCAAATGCTAGTGTCTGTGGCATAAAGATATTGCTAATGTGGAGGCCTTTCAATGACCAGGTTCTCAAAATACTGAGGTTCCTAATTTGCTTTGGGTCATAGACCAATAAACCCAAGTTTATTAGCTGAGCACCTTGTTTCTCAGTAGTACTTAATTACAGCAGCTTTTTGTAGTTGTTACAAAATCATGCTGCTTGTACTTGGAGCACGTAAGAGTTACACAATTCTATCAAGGCACAGTCACATTGGCTTTATCCAAGATTATCTCAATAAATTGTCAGGATAAGTTGGACAAGGTGATTTACTGTTTAACTGCATTTAGATTGAATATACTTTTTGTTTCTCTTTAGTTATTCTAATTTTTTTATTGTGTTCTTAGGTGGTACTTCGCTGTAATCTCTGTGTCTGGAGTTTTTGCAGTGACATTTTCTGTAGTTTTTGCATATGTAGCAGACATAACCCAAGAACATGAGAGGAGCATGGCCTATGGTTTGGTATGTATTGTTTGCCTCTTTTCCTGTTGGTATTCAGTACTAAGCCCTTCAGTTTGTCATGCTTTTCAAAGCTGTGTATTTGTTACTTCTGTGATTTTAATTTGGACTCAGCTTTTTCTGTTTAATTGTTCCTATCATCCAGTCTTGTATCTCTTGAATATTCTGCTTCTAAATGAAACAAAGCATGACCATATTAAAAGCTGTCATGTCTGTCTGTCTTAAAAGCTGCTATCAGTCTTAATGATGTAATTTGAGGAGCTTTAGTTATTCTTGCATCGTTGCCCACACTGATACTACTCTGTCATCAGAAATCTCACCTTTTGTTCTGGAACTGCCACTGTGTGATACTTGACTGCCCCTGCCTGTGTCTCCAGTCACTCTGCTGAGCTGCAGTTCAGAACAAACGTAGCTGAGTTACTTGTCTGTGTGAAGTTCTTCCAACTCACCTCTGTTTCTCCTGATAACCTGCCAGCTCTCAGGAGCTTTGACAGTCTCATGTTATTATGGATTAGCAGAACTACTTGTTGTGTTTAGGTTACAGAATCCATTACCATTCAGCAGGAAGAACTGAAAGCAATGGATATAGAACTAAATAGTTTCCTTGTGTCTGTACACATCAGAGATGAAGATATGTTGAGAAAGTTCTTTCAGTTTTTAAGTTAATATCTTTACAAGGCCAGCTGATTAACTGACGACTACTGAGTTGGATTAACCAGCATATTACATTTAATATACCCTTTGTGCATGTGCACTTTTTTTAACAGACATTGCCTGTTTCAGTAATATGAAGATTAAATACAGCTCATTGCTTCCCAGAGGTATCAGCAGAATCTACAGTTAATTAAACCTAATTATGTCAGTACAGGAGTGCTATGAGCCTCACATTGTTGTCCAGGTAGCAGAAAAAAAAGTTTTTATTGAAAAATTGTGATTGTCTAAAATCACAATATATACACAGCTGCTACCACATAGGCATAGGAAAAAGGTTACTTTAAATCACTGTGTGATTATAATGGTCAGGCTTTTGAAAAGAAGGAAATGAGGGTAATAACACTACTGACTTGTCTCTCTGAAAATCTTACCAACTGTTATTTATTTCAGGTTTCAGCAACTTTTGCAGGAAGTTTAGTCACCAGCCCTGCTATCGGTGCCTACCTTGGCCGAGCGTACGGCGACAGCCTGGTGGTGGTGCTGGCTACAGCAATAGCCTTGTTGGACATTTGTTTTATCCTTGTTGCTGTACCGGAATCGCTGCCAGAGAAGATGAGGCCAGCATCCTGGGGAGCACCCATTTCTTGGGAACAGGCTGACCCCTTTGCAGTAAGCTACTTAAATAGGGAATATTTTGTTATTTGTAGATACTGATCTTTGGATACAGGGAAGAGACTGAATTTACAGTAGTTCAGGCTTGAAAAACAAAGCCTTCAATTTCTTCAAGCTTGACCTTGCTTCACTGGCGATACTTTTGCCAACAATCTTGCTAAACATACAGAGAATGCTTTGGTAGTGCCACGTAACAACTTCATTGTCAGCCTTTTCAGAGCCCAGCTAGGGATGCTTTCTGGAAATGAAGGTGGAATGTTTTGTAATTCTTTTTTCTTGCCATAGTCCCTGAAGAAAGTCGGCCAGGACTCCATTGTGCTGCTAATCTGCATAACAGTCTTTCTTTCCTACCTCCCAGAGGCAGGCCAATATTCCAGCTTCTTCCTATACCTCAGACAGGTAATGTAACATTTTGGTATGAATTTGAACAGAACTTCATTTACAGGATTTAAGGAAGTTTTCAGTATTACTGAACTAATACAGAAAATACAGATAACTTACGTAATTTAGAAGCTCCCAGCAACTGATTTAAGTCCCTTTGTTGTTCTGTTTTTCTCTTTTAGCAGGCAAAAATAGAGGGGAGTGATGAATGAGTTATAAAACAATTTCTTGTATTTTGTAATTATTTGTGTTATTCTCGGACTGCAAGGTTCAATATGTTAAACTGGTATTATTTTCTGAGGGAACAATTTAATTGTTTTTTATTTATGCCCCTTTATTTCTGTTTACTTGTTTGATGTAATGGAAAAAAAGATGAAGAGCTGAATAATACTGGTCCTCTGCATTGTGTGTTCCCTCACTGGGGTTTGTGACAACATGACACATGGTTTATGGTTAATAATCAGATTGCCTTTTCTATTTAATATAGATAATGGGATTTTCATCTGAAAGTGTTGCAGCATTTATAGCAGTCCTTGGGATTCTTTCCATTATTGCACAGGTGAGTTACTGCTCTGTGTGTTGTTGATTTGGCAAGTTGAAAAAAAGGAAGCACTTTGGAGAATGGAGAGCACTGTGGTTCCATAAATGTAACTCAGCTTTTCTGTGTCTGTGTTTTCCTAAATCTCTAAAAACTGGTTAAGACACTAGCTTAGATGAAAACATTTGATAACAAGTGTTTGGTTCATTAAGGGAAAACTAAATCCTTCGTGCATCAAAGAAGGGGTAGTAGTTTGGTCATATTACTTGCTAAATGACTGTCCTCTTTTTTTTTGGTAGAGGGAAATACTGCTTTTGAAGAACACTACTTTAAAATAATTTCTGCATGTATTTGACATTGAGAATAAAATGTTCTCAGGGATTTTTTTGTTGTTTTTTTTTTTAACTCATTAACTCACCAGCATACTTGTGTTTAACATTTAGAGTAAGATGTTATTTTTCTGACATTTTACTTTTGCCCTCTCTGTTAGACAGTAGTGTTGAGTTTACTGATGCGGTCCATTGGAAATAAGAACACCATCCTGCTGGGCCTGGGGTTCCAAATACTGCAGCTGGCCTGGTACGGCTTTGGGTCAGAGCCATGGTACGCACATTTCACTTTGGTCTGCCTGATGCAGGGTTGGTCTGCATTTTATCCCTTCTCCGAAGGGTGCGAGTGCAGGATAGGCAGTGCAGCGTCCCTGCACTCCCAGAGCAGAGCTGCAGCCCCAGAGCAGTCACTGCAGTGTGTGTTTTGCAGGATGATGTGGGCAGCTGGCGCTGTGGCTGCCATGTCCAGCATCACTTTCCCAGCTGTCAGCGCCCTGGTCTCACGAACCGCTGATGCCGACCAGCAGGGTATGTTTGCTCCTGGTTCTTGGAATTCTAGTTGAGAAATACTGTGCAGACCTACTGGAGTCTGGGCTTAGTGCTCATCAGCCAGGCTGAGTCTTGGCAGGGCAGCCCAGATACCTGAGCCTAAGGCACCACGTTAAATCCAGGTTGCTTGGAAGCTGCCCTGTGCATGTTCTGCGTAGTTCTGTGCAGAGGGAAATCTTAGCGAGGCCCTAGAGCAGCAGAACATTCAGCAAACTGTTCCTCGGTGTTGCACACAGTGCTCTCTCCTGTGTGAGACAGTGACAGCAGGGATGGTGTCCCTATCCCAGCCTCTGAACTAGCTCAGCATGGCAGGCGCTGCCCTCTGCTAGAGGCAGATAGAAAAACCACTGGAATATATGATAGCGACGGGCTTTTTGTGCCCCTTGTTCACTGCTACACCATTTGCAGCTTTCCTACTTGCATCAGTTTATAGTTAATAAAGACATTAGAAATAGTTAATTATATAACTATAGATAGATAAGAATATGTATTTTACTTTTGCCAGGTGTTGTTCAAGGGATGATTACAGGAATTCGAGGACTGTGTAATGGTTTGGGACCAGCGCTTTATGGTTTTATATTCTATATATTTCATGTTGAGTTGAATGAACTGCCCATGCCCGAATCATCGTCAGGAGGTAGTGTGGTTGCACAATACCATTTACAACAGGTAAGTTTCTTTTGTACTTACTGCTTCCAAAAGAAGAAGTTAGGAAGGGCTCCTGTTTTCATCAGTTCTCCGGTTTGATGCTGTGGTACATTTTGTTATACTGACTGTAATTGGAGGGCATAGAAATGGGTTTCTAAGTCCCTCTAGGGGAGGGTTGTTTAACTGATCTGTTTAATTACATGCACTAGTTTAGTTTAATTCTCAAATAGCTACAGCTGACAGTCATAGACAACTGTGACTCTTGGGAGAATACCTTGAGGGAAGGGTGGACAGATAGCAATGGTGAATGTGTTTGTTTTGTCGTCTTTTTAGTAAGCTTTTTTTTTCCCCCTAAATTAAGTTTTTGGGGAAACTCAGCAGGAAGAAATTGCACCAGAAAAGGAAGTTGGCAAGCATTAAAAAGAATCATGTGCTTCCTTGTCCTAAATCATAGGATGTAATGTTGTTCCACATGCCTTCTCAGAATTGGTAGTGTAGTCACTAGTGTGTCAGGCAACAGCTCTTCCAGCTCTTGAAAGTGGGTAATTAGCAATTGTAGGCTAATGTGTGTCGAAAGGCTCGTTAACACTTTGTTTTTTTTTCAGAATTCCATAATTCCTGGACCCCCATTCTTATTTGGAGCGTGCTCTGTGCTCTTGGCACTTCTTGTTGCCTTGTTTATTCCTGAACACACAAACCTAAATGTAAGATCCAGCAACTGGAAGAAACACTGTGGCAGCCACGGCCATCCCCACAGCCCACAAGCTCCTGGTGAAGCTAAAGAACCATTACTGCAAGATACAAATGTATGACAAAAATCCAGGAAGACCCTTTGGACTCTTCTTTCATCAGCAGTTTGGGATACACATTCCAACTCCATCAAAATATAATTTCTTAAGGTAATCTTAAGAAGTATCTTTCTGCATGAAATCTGTAGGAGTTGAAACAGGAACTTTCTCCAAAGATGTTGCCATTGAACTAAAAACTTACTCGCTTTTATAAACAAACTGTTGCATACTTGTCTCTTGCCATGAAATGCTGTTACTGCTAAACTTCACATTCTAGTTCAGAGACAAACAATAGAGTCAAGGCATGAGCATGTGTCCTTCTGTTTCCTTACGGTGGTGAGCTTTAATTCTAGTCATGCTACGTCTCAATGAGACAGACTGGCATCCATGTGGACCCATCTGTTTTAATGTTGTAAAATCTTGGGTCAGATGATTCAAAGCCTTAATGTAAATGTACTTAAGTAGGGAGGTGAATTGGTATCATTTCTTTTCAAAGTCACATGGCAGGTTTTTTTTAAGTTTGTACTAATATAAAAATCACATGGGCACGCTTGCTAAACAGTAAAAGTTATTTTTATGTAAGTGCATTTACTCTTTCTATTTTTGAAGAAACGGTCGTATCAAACACTTGTTGAAATACAAAGTGGGTGTTTTGGGCCTACAGATTTTAATACCGGCTCTAAACCTCTGCTTTCCTCTGTACCGTTTATTAAACCACTCTATTTCTGATGTTTGCATAATCATAAAGGATCTCGAAACTTGAATACACAGACTGAACTCTATAAGCTGATAGCCTTGAATCTGTCCATGTGCTATATAGTGGCCTTTGAGGACTGTCACAAGAACCCTTTTGCATTACAGAGCTAAAGTTTTAGTCCTAAATTTTCAGGACCCTTAGTACAGAAGAGAGCTTTATACAATTACTGATGTGAATTTCTCTAAAAGTGTATATTTTTGTGTCCAGTTGTATTATTTAAGTGTTCCTTTGTATAAATTTGTGTATAAAGTATTGTATAGGTTTAAAATGTTTTCATCTTGTGGTTATTGCTTAATGCTTTTTTACCTTTGAACATTCACCATGGTTGACCAAGAGCAGGAAAAAAAAATGTAAATAATCTGTTAATAAAGTTGAATATTTTAATGAATTTTTAAATAATTGTCAATGTGTCTTCAAACCTTTAGTCAAGTTCAGTAGTTGCATGTGTGTTATACTTCAGCAGGTAGAAAAAGTCACCTGGAGCAGTGATCCAGCATGGAGCTTTATGTATTAGCTAGAGCAGCCCTGAGCCCAGTGGAAGGGTCCCCACTGTCCAGCAGCACAGGCTGCCTGCAGCTGCTCCTCGGTTCCTGGGGATCCCGTGGGACAGGACAGCCACAGCCGCAGGCTCCAAGGAATGAGCCAGCTGCACACAGCCAGCCTGGCCAGGGCTGCCCAGGCCCACAGCACAGCCGTTGGTTTTTATTTAGGTGGCCTGGGAGGTGCTGCCACACTCCTGTGACAGCAGCTCCTGCAGCTCCTCTGCAGGGTGAGATGAACACAGCCTCAGGCACTGACACCAAAGGATGGCTGGAGAGAGGAGCTCTGCAGGGCTGGGCCTGGGGCACTGCACACCCGGGGAACAACGAGTGACAGAAAACTGCAGAAAAAGGTAATGAAAATAGAGCAGTGCTGCTGCTTACCTCAGCTGGGAATTTCACTACAGTGGAGATGGTGGTTTGTACTCCTGAAACATTAACTAAGCAGAGCTTTTGATAAAAACCATTTAATATTTCCATTAAAACATACACATGGCAAAACCAGGTACTATACATTAACATGGTACTAATTTATAAACAAATTTACACATTTCACACAGCAAAACAAACCACTGAAATGTACAATCCTGTGGGTGCACTTGAGCAACTAAGGTAAAAGGAATGAAATATCTTTACCAAAAGTAGGGAATAATCATTATAAGGGTACTTTGCCTGGCAGGATTCCATGCGTGCTCCTTTTGCAGGGAACCCCCAAGTAAAGATGGCACGGAAGGAGTTGTTACATGATCCTAGCATCTGAACCCAGACAGTACAACAAGCTGCACAGATGTAAGAGTACCTGAAATTTCTGTATAGTCTTACAGTTATAAAGTATGAGTTATAAAGTTTTAGGTGTTGATACTTGTCAACAGTTAACTGTTCAGTTACTTCATGTTTTAATGTTTTATGCATGGTGGCCTGTAATACTGAGAGATTAACAGAAAAAATACTCTTGGTTCCCCTAAGAATTTTCAATTTTAATTTTATACCTTCAGTGAAATAATTAAGCATTTTTAGTATGAGATTATTTGTAAGTCTATATGCAATTCAAATAAGAATTTGATTTTTGTTCCAAAATTAAAAACTTGCTTAAGACTAAACTGTAAGGGAAGGTTAGTGAGGCAGTCATGCCCCCATATGAGCTTAAGCATTACTAAAATGGACAGCAGTCTTCTCTGCTTTCCCTTCACCTCATCCTTTCTCTGACAGGAGTCAAGAAACAGAAATTCAGGAAATTGTTCTCACTCAGGGAATGTACATTTCACCTGGTATAAAACAGTCAAAGCATTTTGATGAGTTTTTAGGAGGATTTACAGGTCAACAATAGACTAAGAAAATTGTGTGCAGCCCTGGTGTTGTCAGTGTTGTTCCTACTAAGGCCCCTTAAAGGCTTTATCTTCTTAGGCTCAAGCACCATGAAACATCAAGTCAGTCAGGGTCCCTTCCTCAAAGAAAATGGCTCATAAAACTCTTGTCAGTTCACACTGATACTTTACTAAGACCATTGCAGGACAGTCAAAAGTCCCCCCAGTGGTTTAAAAGAGGACTCTTACTGAAAGAAGCCTGTCTATGATCCCGGAAAATAGGCTGAGACTGGTGTTCCGGCAGCTTTTGTGGACGCCTGGGCTTTGGCTGGCACGTACGGTCTCAGGTACTCTGCAGAACAGCACAGGACACTGCATTGCACCATGGCTGTCATTGCCCTTCAAGTACATTTCAAATAAGGCCTTGTTCTGTTTCGTACTTACCCGAGTTAAGTGTGTTTTGACTAAGCCCTCGTAAAGGAATGCTGTCATCTTTTTTCTTGAAATACTTCAATTCCAACCCCAGCTGATCCCCACTAGAAACAGAAAGACAAATTAAAATTTAAAGCAAATGCAGCTTGTCATCGGTGCATAAGAAAGAGGGCAGCTACAGACTTGCTCAGGAAAACCTTCACTAGAAGTGCAACTACTGCATTTCTATGACCTTTACCATGTAAAGTTTACTCAGGGATGGTTTGGTAGAATTAGTAGAACTAACTTTTTCAGTGACCCAGCACCTGATGGCTTTGATCTGTCAGCAGGAGCAATACTGAACTGTTGCTCCTTGGGGCCCACTCCTGCAAGCACAGCTCTTCCTTTGGTTTCAACAAACCAACACAAAATTAATTAGCATGGTAACAAAGAATGCCGATTACAGAACCAGGCTCATACTAGAACGTTTAGTCAGTTCCAAACACACCAAGATGACGAAGGGCTTTTTAAATGAAATAATAAAAATACTAAATTGCAGTAGCTGGCACTCACTTCTCCTTGTTTGCTGTGTGACCAGCTGCAGACACTCTGTGAGCATCAGAACATCGACTCAGTTTTGAAAGCTGTGAGTTCAACTGAACCTGCAGAGACAAAGAGGTGCAAGAGTTATTCCAGATCTGACAGTCCCCTCCCCCAAGGGCATTCAAAGCCAAATCCCAGGGATTCCTGTTTCTACACCTCACTAGCCCTGCTGTGCAGCAAAGCCTGTGAGAACACACAGCCTGAAGACAAGCATTACTTATGAATAACAGGCATAATGCTCAAAGCAGGGACCCTAAGAGTAAATACAGTAAATATTTATGCACTTTGAGAAATAGCCAAAACATAGTGCTTTGATATTTTATACTGTCACATTCTTAAACAAACAAAAAAGTCCAAGTGCTTGCCTTTGGTACTGGACATTGGGAATTCCCATTTTTGCTTTGTGTCGATTCCAGATAGTTCTGGAAGGCATAGAGAGGAGAAATGGCATGACTGACTCCTGAGCTGTGAAAGGATGGTCGGTCAGGCTGTAAAAGAAATAGAAACACATCCATAAATGAGAAACACAGTATTTTATTGTGTTTTAAATACAGTATTTTAAGTAACTGTAGAGATTAAAAACTGCAAAATTAACAACTATTTGCCATTACAAAGCCAACACTTATCCGAGTCTTCCTGATGGGAAGAAAACATCACTTTTCCAAGACCTGCACACTTAAGGAAAACGTAACTTAAAAAAACTTAGATGAGGTGAGCACTCTTAGCTAGTAATAAGCTACACACTGTCATTGATTAAAGTAATTAATGTATCCAGCTACAAGTCCAGAGACCTCTTGGTATGAACATGCCCTTCCACTGTGAACCAGCAGCTCATCAATTCCTGTTGTCCTGTACAACACAGGGTGAGAAGCAGCACGTTACGGTACTCAACAATGACTGCAGGCAGCATTCCTTAGCCCCTGACTTTCCTGTTCCTAAAAATCACTAGTTAAGAGTATTCAAACAGAACACTTTGGGTTATAACCATTACAAAGAGAATTAGTAAGTTAGCCTCTCAACACAAAAATGCCTTCTTTTTTTGCCTTCATTATGCACTTCATCTTCTCCAAGCTAATTCTGTATTGCTTTGTGTATTTTATGTAAGCAAGACCTTAGATTCTCACCCACAAGGCCCAGCATATCAAGAAGCACCCTCAGGGTTTGATGTTGTTGAAAATTAAGCAAACAAAGAATGCCAAACCACACCCACCCAGAACTGTAAGGCCAGAAGAAGATGAAAGCACATTGGTTTTATTTCCTTTGAAGGCCCTGTATTTTAGCAACTGATGCCCACCTCACCAGCCTGTTAATTACACCTCTACTTTACCATGCCAAGAGGTGAAACAGCAGCCCTCCCACCAGCATGGGCACTGGCAGGAGTGTCCAGCTTCTTTGCCATCTGAACTTCACTCAGCTGTCTGTTCAGCCACGAGATAACTGCAGAGAGAAGAAAAAGCTCAAGTCCATTTGCTCTCTTACCAGCTGCTTGAAATGAACAGTAGCCCATCCTCACAAAAAGTGGCAGCTCACTGGGTATTTCTCCTCCCTAGTCCCATGCAAAGCCATTTGTTGAAGCTTCCTGCCCCTCTCCAGGCCTCTGAGCACCTATCCCACAGCCCCAAGGAAAGGCTTCCCCTCTGTGCAGCTCTTGGCTGTTGCATGCCCACAACAGCCAGAGGCTCGTTTCCCATACATGACATAATGGCAGCTCTTCACAAAAACCCCAAACACTGCTTCTATCAGTTTCAGTAGTAGTGAGATCACTGGGTCATTTTTACAGAGGGACAAATCAAACTGTATCAACCTACCATTTTCATTGGTTTTCAGTAACTGCTTACTTTCTTCAAGTTTTTGTATTGTACTTTCTAGCTGTTCTTGTAGCTTGCAAACCTGTAATTCCCATAATAATTGTAAAACCATCAGGAGTGTTTTACTACTAGTGTTCTACCAGCTACAAACAACAACAAAAAAAGCATTTATTAAGTTACTCTAAAATTGAAGAAGTTTGAACTCGGTTTGTCACAAAAGCAACATGGTAATCCTTTTAAAGGAAGCCCTGCTTTCAGCTAGGATTTTGACAAGGTAACAGCCAGAATCCTTTCTGACCTTTATTTTTCTATGATTAAATAGTGCAAGGACTCTAAACAGGAGAATGTCCTGTTTAATGGAATGGAAGCAAAAGGTTCACTCTGTTCCTGTTCTTACTCCCTTCACCAACTTACACAGGAATGTGCCTTCTGAAGGGTGCTGATTCATCCATTACATTGCTTTGTTCTCTTGAAACAATTTTGGTTGCCTTCCATATAAATGGATGGCTTTTACAAATCAGGCTAACATTAAAAAACCTGAAAGTTGATGACACATTTAAATAAACACGTTAAATAATCAAAAGAGTATATTCTATTGCATGGAAAGATTTAACCCCTATTGCTGTAACTAAGTTAAACCCTACAAAGCCCAACAAAGTCCACACAACAGCATTTCCAGCACACAAGGTTAACCCATCAATACCTCTTGCTCTTTCATTTGAAGGGATTGTCCCATCTCCTGTGATTCCCTCTGCTCTTTTTGAAGTTTCTCTTCTTTTTCTGCCAATAGTTTTTCTTGCTGAATTGTTACTGTATTTTTCAATTTTAATTTACTCATTAGAGTTTTCAAATCTCCTTGTAACTTCTTGATAATTTCATTAGCCTGTTAAAAAACCCCAAATTATATATTACAAAAACAAACAGAATAAGGGAGATGTTGCACAAGGGAAGTGCCATGTTCAAACAAACCTTAAGGAGTTCAGCTGACAGTGACTTAATTGTTGTCTCTAGTTTTTCAATATGCTTTTGTTTTTCCTCTGTACTCTCTTCCAGTATCACCTTGAACAGAATGTTACAAAATATAATAAGGCTGTGATACACATTGTTTTTGATTTCAAGTAGACTGTTCATAATTCTTTGAGAAATATCCTTACAAGGAACCAGCTGGTGCTTTTCACTCAAATTTTACAGAACCTGTATTAATTGGGTTTTTTTCCTATCAAAATTACCAAAAATTATTACTCCAGTATCACAACATTAAATCTGAACCCAATATACTTTTGAAGCCATAATTTAGTATCTTAACTACATTTGAAAGCCGACTGGCTATATTCATAAAAACTGTTCAGCAGCTACTCTATGGAAACCACAATTAGGAAGGCTGAAAAAAATTCATGAAGAAACCTTTTGCTCCTGTGTTGCATCTAAGACTTCTTTTGTTCTGGTGACAAGCTGATCTTTGTCTTTGATCTCTTGTTCCAAGACAGCAACTCGTGTCTGCAGCTGATTAATGAGTTTCTCTTTTTCATGACATTCAGCATCCAGAGTTGTGTTCTCCCGGCGCAGGGATAGCACCTCCTGCTTTGCTCTTTGACATTCCTAAATATTGGGAAGGAATGGAATTTTATTTTATTCTTCAAGAAAACCCATAACAGTAACTTAAAAAGACCTATTTAAATAGCAAGCACAATATGGAATAAAGAGAAACTAAATGAACTTGATAAGCTGCATTTCCTGACGTGCCCCAGCAGGCACTGTTAATGCTTTAACAGTAGTAAGCCTGATTTTGGGTATTGGGAAGCCATACATCTTCTAATCCAGAAAGCTTTGCTTTCAGTTCTCTGACTGTGGAGTCTCCTTTGTATCTCCTCTCTGTTAGGTCTTTATTGATGACCTCGAGTTCTGAGAGCCTGTTCTGCAACTGCTGAATACTTTTCTGATGCAAATTTTCCAATTCCTTCTTCTGTTGTTCATGCTGTTGTTGGTACTGAGTTTGTGCCTGTGAAAAGCAACAAAACAAAGCAGTTATTCGATATATCTGACTATTCCCATACAAGAATCCTGCTCATTCTTTCCAACCACTGTACCTGGAGAGCTCTTTCCTTCTCACTTGTCAGCTCCTGTGAGTGTTTGTTGCTCAGAGCTGTAGTGTAGGATGTCCATTCATTTTTCAGTTTGTCAAGTTCCCGGCTCTTCTCTGACAAGCTCTGTTTAAGTTTGACAAAGCATACAGAGTTTAAAAATGTAACCATTTCAGCCAGGACTAAGTGATTTTTACTGTTACTTACTATAAGAACATGGACTTATTTAAAAATAAATTTCTGCTAAATTTCAGCACCAGATGCTGAAATATGTTAATTCTGTGACCAGGAAAAGTAAGGCACTGAGAAGCTAAAGAACCCTGTTCTGATGTTATGGATAAAATTATCTTAATTTCCAATTGCATTTTTTTCCAACCACTATTTAAGAGTGAAAAACAGCCTGCTGATGTTCCCTACCTTTGTAACACACAAAGCACCCTACTAGGTGGAAAAAAAAAAAAAAGTTCTTCAGCAGCATCTTTTCCTCTTTTTGATTTGTAATTCTGCATTCCAATTCAGCAAACACATTCCAGTAACTCAAACTGAAGTTGCAGACATGAGGCAAACAAATATTCCATTCCAAAACCAATTCTTAACAGTTTTAATGCATTTGTTCTGTTGCATTCCAAAAAGTCACCTTGATAATTGCCGAATCTGACCCAAATCATTCTCTTAAAATACATAAGTGTGTACTATGCTGACTGAAAAAAAATCAAAAAAGGAGTAATTAAAATCCATGACTGCTAGTTTATTTACCATAGTTCCACAATTTGTTTTAGAAAAAGGATTTTCAACAATTCATGGAATATATGAAGTGTATTTATCATTTATCTTCACATGACCATATATTCAGTCTTCAATTTGTATGTGCATACATAGACCTCTGCACAAAATAAAGTAAAATTCTGCTTGAATACTGCAAGAACTTAATTTAATTCTTCATCTGCAGGCTTTACTCACTCTCTAGAAAAGCTACAGTAGACTATTCTCTTCAGTCATATCTTGATTACGTAGTGGCTAACCAACCAGTCTACAAAAAGGGACATCTTCCATAAATCAAAAAAAGCGCAACACACAAATGTTCAAAATTTTTGTTACCTGTTGAGTGTAGCTCAGTTGTCTGGTAAGATCCTCTTCGGTTTTTTTAAGCCTTTCTTCCAACATCATTTTATCCTCCTATGCACAAATTGACATCAAGTCAAATCCTTAGCTCCCAAAATACAAGTAGCATTTAGCTCCCATTTAACCAGCACAGCCTGCCTAAGCACCATATACTCACTGTATTTGTGAAAAGATCATCTTGTTAAATAAGTGTCATACTGAATAAGATAAAATTAACAAATTCAAAAGAAAAGGCATTAGCCCACAATGTAAAAACCCAAATTAGATTCTTACCAAATTTCTACAAGGAAATAGTATCTTATTTACAAGACTTGTTTACAAAGGAGTTACCTAAACAAGGGATCAACTGAAATACTCTAAATCTACGTTATTAAAATGGCTTATTAGGTGTCCAGAAACATGACAGCACAGTAAGAGAGACAAATCCCAGGCTATGAAACTGAGACAGGCAACAGTTGAACTATGAGGCCTATAATTTCTCATGAAATCAAACCTAGCATGCCACCAAACTGCATCAACATGCCAATTTAATTTGCTATTTATAGCTGTTAGTCTTTTGAAGACCACCAAACCTGACAACTACCAGCAGCCTGTGCTTTCCTACAGCCAAGTGCAGAACAGAGACTGAGAGGTTCCACTAAGTCCTGCAGCTGCTCTGGCCATCAGCACAGGCTGTGAGCAGGGAAGAGCAGCAGCTGCACACCACCATGCACTGTGTGTAAAACAAAACACCTCCATTCCTGCCACTTCAAATGGCACTGCTGCCTGAACATACAGAAAGCATTTTCATTGCCAGGGTGACAGTAACAATTCAGATTTTACAACATGCACCCAAGTAGCTGCATGCAACGACATATTTGGGCTAAAAGGAAAAATAAACCAGAACGTACAACTTGGTACAGACCTCTGAATTATTCAGAAAGAAAAAAATGCTTAAATACATAAAGCATCAAAGCTTAGTTGCAGTTATGATAAACTTTCATTTTACCTTAAGGCATTTCAAACAGTTGGCTAAAAACTTCTTTATTTCTGCATCAGTTCCTGGCAGGAATTTTAGAGAGAGATGGGTAAGGTGTTTGAAAGGGTTGGTCTCCACTACATTTAAAGAGACAGGTGTGTGATCCAGAGCAGGTGCTGAAGAAACTAACTGCAGCAAAAACCTAGGGAAAAACCAAGAAAATCCAATGTTTAGCATGTTTGGGTTTTTTTTCCTGAAACTACCTGTAGATCCTAAGCTATTTCCCATTAAAATGTATTTTCATATGTGCAGTAAAAGGCTGTCCAGTTTTTGCTCGAGAAGGAATTCTCCTCCTGAGACTCAGGTTTTGCCAGTTACATCCACTAACTTATATTTGGGTCGGGGCAGGTCAGATTATCCTTTTCTTCTGACTCTTCTCAGTCTGAACGGCTGACAAGCACTTTAAGAATTCAACAGGTGCACACAGAGTAACGTGGCATACACTTGGGACCTACCTTGGGATATCTTTGTTCTGCTCCTGAATGCATTGCTGAAGCAGATCTATAAATTTCTGTGGGAAAGCAGAGAAGTCTACCAAGAGACCTTGCTGGGATTTCAAACTATAGGAACAGACAGGGAAAAAAAATATTAACGATATAGAGAACTGTAATTTACTTCCTATAAAATATTTTATTTACACTAGTAGAAAGAACCAGTTCTGATCATGTCATTAAAGTTTACTAGCATGTTATTTCAAATCAGAAGTGTGTCCACATATCACAAAATCACAAAAGTGGTCAGGCTGGAAGGAACCACAGTGGGTCAGCTGGTCCAACCTCCCTGCTTGAGCAGGATCATCCTAGAGCACATCTTTGATAATAATCCCCAGAGGATACGTCTCATCACAAGAGCCCTTGCAAACAGGCTACACTAACTGAAAACCAGAAGTTGCTGTGGTGTAACAAATTGAGCAGGCATCACCCTCACAGGACAGTGCAGAGCAGTGATGGCACAGGGAACAAACACAAGACAAGGAGTGGAGCCTCAGCCATTACCTCTGTTCCCTACTGGTCCATTCCTCTGCCTCCCTTCTCCACAGACACAGCAGAAACATCCCACAGTGCACACACAAAGCTGTGCCTCCATGCAACAAAACACTCTCTTGCAAACGCTGCTTTGCTTTTGCCTTTTGATCCACACACTGATCACACCTCCCTTTTTAAAAACAACACCAAAGCCACTCCTCCCGCCACCCCCCCCAAAACCTCAAACAAAAAAACCACAACAAAACAAAGCAAAAATTAAAATAAATAAAAAACCAAAGAAAACAGAAAAAGGAAGTCTTCATCTGTTCATGCCTGGAATCCAAATTTGATGATTTGCTCAAATTCTGAGCAAGTAAATGAGACCTAACAGTACAATCACACAGGAAACCCCTAAGATACAGGCTCAGGTTTGTAAAACCGCGCTCATGCAAACAGACTTTCTTCTTGTAATTATTTCCTGAACTAGTTCACTCTCACACACACACACACACACACACACGCACACTAGTCTGTAAGAAGCAGTTAGGATAAACAGAAGATACGAGCAGTAATATGAACTGTGGTACTGTGGCACTGTCTCCCTGCAGGGAACTTAACATTGGGATCTCAACATTCCTCTGTGTAACCTGAGCCAGTCACCCTCCTGAACCTGGCTGTTTCACCCACTGGTCAGAGAACAATATTGACAAAACCCCATAACTGAAAACTGCCAAAACCTGAACTCTAACATAGATCACTCTAAGCTAAAAACATTCTCTTGTTTGTTCTTTTTGCCATTTAGAAATGTTTCACAGCGAAAATACTGTATTTTCACTTACCTTTGAAAATCTTCCTCTGATATGACAAGGTTATAAAGGAAAAAAGGATCAGTATCATCAGTCAATCGAACAGCTAAGTCCTGAAAAGATGTACATTTAAATATTATTAAAATACTATAAGCTACCCAAGAGTCTTCAAATATTTAAACCAGCATTGCAAATAGCATTGAATGTTTTTACTGTCTAGTCAAAAATACAACAGAATTGTGGCAACTTATTCAGAATGTGTACAACATGACCATTTAACACAACTTCAAATATTACAGCAGGAAAACAAAGAAAACTCTTTCACAAAAACAAACCAACTCAAAATCTAAAACTTTGAGCAGCAAAGTTTTTGAAATTCAATGTATATCCTTCATTTTTCAGATAAAAAGCTATTTGCTATTTTTTCCCCCTCATGAAAGAGGTGTAGCACTAGCAGCCCACTGTCATGGCTTACTAATATCTCACTCTCCTAACTGGAAGGCTTTCAGAGCACACTGCTCCTACAGTTTATGAAACCACCAGCTGATTTTATACACTTTAATACAGAACTCTGCAGATTGGTACTCTTAAAGCCTTCATGTTCCCCTGAGCATCTTGAAATACTTCTAATATACAAGCCTGCTAAGACCCATCAACAGCCAAACTAAAACAGAGAGCTAAAAAAGGCTGGGGGCGGGGGACAGCAGGCTGCAGGGGTGGAAAAACACAATACCAAACCAACTAAGTTACTCAAAAAATTATATAAAAAAATAAAGTTAAATGGCAAACACTAAAATCCCATTTTGCTTTCCCTACTTATTCTTTTATACAGTGAAATTCAGTTAATACCTAATGAATGACAAAGATATAATTAATTTACAAACCTTTTTATGAACAGGATTAGAAATTGACAGTAGTTCAATATTCACTCGAATATTTAATCTCCTGTGTTTAAAAAGATGAAACTTATTAATAAACCAAGAAAACGTTCTCCAAATAACAGCTGCATTACAGGAATCAAGGACATTTCCAAAATAAAAATTTAGGCAGAGACATTAAGAAAGTTCCCACAGATGACTATACCTAAGATACAAGAGTTTCAATCATTGCAGCTCTTCAGTCAGAGTTGGTTTTTTTGCTGCTTACTATCCACCAGACCTTAAATAGCAAGGCAGAAGTTCTGAAACTTCGTCCAGAAACTAGCACTTTTGTAACAGCCTGTTAAAATTTATTAACGGTTGCTCAAACTCCTGATAATCTTTTATACAGTGCTATCCTGTCTTCAATGATTTCTTGTCGAGTACTAAGTCACCTATATTACAACACACAGACACATCTGCCTTTCCACGCCCTCTCACACAGGTGAGTCGGGCACACACGGTCTAATCCAGACAGGACCCACAGTGCCGAAATTAATTCTATTTTGAAGACACGCTTCACATACGGAATGTCTGGGCTTCCCCAGACGCCACCGACGTGCGCAGCCTCGCACAGGTGGCTCAAACCCGTGTCCCTGGGCCGCGGGGCACTGAGGAGGAGCCGCGGCTGAGGAGCCTCTGCGGCGGGAGAGAGGCGGGAGAGAGGCGGGAGGGCCCGCAGGCAACGCTGCGGCCCGGGAGACGCCAAACACCGGGCGGGCCCGGCAGCCACCCGGCCCTCGGGTCGCCTCAGCCCCGGGCACAGCGTCGCTTCCGCCAAACCACCGCGAGCGAGCTCGGCTGCCGGCGCCCCGCTGGATTCATTCCCTTGGCGAGGCATCGACGGCGACCGCCCGGCCCTCGCCGGCTGTCCCGGGCCTCGCCAAACCCGGTCCCTCCCTCACCCGGAGGGTGCCCGCAGCAGCCCCAAAGCGCAGCACCGCAGAGCGCCGCCCAGTAGCGCTCAGAGCACCCAGGAAGAAAGAGCTTGTGACTCGCAGCCCCCTGAGGAGCGCAGAGAGACTCCTGCACTCACCGCTCCTCGCAGCCACAGCCCCGCACTCGCACCCACAGCACCCGGTCGAAGATCCGCTCCGCCGCCATCTTGCTCCCGCCCGCGGGGCGGGGCCGCAGCATGGCGGCGCGGGGGCCGCCGGGAGCAGCGATGGCGGCGCTGGAGCCGGAGCCGGGGCGCTGCGCGCACTTCGTGCTGAGGAAGGGGCGCTTCTGCAGGATGATCCCGGCGCCCGGCAGGCGCTTCTGCGGGGAGCACGGGCACGAGGAGGTGCAGGGACCCTTCTCCGGCCGGCCGGGAGGGCGGGCGGGCTCGGGGTGGCCCCGCTCTGGCGGCGCGGGTGGGAGAGGCAGTGCCTGTGCCTTCCCTGGAGCCTTTCTGTGCCGGGCACTCGCTTCAGCCCAGCAGTAGCGCTGCCCTTGCGTTAGGGGTTTATTCTTCTAGGATCCAGTCACGTATGAAGTTCTTGTCTCAGTTTCTCCGTTCCGGTTAACTCACCTATTCTGAACAGATGTTTTATGAAGCTGATGCCCCTCAACAGCTTCATTAAAACACAACACTGAATGCATGCTGAAGTGTTTTCTAAAACTTTTCTAAACTAGGAACAAAATGACAGAAAAAGAATTCCGTGCCCTCTTGATCCGAAACAGTGAGTATATGTAAATGTTTTTCCCGTTCTTTGTCAGTATTCACATTGATACTTACTTATCTCTCCATTTGGCTTTTAGCACTGTATATGAAGACCAACTACAAAAACATTTAAAAAAATGTAACTCAAGAGAGAAGCCAAAGCCCGTAAGTGCAGTGTAATTTCAGCACTTCCTCTCGGATTTAAGACCTTAAACATTACAGCTCTGCAGAGAATTTTCTGTGCTGACAGCAGCTGGGAGCTGCAGGGCAGCAGCTCTACCAAAGCACTACTGTAAGGCAGGATGGAAGCTCTATAAGTACTTGCTGAAATGCAACTCACATGCCAGTCCCCTTGTATTCTCACTGTAATTTGGTACACCTTTTCAGTTCTTGGTTACCAACAAAAATGATGAATTCATTTTTCTCAGAAGTGCACCCAGGGAACCCAGGGTCTCACCGTGCCATTCATTTCAGAGGCTGGGTGAGAGGTTGTCCTGTGTAAGCAAAACGTGCAGGGAGGCTCTGGGTATTCCAGCCAACTGCCTGCTCCACTCAGGCTGGCACTGAGCCACAGAAAGCTTGGCTGGCAGCTGCTGAGGCAGGCAACAGGACATGTGTTTAAACAGCTCTTCCAAGAAAGCAGAGGATGGCTTCTTTATTGCCTGCCTTTCTGCCTTATTAGAATTAAAAAATAAAAAATACTACACCTTTAGTATTCCCTGGGACACCTGAACATGGTCTCCGGAATCTGTCTAGTAAGCACAAACTGCTTAGCTCTTATGAACATGTTCAATCTTGTAAAACTGTGTCAGAAGAGTCATTTCTGGCTGGGATTCAGGATCACACGATAGGAAAAAAATTACTTGGAAAATCTTACTTTGCAATGGATTCCTATTGCTACATACCTTACCATAAGAATGCTGAAGAATTTAGCTGTTTGCTTCCTGGTAATTAACTTTTTTTAAATCAAATTTTTTTTCTTTTGCTTTTTTGAAGGTCTACTTTGTTCAAGATATTAATGCTGGTTTAAAAGACATAATAGAAATACCAGAAAAAAAAGTGAGTACATTATTTGGTTTTAGGTTCAGTCCTTACTTTACACATTGTAATTTATGACTACAAAGATACATAAAATTTCAAAGGTCTCATATTTATTTGTGTCACTTTCTTTTTCCTTAAAAAGGTTCCTCTATCTTCTCTATCTATCGAAGAGCTACAGAACTTAATTATCAAGTTGAAAAAAGCAAGTAATGGTGAGCTTAATACTAAACACTAAAAATAAGATGTTTTAAATTTAATTGATTAACTATTTCATTGTTATTTTTGTTGTTAGATACCTGTAAAAATATCAGATAGATGCCAAAAAACACATCTGAAATAACTATCAGGCAGACCTCCAATAGCTGAATTTTGCTCCAAAAAGTAATCTAGATAGAAAGAATGATAAAACTCCAATCCTGTGTTCCTTTTTTTTTTCCTCACTCAGATATCACTACAGATAACAATACAGCTCTGTTACAAACATACTATGATAGATTTATGCTCCCAGCAGAGTGTTTTGTTAGTGCTACAAACTGAGCTCATGTCACCATTGTAATGTGTGTTAAGAACTAGGAACCATTGGAAACTTAAAAGTTGTACCTAAAAGTTATGCATTTGCCTCCAGGCCTGGAACTTCATCTTAAGGAACAAATACTGTCCCACCAGGCTTTACAAGAAGCCTTAAATGACCCAAAGAATGGGGAATCTGCTTTCAAACACCTGAAACAACAGGTTTGGTCTGACTTACTAGTAACTATAGAGGGGTTTGGACCTGGAATTGTGCTGCTGTAAATTTGAGTGACTGTTGCTTCCCGCAGAGGAAATCTGATATGGTAAAACATAAGATATAATCCCTATCCTCTGTACACATATCATCTTTTCCCTAATCCCTCACTGAAAGGAAGGCTTAAAAAAGTTTTCTGCAGTTCAGTGAAGGAATAATTGTTCTATAAGGCATTACAAAACACAGGGTATATATTTTCTTGGTTCACAAATAATCTTTTGATGTTTTTAGGCTTCTATTTTAGGTAACATGGAAAAATTGCATTTACTTGGTCCAGGAAGGTGTTTTGTCGAGTTTGGAGCTGGGCGAGGAAAGTTGTCTCATTGGGTTGATATTGCCTTAGAGAATGTTGAAAGTGTTCTGTTTTTGCTTGTGGAAAGGGCAACCACAAGATTCAAGGTAAGAGGATGTTGTTACATGAGTAAAGTATAATTTTTAAACCATTGCCATTGAATTTGTTAGTATTTATTTTTTATCTTCAATAAATTTGAATTTTACAACTTAGACATTCCATACTTCACCAATGGCAAATTTATTTTTAAAAATATGATTTTTAATGTTGGAAATTCATAGGTGTTGAATTGACAAGAAAAAAGTCTTGACATAAATATCTGGAGCAAAATTATAATTATTAGTGGCCAGCCCTTTGTAATCCCTTGTTTTGTTTAAACAGGTGGATGGAAAACACAAAAAGAGAGATTCTATATTTGAGAGGCTTCAAGTAGACATTCAGCACTTATGTTTAAGTAAGTTCCTTCTTGGCCTGTGTCATTCTGAAATAGATGCTTATTCTTAAATTTTGAATTGGGGTTCCAGTCAGTTTGTGTGTAATGTGCTTAAATGTACTTGGTTCTGAAGATTATTCTCACTGGTTGCTTGGACATGTTGATGCTGTGTGTATATACACACAGGCATGTGTGAATATATATACACATATAATTTAAATGGAGTTTTAAAGTTTTCTGCTTCTCTACTCATAGGACATCATTACAGGTGAGAAGTACCAAAACAAATACATTTTGAAGGCTTTTTAGCACTTGCAGAATTAAACACGTTTGCATTGTTTGTTTTATGTGTAGAATTAAGTAAGTGTTGCACTGTCAATGCTGTAGAATTATGGGAGCACCTGTCAGCACAAGGTGCATTAATGTCATATTTACCTTTCACAGGCAGTATAGAAAAGCTGAAATGGTTAAATGTGCTTCCCAGCCACAGCATCCTGTTCTTTTAATTTCTCTTAACAAAACACTCCTTTTTTTGAATAGCTTATATCTGAATGTACCAGTCACTGTATTTTTAGTAGTGGCAAACATTTATTTCTATATGTGCTGAAATTATATTAATCAGAAAATACAGAGTTGTGGATTGGATTGGGGTTTGTTCATTATGTTTTTTTTTCCCTCCAGATAAGGTACCTATTTTGGAGAAGAAAAAACTACCATTGGTAGGAATTGGGAAGCATTTGTGTGGTGCTGCGACAGGTAGGAATTACAGATGTGTGTACTGCAGAAAGGCTGGATATTAAACCTTACACTCTGAATGGACTGATCTTCCAAACTGTCCTTTTCAGCTGCTCTCCAAACCTTTGTTGGTGAACACAGTAATGATATTCTAAATATCTATTGACTCCAGTGGAACAGTAAAAGGATAATAGATATAAGGATACTTTAGGCAGAAGTGAAGCCCTTCTTGGCTTTAATAGATTAGCACAGAGAATAGTATGTGGTGGCATGGGTCATGTATTTGAGAGCGCTTCTTTTAGCACAGTTGCCTCTTTCAATTTTCTTTCTAAATTTTTATTGGTTGTTTGACTACATATCCCAAACACAAATATGTTTGTGTTTCTGTCCTAATAACCTTAAACTAACACAGTTTTTCTAATGTTATATGGCTACTATGTTGAGAAAGACATCTCAAATATGACACCTTTATAGGTAGCATGACAAAGATGACACAGTTAAGCATTTAAGAAGTACATGTGCATTAAATAAATTGTGTCCTAGATAGCAAACTTTTAGAGCAAATACTTGTGCATTTTACAGGGAGGAGATTCTCCTACAATATGCCAATTTGTTAACCAAACTATTTTAAATTCACTTTTCCAGAACAAGTATTTCAGAGGACAAGCTCTTAGAAGCTCCAGAGAAACCACAATCAGGGTTTTCATGTTTTCAAAGCATGTTTATAATTTTTAGGTATCACTGAACTTGCTTTTTGGCTTAGTTTGTGATGTGTAATTTTATTTTTCTTAGTGGGAAGCCCATTCCCAACCATGATAGAGCCTGTATAATAATGGCATGGCATTTATGGATATTTTTCATTGTGGGGGGATGTATTTGTTCATTCCCAGATCTTGCTTTGAGATGCTTGGTTGAAAGTTACACCACTTGCTGTGATGGAGAAGGTGAAGAGCCTGCACCAAAACGCTGCAGGGCTGCTCAGACAGAGGGGGCTCCTCACAAATCTGCTGGTAATGAAAGCACCACAGGAGACCATAAGCCTGTAGCTGGAATTGTTATTGCTCTGTGTTGCCATCACAAGTGTGACTGGACACATTATGTAGGCAGAGATTTCTTTAAATCAGTGGGACTGGGACCAGTGGAATTCCATTATTTTCAGAGAATGAGTAGTTGGGCCACTTGTGGCATGCAAGAAACCACAAGCAAAGCTTCTGGAGGTGAAGGCAGTGAAGATCAAACTAATGACACAGAAGAACATGAGGAAACGCTCAGCAGGACAGAGAGTGGTTCTGATACTTTACAAGGGTATGTACATTTCTTTTCCTAGCAAATGGACTTCAGCAGAAAAGCTATGTAATTGTTAAATTGTTTTGGGTTCTCAAAAGGGCTGATTTTGCAGAAACATTTAATTACTAAACTTAAAATATTTTAGTTTAAAAATACAATTTTCATGGACATACATTTCAAAATATTTCTACAGTAATGCTTGCCTGACTGAAATGAACTTACAATGATTTTGGTAGTTTTTCTAAGCTTAACTACTAATGTTAATTACCAAAACTCTTTTCTGACAGCTGTTCTTTCCTTCCCTCCTTTCTCTGTAACTAGGATACTGAGTGTTGAGGAGCGAAAGGAGATCGGTTGCCTTTGCAAACGGCTGATTGATCATGGACGGATTGAGTATTTACAACACCGGGGATACAAGGCTGCACTGCAGTATTATACAGAGTCTGCTGTGTCCTTGGAGAATGTCCTGTTGACAGCTGTCCCAAATCCTTCTTTGATACCAGAGCCAACTCTATGATAGGAGATAGATTTGGAATTGGTAGGGGAAAAAAAATAAACCAAATAAACCCTATAAAACTCATCTGGGTTTTTTTTAAAAAAGGTAATTCACTTCTTAGCAAAAAAACCCCATTTTATCATCTTTCCTGTACCCAAGAAGAGGTCTTATATTTTCCAGTCTTACTGGGAATTACAAATATGCAAACCAGTTCTCATCAGTGGAAAAATAAAATTCCCAAGAATGTTTGAAACCTGTTGTAGCCTCCTTGCTGTGAAGAAGTGTACTTGATAGTTTTTTCATTCACAGTTACATTCTTTATTCAGTAGGATTCATGACAGGAGGTGAACCAGAAGTACAACTTTCCACATTTCCTGAAAGACAATACATTAAAATAAGAAAAGTTGACATACTTTATTTTCACTTTGAAGCTCAGAATAGCTTTGTATTTCCTCTTAAAATATTTAGGTAGGCCTAAGTACTTTCATCAGCCTATAGTGCTAGGGAATCTATTCAGAAAGAAAACTTATGTCTAAAATGTCATCTTGATATATTTTTGCTAATTTGGTTATTCATGCATGAAATATTGATAAGAAAAAAGCTGGCTTAGTGTTCTAACTCAAGAGCATTTCATTCATTTTTTTAAGCCTTCATAAAACACAGAATGAAGATCAGAGAGAACATTTTATGTCTGCAGTGAAGTGCTCTCTGCAAGTAATAGCTGCCAACTGAACATCTGTTCAAAAGTGCTTATTTGGGTCTCTTACTGCAACATTAAAACTGTTACTCTGGAGACAATGAACAGCAAATTTTTGTCATGTTTTAGAAATGGGGTGAAACTGGGCATTTTGTTTAATTTTTTCCTAACATTCTATGTTAGGAAAAGCAAGTTGTGAGAAACATCTGGTGTTGATAGTTCATTGCTAAATGATGTATGGTGGGAACCTAGCTTTTGTCCCTTAATCTTCTTCTGGAAGTACCATCTGGACAACATCCAAAAACAGGAGAAGTTGAGCTTCATGAATTAAAGGACATGAATTAAAATACAGTCATCAGCATCTAGTTATCCATGGTATAGATATGTAATAGTAGACACTATTACAGTGCTCCATGGTTCCAGTGTGTTCCTACCAGAATCTATGCTGTTTGTGTGGACACCTTACTGTGCCAACTCCTGTTGAAAGTGCCCCTGCCCTCAGTAAAAGCCTGTTTACAGATTTTTTGGAAAACATTACTCATTTATTAAGAAGGTTATTCACATTTCATTTCTATACATATCCCAGATTTTATTTATCCAGTTTATCCCTCTCTTCCTAACTGAATTGTGGAGAGATAAAAATTGATAAAAAAGCCATGCCTGTTTTCTTGAGTGACTCCTGGATATACATGTGCATGAAGTCAATGCCAAACATTTCCTGTTGCTCCTCCTCATCTGTGTTCTCACACGGAGGGAGTGTTACCTCTAGCTCCAGTGGGTTGTCTCTGAAGTTGACAAATCTAGGAATTCACCAGAAAAGGTTACTCCTGCAGTAAGTTTTGTCCAGAGAAAGTAATTCTTTTGAAACTGAATTAAGATTGAGAAATCTAGTTTCAAACACTATTGTAAGCAAAAGCAAATTAAGTTCTTGTTATACTAAACTCACCTCTCTATCAGCAGTATTAAGTAAACTAAGCTAAGAAGATGCTTTACAACAGTAACTGGTTGTGGTGGGAAAAAACATTGTGGTCCTCATCATTTTGTCTTCAGTTTCTGACCCCACTGTCAGATGTGTTGAGCTTTCACAAACAGGTGAGTGGATGAGAACAGTTCAAGTGGCTCCTCCCAGCTTTGCAAGGCAGGAGCCAGTCCTGTCACTATTCTTGGGCCATCCTTGGGCCTGTGCTTGTATCTGTTTAGTTAAGGAAATGCTTCCAAAAGAGCTGAGAACAGGAATTGTCTTTTCAGGTTAGACATGGTTTATGCAGACTAGCATTCTTTCTCTAAAATGGCCAGCATCCCGTAAGCCAAATGAAAATGCTAATAGTAAAGTTTCCGCCACAGTATACTAAGGAGTAGTTCAAATTCTACCAATTAAGAATTTACATTTTTTATTTTTCATATCAAGTACATGAGAGTTTTATCCATGTCCTTAAACCTAATAATTTTTGTTTAGTTCTGAATGATTGATTTCTCAATGGCGAATTTCTACTTTTTGTCATTTTTATGCCTGCCACATTTTTCTGCAAGTTCTTGCCTTTAGAGAATGTTTAAAAAGGGAAAATATAGGGGATGGTATGATATGAGAAAATCTATTATAATCTACTTTTTTATGTGAGACTGTAGCTATCATAATTTACTTCTTTAGCTAAGTTTCACTACACAAAGCTTGCTTGACCAGATCCTTAATTGTTGTGAATCTGTGTAGTTATGTTGATTTATTGAGTCCATCTGTACAACTGAGGTAATGCCTTTTCCTTTTCCTTGGTATCACTCTGTGATACACAACTCAAGGGAGGCTTTAAAAATATTTTCTAGTATTTTCATTTATATTTCTGGTGCTTTTTCTTACCTCAGATTTGTCAAGTCTTTCATACAAGCTGGAATATTCTTAAGTTTGTTGTTGCTAAGAACAAGAGTACTAAGATTTTTCATATTACCAATGGTTTCTGGCAAACAGTTTATTTCATTCCTTTGGAGCCATAAAGTGTGGAGGTTTTCCATTCTGAAAAACAGGTATTTGTGCAATAAATCAAGATTTAGAAAATTAATCTTATCAGACATTACTATAAAATAACTTTTCAGCCACATAAAGTACATATAATACAACAAGTCTCAAAGGAAACCCCATATCCAACATAATCACCTACTCTCTGTTGAAAAATGTCATTGACAACAAATATCTAACCTCACAATTGATACAGAATTTATTGTTAGTTGAAAGGATTATTCAATCTTATCCAAAACATCACATTAGGGCTGATAAAATCTTGACTTCAGAGTGAGGTTAATATAACATTAACAATTACCTTTTGAAGTAGTATTTATTAATTAGAATTTCAATGTAATGGAATTGCACTAAGATGAGCTTTGAGCTATATTTACCTGTCAATTGCATCAGGAAGCTGCTGGAGTTTGTTTCCCCCCATATCTAACCATTCTAGATTGGGCATGTTGAGGAGAGCTGAAGGGATGGCAGTAAACTGATTCATGCATAAATCTATGTGTGACAGCTTCTTTAAGTCACTGAGCTGAAAAGAAGGGGAGATGTAATGCAACTTTGTGTAGTTGTTGCAGCAGTACTGCAGTAATCTAATAATGCTGAGAAACATTACAACACATTTTGGAGCCAGTAAACACAGAATGGTTTTGAGTTCCCATAGCTGATAGTACCTAACAATAACAATTTTGCCTGGAAGGTAGATAGGTTGGGAACTGGCAAGGCAGCAGAACTTTACCTCCCAGCCAGCAGCTAGTGCCCTAACTTCTGTCTACAATGCAGATATGCCCCAAGTCTTAAGAGAAAGAATTTTAAAGACAGCACTGTCCTTAGTGTTTCATACTGCATGCAATATGCCATTTTTCATTTGTAAAACATTTAGATTTTTATGTATAAAATTGCATGGACAGTATTTTGCAGTGAATTGTAACACCTTCCATGCTGCAATGTCTACTTTGGGGCAAGACATTTTGAAAAAGCAACATAGTATCACAGCACCTAAGTCCTTTGGTGAATCATGCCTTTGGTGCTTTTGCAATGTTCAAGCGATACAAAGACATTTTATAGCAGATCTGGTGCAACCATCTAAAGACTGAATGCCACTCAAGTGTACATAACCAAAGCTTCCCTGTGCTCACAATGCTACAGAACTCTGGATTTTCTACATTACACCCTGCAACCTGTATCCACATAGATTTTGTAAATTGTGGATTTTGGTTAATAGTGTATATTTCCATTTGAAGATTCTATGTTGGCTATTGCTGTTTGGACTCACTCAATTTTGCAAGGTACTGATTGCTGTCAACTATTGCCATGACTGATTTTTTTAAAATCAATTAAAACAAGTAAATACTGTTACATACTTGTCATCTCTGTCTAAGAGACTAACAGTTACAGATGTAGGTACCTCACATTTCAGTCTATTCCAATTAAAGTTCAATAGTAGGTGAGTATTTCTTTTCATTCTTTCCTAATTGTTTTCAACATTTGAGAACAACAATTTTTCACCTCTGCACAGGCAGTTGTATAAATCACACCATCCTTTTTCAGATCTAGCTGTTCTGGTAAAGATGCTTACAGCTGTGTCCTGGCATATGGTATGAATTTGTACTCTCAACTGCAAAAGGGAACTTCTCTGTGCTAAGGCATCAGATTCTTAGTGGGGTAAATCAGTGACATTAACCAGCCTAAACAAATTGATATGGAGTGTTTCGCTGCCCTCTGTGCACTGCCAAATCATTTAACTGGCTGAAACAAAGACTGGCTCCATCAGCTACTCAGGTATGTGCTTCTCATATGGCTTCAGTTTGACAAGTCATAGAAAGGTTGTTCACATCAGTGTTTCTGTGGATTACTGTGAAATCACAGCATCACAGCAAATCTGAAAGCAGAAATGCAATGAGTAATAATAACTGGCTTTGGATAAATTCAAAATATGCATTAAACAAAACTAAACACTCTGTCAAAACCTGAGGAGGAAGATCACAGATGCTTCTGTTGACAGCCAGTTCCAATCTTTCCAGACTGATGCAGTTACTTATTTCCTTAGGAACAGATTTTATTCTGTTGTAACTGAGAAGCAGCTCTTGGAGACTGGTCAGCTGGCCTGCAGAGAGCACAAATGAGAAATGTTCATGTTTATTCTATTTGAGGCACAATATTATTTGTTTTGGCTAATCCTTTTACTGTTATATAAATGCTCTGTTCTCTCACAAAACAAAAATAAATCACTGAACTGCAAATAATGGCACTTCAGGGCTCTTTAGTACAGGACTGCACTTGAGTTGAGTGCTTCAAGGAAAAACCCCAAACCAAAAAATTATGACTAGGCTGTGGACTCAGAGCATGAAGTCTGGTTTTCAGTATCACTTTTCTAGCTGCATTCTGATGTCTAGTCCCTGCTGTGCAAACAGGTCCTTTTTTTGTCATGGGGAGCTTTCATAGAGATATGTCTCTTCCATCCAGCCCCATTCTTAGTTTGTAGGGAATCTACAGTTTGGAGATCGCTGTCTCACTGTCAGATTTAAACCATCTGTTTTCTTACTATCAATGGGATTGTTAGACAGGCAAAGGGCACAAAAATGGTATATTTGTGAGAGACCAATTTTCTTAGAAAAGCAGCTTAAAATAAAAGAAAGCACAGCTCACCAATTTCTTTAGGTACACTTTCAATTGAGTTCCGGGATAGATCCAGAACAACAAGGCTGTGAAATCTTCCAATAAATTGAGGAATTTTCTGCAAACTAGTTCTGTGAAGCTGCCATTCCTGGAGATGGATTAGTTTCAATAAGCATGAAGGTAATGTCTACAATAAGAAACACAAACCAGAAAGAATTCAGTTTAGAATAGAGACTGAGGCAGAAGTTTTATTTGAAACACTAACAGTCTGTCCTTTTTTTAAGCTAACATCTAGGTTACAAAATTAATCCTGATAACTGTTTTCTAAAATATGCTAGAAATAGCAACCATAACTGATACAATTTTAATATCATACATATTAGGAAAAGGTTTACATTTACATATATACATCAATATATTAGTTAAAAATTCTTCCACCAGAGGGTGGTTGAGCACTGGAAAAGGCTCCCCAGGGCAGTGGTCACAGCACTAGCCTGGCAGAGTTCAAGAAGTGTTTGGACAACACTCTCAGACACTTGGTGTGACTCTTGAAGATGGTGCTGTGCAAAGCAAGGAGTTCAACTTAATGAATTCAGCATATTCCATGATCCTGAAGTGAACACCAGTGTGGGTTGTCATTCTGATCACAGATTTAAACTGGCCACTTATGGCTCCTACGATTTAGATACCTGCACTACTGTCATTGACAGCTTGACTTTCCCTTTCCCTTTCCTTTTCCTTTTCCCTTTCCTTTTCCTTTTCCCTTTTCCTTTCCCTTTCCCTCCTCTTTTAACAGATAAATAAAGGGGTATCTAAATTCTATTTCCTATTCTGTCAATAAACAGTGAGCAGCTGAGAACAGAAGAGCTGAAGGATAACAAAACTACAGTGTCTATATGCAGCATTCTGAACCAGGATCACTGGCCTGCAGACCACTGGAGTATGGCTGGGTCTGGTTGTCATGTTCTCACTGGCCTCAACATGAACTAATACTCATCACTTTCTAGGAGCTGGTCTGTGCATTTCTGCATGGCTCAGAGCACTGCTGGCCTTCCCTCTGCCAGCATTAACAGCAGATTACCCCTGTGCATGAAAAACAACAGTAATAGTGTTCTGGGAATATATGTCTCATTTTTGCTCTTAGAAGGAAACAACAAACAATAATAAATACCTTTATGCACACAAACACAGAGGGTTTTCATCTTGATGCATTTCATTAGTTCTGGTGTGTGAATGTTACATGAGAATTTACATAATGAAAATCATACTTTACAGTGTAAATAATTTCTAATGCAGAAAAGTCTTTTAGGTTTTGTTTTTGCAGAGTAATGCTTAATATTCAGGACTAAAAAACACCCAGCTTGCTTTTACACTCACAACAGTATGTCCCAATTCACTGTTAGCAAAGCACAGTGAGTAGTTAATAGAACAAAAATAGTTCCACTGTAAGTGTAAAGTTGTAAATAGCAGTTTTCTAATGCATCAGTCATTCAACACAAGCAACATTTATTCCTATCAACACTACCTTCCATTCTTCTTCCTCTATCCTTAAAATTGCTCTTCCACCTTCATTAATAACTTTTTCTTTGAGCTTTGCTAAAGCAGCTCTCTCCTCCCAGACAAGAAGCAGCCTACAAGGGAAAGAAGATCTGCCAGTGGTGCTACAATGAATACAGCCAATAATTCCTATCCTATCTGTTTTCTGGAAAAAGAGACAATTTCCTTATTGCCAAATAACATTAATTATATCTGGATATGGATATATATAATATATACATGTATACATACATACATACATATATATAATATACTATATACTATTATATGATACTATTATAGTATATAATATACTATAGTTATAGCTATAGTAGTTACACTATAGCTATATACTATATATTATATACTATACTTCTAGGGAGAGAAGCCCTTAATGTTTGGCTGAGGTAATTTATAGTAATTCTATTTTACAGTTCTCCAAATTTACATTCAGAAGGGGGATATAATTCACATTCAACATGTTACAGCAGGGCCACAGAATACAGTATCATGTGGAATTACGTTCCAAATCACATTTTGAAGCAGTCTCCTAAAATGAAAGTCTTCCATTCCACCACATATAAGTGCAAGAAAATAGGTCAATCAGCTTCTTTTAGCTTGATTTCCAAAGGGGACCTGAACAAGAATTATTAGTCTTCAGAAATGTAACATATGGTTTAGCTTTTCAAATACTTAAAGAGCTACAATTTACCTACCTTCCTGCAGACCTCTGCCTGAATTCCTTTTCTTTCTGTAATTCTTCATTTATCTTGTGTATTCTCACTTCCCAGAGTGTCTTCACAGCACTGAATGTTCCCAGGCAAACTGCAGTTTCAGCCATGGTCCTTTACATGTTCAGATTTGCCTGCAGGAATCTGACTGAATTTTAGGCTCAATGCACCACTTCATGTACAGGTTACCAGATGGGGACAGTGATGTGGAAACTAAAATACTGCAATACTCACTTCATTATGTTATTAAATTAGTTAATGTAAAGAACTGACAGGATTTTATCAACTGCTTTCTCTTTATAAAAATAGATAATCGCACCTAGTTAAATTTTATTAAAATAAGAAATGGTACTTTTGCAGTCTCTGCATTCTTATTCAGTGACCAACTGCTTCTCTCAGCTCCTTCCAAAGGCAGGCTAAGTATTGACCATAACTATTAAATGCAGACTTGAGCATTCATTCCCATCCCAGGAAGAAACGAAGCTGTTACCTACAATCTAAGGCAGTTCAATTCAGATAGCTGCATTCTGGTACCTACCTGATATAAATACTTGTCACTAAAGGAGTTTTGCACTTTACAAACACTGAAGTATTCCTGGAAATTAATTAGTATACTTCAGGTGCATTCATTTTCTTCATAGCTTAACTCATTACAATGTATTTTATAGTTAGTAATGCATTACCTTTGGGAAAATGCAGTTAAATCCTTCTGATTTCTCTTTGAATGTTTGTGTATCCCTATTTAGTGTCAGAATTCACATCTAAAATTAATTTCAGTCTAAAAATTTGAAATTATCTATTCTTTAGTGAGATGATAAATACATATTGTCCTGAAGAGCAGCAAAATAGGATACTCACTCATCTTAATCAGTGCCTCCCTCTAATATTCTTATTGCCATTACTGGAGCTAAAATACTGATATTCAGAGAAGCTTGCAGGGCTAAACTTCATGCCAGCAGCAGTGTACTCTGAACACTGATGATCTGAATGCTCCCTTTCTAACTTTTCACTGATACTTGTAGTGGCAAGTAAGAAAAATAGCCTATGTCTGTTTCAAACTAAAAAAAATTACTTTCTTCCAAACAAGAGGATAGGTAACAATAAAAGAGGAATTTTATGTCTTTTCATACATATATTTCCCTACAATAATTGCTGCAGTTCTGTCTTTTAGAACCATTTTTTTTTCATATTTTTTCTATTATAATTTAGTGTGGCCTGGATAAGCCACAATTGCTTAGTGACCATTTTTGTGTTCAAACTGTCAGTCATTCTATTTTATGTTTACTATGTCTTTTGCTAACATACTAATTTGTAAAGTCTGTTTATACTGAAATCAAGTTAAAAGTGTAGGCAAATAAAATATAAAATGTCAGGGTTGCCTCCTGTTGTAAAGACAGTACAAAATCGAATTATAAAGCTTGAATAAAAAAGAATCTGGTCTAATATATTAATATTTATGATTCTTATGTGTTCTCTGTTTGTTAAGGAAAAATGGTAGGATTTGACAAGTGACACAAATGGCAGCCCCAGTGTGGCACAGTGCAGTCTGGCCTTCGGATTCCTAGAGAGAGATTGGATTTTTTCCTGTAAAGAGAGGACTGTATACTTTTCCCCTCCCCCACATAACTGTGATCACATTTACTAGTTTGAAGGATTAGCTTCTCTTTCAGTGGTCATCAGAGTACCTACCCTTCCCAATACCCACCCCCAATATGCAACAGTAATGCTAGGTATGCATGAGGTTTTTTGCCCCTGTCAGTGGTTACAGTTCAAATTGTCTGATATTTTCAAGATTAAATTTCTATTGAGACCAAGTGATTAACTAATCTATCATTTCTTGTTGTTTAGAGACATTTTTTGAACTACAAGCTGTTTTAGGTAGAAAACTAGAAATCTTTTTTATATAAATTGTGCATAAAAGAGACATTTGTTAATAGTTGTACTACCAACCCAGTGTCATACTATATAGTCAAACTAATTCTTATTTCTAGTAAAGCTTACTCTGGGCAACTCTCTTCTGCATATTATTCAACAAGTACTGCCTTAGAACCTTAATGAAATGAAATATCAAAGGATCTAAGTATATGACTACTTTCAGGATGATTTCATTAATTATATAATCCATCAAAAAGGTCTTCTTCTTAGATCTTATTATTTGTCAAGAAAATAAAAACCAAAATAATCTTGCCATCACAGCCAACAATTCACAAGTGAATTCCCAAGTGTGGCTCTAAAACAACTACAAATTCACTCTCAAATAATCATATCTCCAAACAACTGCACCTCCAAGCATCAGAAAGAGTTTAACAACAACTTACCTCAATTATTTGGTGTTTTCAAGGATTTTCTGTGACTCATTGCTTTCTGGACAAGAGCAGAGATAAACTATGAATCTTGTCTGCATTACCAAAGCCATTTAAAACTCTCACTCAGACTCCAATGCAATGTCAGTCTAGTTCTAATTTTAACCTATGCTGAGAATAGAAGGCATCACATGAGGCACTTTTGCAACCCCCCCAAGTATTTACCACTGTTAAATCTTCCCAGTTTGCTGAGTGTGAATGGACCCTAAACTGGACTCCCACTAACAGAAATTGTGAACAAGAAGAACAAAGGAATGCTTGTTATGCTACACAATAAATTTGTTTTACATTAAAAATGACAATTAGAAACAAAAAGGTCAGTATTGAATTAAAAACAACTGCTTTCTTTAGTAATGTTTCTCTGCAAAGTAACTGAGCTTCAAAGTGCCATTAAACAGCATCTTTGACCAAACAGACTAGAAAAGGTATTACATCACTAAGTATTTAACTCATTACTTTTGCCCATGCTGAAGAATTCTCTTGCTGAAGAATTTTACTGCAAATTATCAAAGTCCAGACAGAAAAGCAATCTTTACCAAGATGTGCAGAGGGGTTATTACTCACCCCTTTTCATGGTTCCAATCATGAAACATATTTAACATTCTATTTCTTCAAATAGCCCTTGGGGAGGATAAAAGGAGAATGAGTCTGTCGGAATCTTTTTCTTCAATCAAATGGGAAGAGAGAAACAACAATTATCACAAGTCACTATTTGAGGCAGAAGCCATAGAATTGGATAGTTCTAACCAATTGCACTGGAGTATAAAATGTGAAGATGAAATTTTAAGCGTATCATTAATTTGGTTATAACTCTACCACACAGAACTTTATAACAAAAGTTATAAACCCTCTCCAGTCTACAAACAACTAAATACATGAGTACCAATACCTACTTTAAAAGACACTAAGTACTTTAGCTTTCTATCTTCTCCTTTTGTCTTAATCTTCTCCTATTCTGTCTTAAGTATTTCAAAGTAATTTTATTACTTTCTTTCATATATTTCTATTTCCTCTATTTATTTTCTCAGTGGTCATTAAATCAAAAAACATCCTTAGCCTTTAGACTGAGCCCTTACCAACAATATACTTGTAGGAAAGTAGACATTAGGCTGTGTTCTTTTGGTAGCCTTGTGTACAGTATGTTCTTTAAGGCATGAAGAAAGAGTTTCAGTCACCTGTACAGGATTGCCTGCATAAAATTCACAAATAAAAACAATACTTTGTGGCTTTATATTTTTTATTAGGAATAAATAAATCTGATAAAAATGAAATAGGTGATAAGCATGATATATTAGTCAAACTTTGCAAGAAATGACCTTTATATAAAAGACCCTTATACCACAATAGAAATATTAATAGCACCTTACATGGATGCGCCACACTCCCCTTCGCACATTACCAGCTTTCCTCTTACTCAGTTTCAGCATTATGGATAGCAGGGATTCTACCTCTGGTAGCCTGTCTCACATCTTCATGGCTAAATGCAATAGACAACTTTGGTCTACAATTTTGAACAATGCTCCTGCTTTTGATATATCTAAAAAAAGGAGAAAATGCCCATTTTGTGCATTACAAATTCATTTTTAAGGCTATGTAAATGTCTTTTCTCATGTCTGTGTGAAACTTAAGTGTTTAGAAGGTATTTATATACAACCCTTTTCTTCATATCTCCCATTAAATCAGCAGTGCAATTCTCATGATCTGTTTAGTTTACCTTAAAGCCACATAAGTTTTCTGTTCTAAAGACATTAACTTGAACTGATTCATTATGTGCCTTGTATCTGAGTTTAAGAAGTCTTTATCTCACAGTATTTTAAAATATTCATTCTTCGTTGAATCTGATTCATCTATCAGATTCTAGTATCTGAATATCAACAACAGAATGCAAGCTCTTAGATCATGATCAGCTTACTGTCAGGCTTACCTAATGGCAGAATAATAAAACAAGACCCTTCTTTTTTATTTTTTCTCTTTCTTTCTCATTTGGTTTTAACAGGCAGATGCTTTCTATAAGAATCAAAAACAACTGGAAAGCATTAAGGGCTGAAACTACTTCCAGCCTTTAAAAATACAGGATATTCTAGAGAGCATTAAGGCCTTGATAGTTATCAACCAATGTTGTCAGTAAGCATTTGAATAAATATGGCCTCTTTGTTTATAGTTTGATAAAGAGTACCTGTGCAAGTAATTGCCAGAAAAAGTGGACTAGCAAAAGACTTAAGAGGTTTACTCAGTTAAACAACAAAAAGCTCTCTGGACATCTTACAGCAGAAGCATTAAAGGCATTTTATTTGCATATGATTTTTGCACAATCCCTTTAAGGAATTCAGATATTCTTTGTTAAAATAAATTTACGTGTCCAAAATGGAAGAACTGTGAGTATTCCCCTCCAGAATTTTCCTTCAGATTATAAATACTGCAGGTGTAGAGCAGTGGCACTCAGTCATACCAGCCTGACAATCATTCTTATTGTAAAAGGCAAAATAAAGACATTCCACCACCATATTCAGAAGCTGTGACCTATTCAGTTTGACAGTCTGCTGTAGAGGAAATTACAGCAATACTAAATGAAAGAAGTAACAACTAATTGAGACTGATCTCAGCTGTTGAGAACTTCCAACCACATAACATTATTACATAATGCACGTAGCAAAGGGCACATGTTAGCAGAGACAGCTTTTATAACTACTCAGTCTAATCCACAGAGCTTAAAGGCATATTCTAGCCATGGTTTCCTTTATTTAAGGTCCAGCAGCATCGAAGCAGGGTTCTCCAAGTAAGATTTCCACAAGTTAGAAAACCGGGCCATTGTAGCTCCATCAATGATGCGATGATCAGCTGACCAACTCACATTCATTATTTGTGCTTTAAATACTTCACCTTTGCCATTAAACCGAGGAAGAACCTAAAAATCAGAGGAAGGACAAAACCAGAATTATTAAATACTTTCATTAGAAAATCTACATTTTTTTTTTGTTGATCTAAATTAAAACATTTTGCTGAATTAGACAGACAGCAGAAGCACCATGCTAAAAACCAAGACCTTTCCATTACTGTTTATGCTGTGGATTAGAATATATTGCAAGCCTGCATAATAAACAGTCATAGCTTGCTTCCACCATCACGGAAATACTGAAATAGTAAAAGCCTTTCCTGACTCAAAAGTTTCTTCCTGAATAGTTTATTGCACTTTTAGTTCTCAAAGTGGCAGTTTCCTTAAAGCATCTCTGAAAAGAAACGGTCAGAGGAAGAACATAGAATTTCAGTTAATACTAATTTCCTTTTCAGCATTGAGCTCAAATACCTATATTAAAGAATTAAAGCCTGAGATTCAGAAAATATAAAACTGCCTTCACATTCAAAATTCTATACAGATTCAGCTATCTGGCTCATGAAATTAAACTTCATTTTCAGAAAACTTCTCAAGTTTCCTCCTTGCTGATAGTAAAATTGCTATTGCCATGTTGCAAAATTTGTAAAACTGTATTTACATTGTTTCATATTAACCAGAAGGCTAAACATGGATGTGAGTGAAATAGAACAGGATTCTGGAAAATAAATATGAACTTATGGTGTAAGAGACGTCTATTTAAAGATTTGGTGTGTGCACAGTCATCTAAAAACATCACAGCCTTTTCAGTCATGAGCTATGCATCTTCTCTGCAACAAAGGCAGACTCCATGTTCAATTTGCATTACAGATGACCTTAGCTAACACTCTCATCACTTGGGGTAAAGTTAATATACCTGTATCTTTCCAAGTGCTCCAATAGCTACTTCAGGAGGTAGTATAACTGGTTTGGCATAAGTGCCACCAATCTAGAAAAGAAAAAAGTGGGAATATTATTTAACAGCTTATTTTAAACAGATTGCCTCTTAAATTAATTGCTACAGATTTTGCTCTTCACAAATTAAACTTCAGTAAAGTTTGCATTTCAGAAGCAGCTCCCATTTTCCCTGTACTTACTGTGCCAATATTTGAAAGGGTGAATGTTCCCCCAGTGAGGTCACTTGTTCCCAGCTGGCCTGCAGAGCCCAAGGACTGGAGGCGATTTAATTCCACAGCAATGTCAAACACACTGCAGACTTGAACATTTTTCACGTTAGGGACAATTAAACCTTGCTCTGTGTCCATTGCAACTCCAATGTTGTGTGAAGCCTGCAACAAGTGTCATTAATCAGATATTAATATTAGCTGTCAACATAAAATGTATTTTACATAAAAAGCCACTTCAATCACATTTTCCTTATTTATCTTTTTAACCTGGAAAGTGCTGTATTTAGTTAGCAACTCCTGCATACAACTTTAAGGAGAGGAAAAGGATGTCATTTTTCTTTAAATTAGCCTCACATCTGCAAACTGTAAATTGATGTTGAAAATTTCACCTTCAGAGAATACAAAGTCCTGGAATCAACTTCACACCGAAAACATTGTACTTTAGGATGACCATGTGTGTAACAAAATATAAATTTCAGATTTTAAAGAGAGCACTACAACTAAAAAAAAAGAAGAAAAAAAAGAAAAAAAAAAAGAAATTTGGTGTGTGCATAGTCATCCAAAAATACCACAAACTTTTCAATCGTGAGCTATACAGTTTCTCTGCAACAAAGGGAGACTCCATGTTCCATTTCTATTAGAGATGAACTTAGCTACCAACCACATCACTGAGATCACCTGCTTTTCGTTTTCTGGAAGGAATATAAGGATTCTGAGAGATATTTATAAAACAGCGCAAAAAAAAGTTTGTATTGGAAGGAGCAAGTACACATCAGGTAAAAAAATAGATACTTGCTTCTCAGAAGTATCAATCCAGCAGCTTTTATAAAAATTATATAACCTTTATCAAGAATAAACTTTAATATATAAGGTTTGAGTATTGGAACAGTTGAACCACCGTGCCGTTACTTAAAAATTGTTGTATTAGGTTTGAAATGTACTCATTTTAAAAGCTTGGCCCATATTCAGATGAAAAATAGGAAATTAATATATTAATATGCTTTTTCGAGGCAAGCCTGAATAAAAAAAGTGACTCTTATCTAACAAACTACTGAAATAAGACCAACAATAAATCAAATCTAGGTCTCAGAATCTGAACACACAAATTATTTTCCTGCACAACACCATAATTCTTGGTTGTTACAATTAGTTCAGACATTCTGAAAAGCCCCTGTTAGACATTACTTTACACTTTCTGCTTTCAACATTTATCCATAGTTTACAAACCTTATATGTGACATTTTGACAATTCTCATCCAAAGAAGCATTAAGAATGGGATACTGCAGCAATCCCAGAGAGGCTGCCTGTTAAATATAACAAAAGAAAACAAAACAGATTTTTATATTTTATAAGCAGAGAGATCCATAGAAAAGAAGAAATGGTAGGAGAAAATTTAGATTAATAACAATATGTAACGAGTGTTTAGGAAGCACTCTTTTACTGGAGTGCAATAGCATTACCCAAAGTTTCAGACTAAGCTGTATATTCACTGTGCATGGGTGCAACTGCCTGCTCTTCTGAACAATCAAAGGGACAACAGTGAGTGACCTAAGGAATTCATTAGCAATACAAAGATTACAATATTAACATCAACAACAATAATGATGCATTTCATAATGGTTCATTTGAAAGGAGTTCAAAAAATACTGACAATTTCAAAAACTTGTTTTGTGCGATTCAAATACCTGGTGATGCTTACATCCATATTGAATGATGTTAAAGACACCTTTCCCATTACTATTACAGAAAATTTCAATGATATTACATAACTCTATCTGCAATTCCAACTGTAAATTGATAAGTGGCTCAATAAACCAGAAAACAGTTGAAAGCTTTCCTATGATCTGCCATAACTCAGATGACAGGTGCTGCAAGCTTACAATAATCACTGAACACATTTTGGCAAAACCTGTGTAAGTACTCCATATAGAGCTCTGCTGCATGCCTTACCTTTATGAAGAAAGGCATAAAGGAAAGCTTAACTCCACGGATTTCAGCTAGAGGCTTCAACTCTTCTCGTAGCTGAACAAGTTGAGTCAAATCAATCTCATCAGAATAACCAAAGTGGGGAATCTTCAGGGCTGCACTCATAGTCTTTACCATGGCCTTCTGAAAACCTGGAAAACATTCGTTGTCTTCTTAAACCAACAAAATGAGCTTCTGTGAAGCTGTGGTGAAATTTCATCTGTTTCCATTAACCAAATTATACAAATTTAAAAAATCAAACCAAAGCCAAACCCATAAGCAAAGAAGAACAGGGTAAAGAACACTTATTGAGTTATTCAGCTCATAGAATTCAATTTTGATGTCTGTAATACTTCAGATTATATTACTGCATCTCTCTCCTATATATGTATGAATTTGAGATCAAAATATGATAATCTGCATTATGCTTCCCAGCCTTTCCAGAAAAACACAGCTTGAAAGGCAAACAAAAAAAATTTCACCTTCCCCTTTTAATGTGATTTTTTGTTACCTTAGTGTCTTTTATGGCATTGTTCTCCAGAACAAGTGTGAATGCTACTCACATAATAGTGCAGTATTCTATTATTAGGCATGATAAACCCTTTAATTCACTGCACTTTGCCACTAATTGCATAACGATTCCTACTATGACAAATCCGTGTTTAGATTTCCTACCTGTTTCAACATACACCTGAAAAATGAGCAAGTGCAATTTGCAGCCCAACTCCATCCTACCAAAACATGAACAAATATTTCATAAAATAATTTCAGCAGACATGTTTCTTACAGATAATGTTTTCCTAAATACTCACTTGCATAAGAATAACATGAAACACACTCCCATCAAAAGGAATCAGCTGTTCACAGAGCAACAGTTACTAGTAGTCTACTGTGACCATGGTCTCAAGGCTTTATATTTCATGATTTACCTGTTACAGGTTCAGTTTTATCTTTTCCTGAAAATGCAATGGGTCTGGAAACAGGTACAGGGATTTTACGTGTTTTGTCCTTTGGAGCAGCTGGCACAGCCTCTGCTTTCCGCACAGGTGGGACAATTTCAGCCTTTGGTGATGGAGGCAAAATAGCTCCTGTTTGTTTGGCCAAGTAATTGAGTATATCTTCTTTAAGAATTCTGTTATCCTTCCCTGTTCCAACAACTTCACTCAATTTGATCTGAAAAGTACATAACAAGCTGTGACACTTTGGTTTTACTGTAACATAAAAGTATCTTATACTGAGAGATATGGTTAAAAATTATTCCTATTTCTGACCCAACGTATTTGCAGTTTTCTTTTCCTTTCTATAATTTATTAGGTATTCAGCACAGTTCAAATCATCCAAAAGTCCCACTAGGTACTTGACTGCATATTTCAAGGAGGAACTATGAATACTATTAACCTCCTAATTACCTCACAGGATCAATAGTGAAATATTAATTTAAGAAAAGCTATTTTTCACTTAATTCTCTCCTAAAAATGCACCATGAGCTTTCAAAACCAATGGAATATTCATATAAAGGAGAAGAGGCATTAGAAAGGCATGTAAAACATCACCTAGTATATCATCTACTCTAATACAAATCCAAAAAGCAAAACAAGGTGTGTTTTTTTATTTTTATTTTTCTCTCCTACTTTCTCTATTGAGATTCTCAGAAATCTCCTCTGACAGTTTCTTATTTTTATAAGAATTTTATAAAGGTTTTCTCAGTCATCAGCCTAAAGCCTCCTAGCTGTGTTTTAAGCCCAGTCATTCTTTTTCTATTCACCATAATCATCAGAAAGCACAATCCTCTTCATTTTTATAACAGTTTCACACATTTAAAATGTATTTTAAAACAAGTGTTTTTCTAGTCTGTTAAACTGTCATATAAAAGCTGGGTAAACTGGACCTTATTCAGCAAACCTACATTGTTCTCCATGGCCAGGCGACGAACTGCAGGGGTTGCTAATGTTTTGTGACCTTTTATCTCTTGGTGAGTGTGCTCTTCATGAGACATAGGAGGTGTTTCAACAACATCTTCTTCTGGGGAAACACCTGCAAACAAAAAGAAAATAGTTAACTTTACTACATTATAAGCATTTGTTAAATTTCAACCTCAACCATTCTGTGACAGCTGAAGTTTTTATGATTTACTTTGAGCTAATGTGGATGGAAACACAGCTGGCTAAAGGCTGCTGCTTAAGCTAAATATTCAAGAGGAAATGTCAGGGAGATTTTAAACACTAATGAATATCACAAATTTCTCTACTCAAATTTCTTGACTTTATAAAGGGGAAAAAAAGCTCTGGAGATTTTTGGGAGGAAAAAGTAAGCTTCTCTGTCACTGGTTGTTTTATGACAACAAACATAAAATATGCATGAGAAAAAAATGGCTTCCAATACCTTTTGAAGCATCGATTTCAATGTCCACTAGTGGTTTTCCAACAAAAGCAATATCATCTATGCTGTAATGGAGTTTTCTGATGACTCCATCGTAACGACTGGTGATAGTAACAGAGGCTTTATCACTCTGTACCTCACAGATGCTGTCAAACTGAGACACACTGTCACCTTCCTTTATGTACCTGGGAGGAAAGACAGAAAAACCCATTCTCTGTGTTCCTTTGGTAAGCTCAGTAGTATACATCCCACAATGTGTTAGTGCATTCCAGATGAGAAGACAAATTCTACATACTGGATATGTTTGCTACATGCCTTTCTGCCTGCCACAGAACTCTTTGTTAAGTGAAAAGACAAAATTATTATGAATATCATTACACACATATTACATTTATTTTAGTAAAGAAGAGTTTTCCCCTCAGATTAGAAAGCATTTAAGAATAAGAATGAGCCCAGCTTAATCTGTTAGTTCCTAGTTTCAACTTGTCAATATACAAAGAAGAGGTATTTGTACAAAGAACATGGCCTTTTAACACTGCCTTCCTTCACTGTACACTTTGATTTTGTTTAATCCATTCATCACTGGCTTTTTACAAACAATTTAAAAGTTCAAATATTTTACTAAAAGCAATAGAGAAAGGGTATAGGATAAAATTATGTGGATTCTCTAGACTAGTCATTTGTTTCTAAAGCTCAGTCTAAGTAAACATAACAAAAGACAGGCCTCCTGAACTCAAAAAACATTAATCACTGAAGGAAAAGCCTAAACACAGGTGCATCCCATTCCTTCCACTTTTTTTCACTCACAAATACATCAGACTGAAAACAAACACAATGTAAATCTCAGTATGTACAAGGTTTTAAAATGTGCAAAATGAAACCTGGAAAACTTCATTGGTAACCCAAAAAATATTCTCAGATAATTCATTGATCATACAGCTAAAGCAGGTATTCTGATTTCTTAGTGTATTTCCAGGAAAGCGGAGCTTACCATTCTTTTACAGTCACCTCTGTAATTCCTTCTCCAATGTCAGAAAGCTTAAACTGGACAATTTGGCCACATGAAACTTGAAACAGAGAATAAAAAAATACAGCATGTTTAATATGAAATACAAGCTACCAGACAGAAAAGTCTGAATGCATCAGAAATAGTCTACACACCAGCCATATGCAAACCTCTAACATAATATTCATAAAATAGTAAAATAAAAGAAATTATTTTATTATGAAAAAGATTACCAGCAGATGTTCTGAATAATCGCTGTTGATGACTAAACTTGAGGGCAGATTTGTCAAACACGCACACATATTTTGATTTTATAAAGCGAATGCTGCTGCACGATCTAACGCGATGAATGCAAACCTGGGGAGAAAAGTCTCAAGGGTTAATACAATGGACTGAGGATATAGTGTTCATTTAATACTCCTGATGTAACACTCATACTAAAATAGTTTCATTCTAGTCTATATAAGAGAAGTTCTTATGGAAACACAATTACACTGAATACATTCTTGAATATAAAATAACCTTTACATTAGCAAAATCTTTGCTAGTTCTTTAACTTCTTTCACTAACACAACACACAGGGAGATCAAAGCCACAGTGACATAACCAATTAACAAAAATCATGACAGGATTTGGTGAGTGATTCATTGCTATTGTTTCCCTCAGGAATTAGCTTAATCAGGACAGGCACACAAAAAGCACATATACTATCAACTACATCAGACATCTGAAGTATTCCTATCCAGGATGAATGCTAGAAGTCTTCCCTAGACTGCAGGGAAAACCAGCATATATTGTCTTCATTAGCTCTTATTCCAGTCAGAAGTTTATCAGAAGTACTAATCAGAAAGGAATTCACACCAGAGGGCCCAGAAAGTTGCCCTTTCATTTTTGTTCCTATAGAGGAGGCGATTGTCTTCAAGTAAGCATCATCTCAAATCAGCTTCAAAGATATTTTGTAAGAACTGACCATGAGATGGTTTTCTTTAATGGTTACAATTTCATTTATCCAGAAATCAACTTTAAAGTGTCTACAGAATTTTCTGAAAGATTCTTTATGCTTTAAAGCTTCTTGTAATCAGTCATGATTGTGATCAAAAGCAAAGCTGGTAGTGTTTGCATTGACATAAACAGGTATTTTATTAATCTCAACACAAGTTAGTTCAGACACGTTCTTATTCAGTAAAATTTATTAAATTTAATAATAAATTTAATTCTTGTGTTATGTTTTCTTAAGAGTGCTGTAAAATTTATAAAAATAACAGTTTCTTTGTAGATACTATCTCTAACTAATTTAGAGATATGAAAAAAATTCAGGTGCTACAATGTACCTCAAGTAGCTCAAAACTGTAAAATTTAGAAATTATCTTCTTAGAGGAGCCAGAAAACAGCACACCTGCATGGGAAAGTTCATTTTAACTTCTTGTTTAAAAAATCCTTTCAGTAATTACAGAGCATATGAAACTTCTTGTTTCCCTCCCCACACCCCACGGTGTTCAACTATTTGCTATCACAGTCCACTTTTTAAAAAGTACATTATTCAGGGCCACACAATTCTGAACTGACAATGTACTAATTTTCTGTATTATTTATCCTAGTACTGCAAGTTATATTTAATATCCCCTTTCTTTAAGGAACAAACCTTTTATACAATACAATCTATCAAAATGGGCACAACAAAGTTAAATCATTTGAGTTACCTTTCACTGCCTGCCACTAAAATGGTACCTACTGATCTAGAATGAGCATTTTCCTAATTCCTATAACAAGCAAATAGAAAATATTTTCATTTGTCCTCCAAATAACTATCCATATTCAACAATCAGATAGCATGGCAATTTCCAGCTATGAAAATTTGTATTTTAGGAATACATTTAAAGTTCTCATTAAATTACAAAACTAATGTACATCTTCACAATCCTATTTTCTCCTACTTTAATTCTGGGTTTCTTCCCAGTTGAAGGTAACATGTTTACATTAAAATGTTACTGAAAAAAATGTTCAACTAGACCTTTTTGTCACAAACTTGCAAAAAGGTCTCTTTTCTCTTTACACGACCCTAAATGAAAAACATTCAGTATTTACCTGTGAAGATGATCACAAGGAGCACAAGGAGCACACTGAACTATTTCTAAATGTGAAGTTTCACAATGATTTCCATGTGTTTTTAACCTTTGGTTACCAATGCAGGTAGTGAATTAATAATGTCACTGCCAAAAAAAGAGACTGGTGTTGTTATTGAAGAGTGACCATGCTGTTTCATATTATATCTGTAGGAATAATTCAGAACTACTGCTTTTTTAAAAAGGAACTCTCTCTAGTTTTTAATTTTGCACATTCTCTACTAAAAGGTTGCTGTGCTAGTATGTTAAAGTAATAATGCAGGACACAATCTCTTCACAGAGCAGTGTTCCTTACTAGCAAGGAAAAAAATCCATTAAACAAAAAGACTGTGCTTACAAATTCAGCATTTAATCACCGTAATACTGGTGTTATGCCAAACAAGGGAATAAAAATGGCACCTAAAAGACAAAATTAGCTCTAATATCCATAGCATACCCATCTACATATTTTGATGTCTGGAAAAATCAATCAGTAAACCCCAAACATAACTGCTAGTAATGAGTTTGTTAATGTGGCTACTATTACTAGTATTACTAGCTATTATTATTTACACTAAACAGCAACTTAAAGGCAATAATGTCACATCAAGGTAACATCTTTCCTGTGCAAGTCTCTGATGTGCAGTGTGGCTCTGGCAAAAAGGAACCAAGGGCCCACTCAAGTCCCTGTCTGGGACTGAGGCTGGGACTGAGGCTGGCTGACAGAGCCGTGCTCTGACCCGAGCCAGGAGAGGAGCTGAGTGCACCCAGGGAGAACTGCCTTGGCCCTCTGGTTTAACTTCGGTTGTTTCCTTAAAAACAAGACAACTCCGGCTTTCTAAACTACCACTGATCCTGAAAATGTATTCTGGCCTCAGACCAAAATATTTTTGAGCAGCTTCCAGAGAACTGATTACCTGATGGATTAACACTAAATTTCCAAGTCAAATTGAGCAGCTCATGCTCACATGCAATGATTGTGCATTAAAGGATACTGCCCTGTTGAACTCTCTTGACTTCTGTTCCATGGAGTCATTTTAATAAACATTTCCTCACATTGGATGTGTTTTGCATACATATTCTGTATTTCCAAGGATATAGTTACTGATATACTATACTTAATACTAAAGCAAGATCCCTGGTAACATGTTTTAATCTGATGTCATCCCTCATCGAAATACCCAGCACATGTCCCAGTATCCAGGTAACTGCAATTTCCCTACCACTTAACACAAAAGCCCCCTGGCTCAAATTCAAAACGTGCTTGCAGGAAATACACACTATAAACCAGCCAATTCTACAGTTTAGCATGCACATAGATGAGTGTTTTCATCTTACCAAACTCTCCCTCTGCATTTAAGAGTAGGTGGCTAGAAATACAACTTAAAAGAAAGTGCTATTTTCAATGCTCGTAATTAGCAAAATTATTTTAAAAGTTACTAACTGAAAACTGGATTACAGAAGTATCATTTATAAATTCCTCATCCTTATACTTTATGAGTTATTAAAAAAAAAAATACTAGAAACTGGAACTGATCCTTAATTTTGCTTCCTAAAGTTCAAAAGTTATTTCTTCTCTGACATCCCACAATGTAGGGGTAATATAATAGTAAACCAATGCTCTTCACAACAGCAAGAAGACTATAATACAAGAAGACAGAAGAAAGCATGGACTAGGTCCACGTTCACGAAATTGTAAGTATTCCAGAAAGGCAACCAAGTACATTCACTTCTTATGGTAAGGTATCTCAACTACTTTTCAAGCATCAAGGCTCCTGGAATCCAAAGAAATCCGTTTCCCTTTTGTGTACGTGTAGCCACACGGTCCCCGTGCAGATGCTGTATGCTAAGAGAGGTGATGCATGGGCGGAGAAGCGTTGATGGCACAGCAACGTACAGGCAAAGCAATAATGGGATGACTTAGAAATAGCAGAAGAGGACGTGTCACTGGCTTTTTACAGAAAGGCACACGTTTCTCTCATAGGGAGCACGGGCAAGGGCAGGGCACTCCGGGGGCTGCGCGGTGCGGAGGGTGCTAGTTCTGGGGGTCCCTGTGCAGCGCGGGGCGGGCGGTCCCGGCACGGCCGGGGGCTCGGTCACCTGCGCGGAGCACGGGCAGCGCACGGCGGGCAGGGAGCTGAGGCGCCGCCCGCCCCCGGCCACTGCCGAGGCGGCAGCTCCGCGAGCTGCAGAGGCGCGGTGCTCGCAGTGTGCCCGCCGGACGGCAGGAACCGAGGACAAGGGCTCGGGGATGCCGCGCGTTATTCCTCCCACCCCGGCTGGCCGGGAGCGCCGCCGCCAGCGGGGCTCCCGCTGCCCTTACCAGGCGCCCCGCGGCTCGGCAGCTGCTCCTCAGCGCGGTCACGGCCGCCATCTTGCCCGGGCAGAGCGGCCCCGCACACACCCCCGGCTCAGCCAACCGGCGGAGGCCGCGCCGCCACAGCCAACCAGGAGCGGGCGGCGCTCGGGCCCGGGCAGCGCGGGCGGCGCTCGGGCCCACGCACGCCCACGGTACGGACCGGGAGAGCGTCCCCTGTGCGGGGCCCAGAGCCGCGGCTGGCGGTGCAGGGCGTGCGGCTTCCCCGGGCCGCAGTACCGGGAAGGGCAGCGCGAAGAGCCCGGCCGTTCCCGATACGCGTGTAATAAAGTCCCGAGCGCGCCTGCCAGAACAACACGCCCGTGTCTGTGGTTCTACGTGAAAAGTGATTGTAGCCAGGTCGACCTCTCCTTCCAGGTGACGAGCGACAGGGTATAGTCTTAAGATGCTCCAGGGGAGGTTTACGTTGAACATTAGGAAGAATCTCTTCGGAAAGGGTGATTAGACATTGGAACGGTCTGCCCAGGAGTGTGGTGGAGATACCAACTCTAGAGGCGTTTAAGGAAAAAACTGGACGTGGTACTTAGTGCCATTGTCTGGCTGACATGGTGGTGTTCGTTTATAGGTTGGACTTGATAATCTCAGAGGTTTTCTACAATCTAATTCATTCTGTCATTCTGAGGAAAACTAGTTTGTAACGAGGAGGACAGCAGTCCGGCCGCTCCCCTCCGGCGGCAGCGCTGTGCCCACGGTTCTGACCTCGCAGGTGCAGCGGTTGTTACCGCTCCGGCCCTCAGGACAGGGAAAAGGTATTGCTTCCTACGGGGCGCCGGGACGCGGTCAGTGCCGCGAGCGCAAGGGACCTACCCCTGCTGCTCCTCCCCACGGCGGAGCCTCCCCGGCCAACCCCGGCGGGCGGGCAGGGAGGCGCCTCCGCTCTGCGCCTGCCCGGCACCGCCGCCCGGCACTACCGCCCGCCCCCAGCGCCGGCACCGCAGCATCCCGGGCGCGCCTCCGCCGCCAAGCGCTCCTGGCCCCGAGGCTGCTTCGCCAAGGACTCGTAGTATTTAGGGCCCCGCCGGGATCCCATCGGCGCGGCCTCTGCGAGAGACATCGCTCATCGCCAGCCATGGACGGGGACAGAGTGGAGATAGACGGCGGGATCATGGAGGGGGTGAGAGCCAGCGGGCCGCGGCTTACCTGGCCCGGGCAGCGTGAAGGGCTGGCGGGGTGGACGGAAAGTGCCGTAGGACCTGATGATCGCCGTTTCTCCCTGCAGGGCGGGCAGATCCTGCGGGTGTCCACGGCGCTGAGCTGCCTGCTGGGGCTCCCCGTTCGGGTGCGCCGGATCCGCGCCGGGCGGAGCCAGCCCGGCCTCAGGTGAGACCCTCCCCGGGCGGTCCCGGGACGCCCAGCCGGTCACTTACGGCGTGGGGGGCCTTCCCGGGCCGGGGCACGGCTGCGCAAGGCCTCGGCTGCTCTCGTCTGAATCATTTGTGTTTCCGTTGCTTTAAAAGGGCCTTTTTACCAGAAAATACCGTCTTTGGCTCACAGGGAGTGAGGGGGAACGCTGGGGCATGAACTGGCCTCGGTTCCCTCGTCGGTGCCCTCAGCGCGGCTCCCCGGCCCGGGGCAGGTGAGGGCGCGGCCCGGCCGCAGCCTCGGAAATGGTTCTACGGGTGCTGAGAGGAACACACGGTTTGAAACAGGGAACGCACTCATGTAATGCCTGAGCGAAACATAGCTTACCGAGCGTACAGTGTTAAGAACAGTGAATGCATATCCTAATGTTGCTACAGTTAGTGTATTTCCAGTGTTAAGAACAGTTGGTGTGTTTCCTATTTAAATTATCTTAATAAATGGAAACAAGCACAAGGCAACTATATAGCAAACCTGTTAACTCTCTTGTAGCACTGCAACCGGTTCTAGCTCAGCCGGTATTGCCATCATTATCCTGCTGCATTTCTGTCCAACCATTTATCACATTAGGACAAGCGACTGCTCCTGCATCTCATCTATTTGTCTGTGGGAAATATACTAGAATATTATACTAGTGGGAAAGATACTAGAATCCTGCGTATCCCAGTATAGCCTGAATGCTGCTCCTTTGGCTCCTGTGAAGTCAGAAGTACTGTAGCAACCAGAATGAATTTCTGATCCTTGTCTAATCCAAAATTTGCATTTGTAGTTTTTTAGTTGGTTTTTAGTGGTTCTTTTAATGTAACATGAGCATGTAGTCTACTTGTATGTGTTTAACTGTTTATCGTCTCTCTAAGACCTCAGCATCTGTCTGGATTGGAGATCATTCGAGATCTGTGTGATGGGAAGCTGAATGGTGGTGAAATTGGCTCAACAGAAATAACCTTCACTCCTGGGAAGATCAAAGGTGGAACCCACATAGCAGATACAAAAACAGCAGGGTATGTCTTTGTACCAGCTTCTGATAACTTTAAAATTATCACAATTGATATGGGGGGGGAGGGAAAGAGCATTTATGCTTTGGTAATGACCCAGGATATGTGCTGCCTGAGCCAGATTTGTGTGACCAAAGAACCTGTAGTATAGGCAGGAGATGCATGAAGTACATGCAAAGTTTAAAAGTATGATTGATGTAAAAGCTGAACGCTTGGTTCATGTTATGCAAAAAGCAGGTGCCTGTGTCTTTAAAACTTTAGGTGTAATTTCTTTACATTCACTGTGTTACATACCAGACCAAATGCATTAAATTAGATAAGTATCTCACATCCATGAGGTCTGAAATAATCATCTTACAATAAGGTAAATTTTGATGTTTTACTTACACTCATAGTAGGACAGTCATATTAATCTTCTGGAACATATTCAATCCATGTATTAAAATGTTATTGCTGCTGAAGCCTTTTCTGCTACCTAGACCCACAGTTTTCATGGTCCCATCTGTATACTAAGGGAGATACATAACTTTTATTTCAGACAGAAGTATTAAAGTTACAATTATTGTGAAATGAAAACCTTCATATTTAGGCTTGCTAAGGATGACAAGTTTTAAATTAGTATCTTTTAAGACTAATAAGTTTATAGATAATTTTAAAAATAAAATGCAAAAGTAGATGCTCTGGAAGGTCATCTGCCTTTGATATATAGTGATTCTATGGAATTCTATGGATTATGGGTGTCTGACATTTGAGTATCTTATAATTGCTTTTAGGAGTGTGTGTCTACTGATGCAGGTAGCAATGCCCTGTGTGCTGTTTGCTGCTTCCCCATCAGAACTTCATTTAAAAGGTGGGACTAATGCGGAGATGGCTCCTCAGATAGACTACACAGTCATGGTAGGGAGAAATTCCTTTGTCTTGGTGCATCTTCCCTGAATATGTGTGCAATGTAATTGCTGTTCCTCTTACTGCAAGTCTATTTGTGACTATGGAATTAGGCATGGGACTATAACACTATTAGTGTACTGGACGTAGAGAGCAACCAGTGTTTCATGGAATTTCCTGAAACAGCAAATAGTTTCTTTGGTTTTAATTACTACATAAAATGTCAGTTAAAATATATTCTTTATCTAGAAGTGCTGTGAATTACTCTTCTTTTTTTTTTCCATAAGAAAGTCCTTTTACACAAGGTGACATTGAGAATGAAGTATGAGAAATATCAAATAAGCCTTATGGATGAGACTGGCTATCTTTTTTTTTCAGTAATGTAACTGAATTTTTTGTGTTGAGCTTTTTTTTTCTCTTTTAAGATTGCATAAAATAATGGGAAAATATTAATGCAAAATAAATTCGTTCTGTGTTTTTACATGTGTTTATTTTTCAGGTTTTCAAGCCAGTAGTCGAAAAGTTCAACTTCACATTTAATTGTGACATAAAAAGGAGGTGAGTTGTGGAGCTGTGCAGCAGATCTGGGCTTTACTGAACCCATGTGTGAGCAGAGGCACACACAAGGGGCACTCAATCAAACTGAGGGATGAATTTATAATACATGAACTAATCTGCATTAGCTGTCCCTGTGTGTACTGTCACCCTATGATGAATGGGATATGATTCTTTACTGTCTTCTTTTTTCCTTGCTGGGTCCACAGCTGCTGTGTAATGTTTCCTGTTGGCTCCCCTGAGGGGAGCACATGCTGAACAGGCAGTACATTACTGAGCTTTTTCCAAGGTGCCAGTTAGGTTAGTGTTAGGAAATTAATAAGATGTGCATTACAGAGGATTAGTGTTAGAGAACCCAATTCCATCATAAGAGTTTCTAAGGCACACATCAAGAAAATTTGTATGTTACAGTAGCAGGGAACATAAAAATGTATGATGAAATATATGAAGAGCCTCCTGGCCCATTTCTTGGTTTCCTTGTGATCATTGCATTTAGTTACATACAATTACTGTTTCTAAATAGGGGTTACTACCCTCAAGGAGGTGGTGAAGTTGTAGTCCAGATGTCTCCAGTCAAAGAGCTGAGCCCAATAAACTTAACAGAACGTGGCACAGTGACAAAGATTTATGGAAGGGCATTTGTTGCTGGAGCACTGCCTATCAAAGTAAGTGCTTATCATGGCTCTGGTAGTATCCAACTTTATATAGCTACATAAAATTGCATGCAATCTGCTTAACATTCCTCTACTCTCCTGTCTTTTGCAGCCTTACACAAGCTAAGCAACCTTATTAAATTGTTTTGATTATTCAGGCTGTAGAATATTATATTGGACATACCTAAAATTCATTCATTACACAGCAGTGTAAAGGTGAAACAGGAAATGAAAACAGTATCCTCATCCTTCACAGGACTATTCAAAAGTCTTTAGCATATATTGAGGGATATCTTATATGTGATTTATGTATTCTTCATATTCACGTGGATTATTTTAAATCTGGAATTAGGGCCCTTGTTCATATTTATGAGCACTGTAATAGGTGGAGGCCAGACTACAACAAGTTTTTCAGCCATTGCTAAGGGTATTAGAACAAGTTAAGGGTAGGTTTAGACAAAAATTAGATGAGAGAAATTTGCTCCTTTATATCTCCTTTCTATTCTTCCCGTCCTGAGTGCTGAGATCTCCTTAAGGTTCCGGCTCACATACAGGCTAGGAATTAGTAGAGGAAGGAAGAGGAGAAACTGAATTACTTTTCAAAAGGCTGTGTGTGGGACTGTTGTTTTGGTCTTAAAATCTCCAAATCCATGAATATAGCTATGATTAGATCACAGGAATGGGATAAGCTTTGTATTCCCCCCATTTGCTTGTGATGTAAAATTGTTATTTTATGTATTCTCTCTTACAGAGTATATTCTGTACATAATTATTGTGGGGTGGGAGTTTTGCACTTGTTTTTGGGGTGGGCCATTTTTAGAAGCTAATGTTTTGTGAGAAGACTAAAATCAAATAGTTTTCTCTATGAATGAAGAAAAGTTCTTGGATTTCTATTGATATTGAAGTTTCTATATACATTTATATAACTGTCATTTGTACAACATTTGATGTTACCTTAATTTTGTAGAAAAATTTTCAGAAAAAAATCATATTCAGTTCTTGTAGGGGTTTATAACAATCCTTTGTTTTTCTAGTTAATAAAGTAGCCCCTTTATTCAGGGATTAACTGTAATAATTGAATTTACGAGGAAAATGTATTGCTGTATTACATAATTACTGGGTTTATGTCTTGTCTTGTTAGCTGGCAAAAGACATGTCAGCAGCAGCAGTGAGATGCATCAGAAGAGAAATCAGAGATCTTTACATTAACATTCAGCCTGTCAGAGAACCTGATGATCAAGCTGTTGGGACTGGAAGTGGAATAATGTAAGTTGAATCCAAGCTGTCTGTTGTTAGCTCTAATCTTGTTGGTTTATTAGCTAGATCTTGATTACATATCTGGTAAATAAACTGTAATATGAGTGATTTTGTTCTTATTTTTAATTACTTTTGTTTTTCTGCTTAGTATTATTGCAGAGACTTCAACAGGTTGTTTGCTAGCTGGGTCATCACTTGGCAAGAGAGGTAAGAATTCCATGAATTCTTTGAGACTTAACTGAATAAACCAATAACAAATAGGAATCTGAAGTATAATCTGTTTAACGATCTGATGCTTTGAATGTTTCATTTTTAAATGTATGTTTATAGAAATAAAGGACAGCAAAAATTAGTAGATTTAAAACATAGTAAATGGAAATTTACAAAAATTACTGAACTGTTAACTTTACCTCATATCAGAATGGATAATCACTGCAAATATTTCTGAACTTTAGGAACACAGGCTTTGTGTTCCTTTACATGTGAAGTTTTTAGTCAAGAGTGAATCTAGATTAAAATAAGTGGAAGAATAAATTATTTGAATCTAATGTCTTTCTGACTAAATGAGGCTACTTTCCACTTCTTAGGAAGTATAGAGCATATAGGAAGTATATATATGAGCATAAGATGGGAAGGGTTTTTTAAGCAGACATTTGAGGCAAGAGCATAAGATTTAAAAAGTTGATAATTCCTTGGGTTGTTTTTGGTTTGGGTTTTTTTTTGTATTTTTAAAATTTTAAATAGCAATTTTCAGCTTTTTGATTACTCTCTTAGGAAAAAATGCTGACAAGGTTGGCATTGAAGCAGCTGAGATGCTGCTTCAGAATCTTAAACATGGTGGAACTGTGGATGATTCTCTGCAAGACCAAGTAAGGTTACTATATGTGTTTACATGAAGTTGAAGTAGAAAGAACATGTATGGACTACTTGTAACCAGTATAGATCTGAACAGGGAAGGAACAAGATGTTAATAGTCTCAGAGCTATGTAGTCACATCACTTGAATTAGCAAATTACATACAGTTTTTAGGAACCACAAATGCTTTTAGCTTTGCACCAACACCCTCAAATTTTCCCTTTCTCTAACCCCAAATAAGTATGGAAGAAGGAGGCAGGAATTTGCTTCTATTTGGCATTCCATGTAGTGCAGTGATAACAGCTCCCTCTTTACATATGTAGAATGATGCTAAAGGAAGGTATCAGAGAATATCTAGGACATGCTCCTGATTATCTTTCTCCCCTAATTTAATTTAAAAATGAAGGCCCTTCACTGCCTTATTTTAGCCTGATAAGAATCTTGTGTTGGTTTAACTAGGATGATGTTACCTCTCAGCTGTAAACACCTGGGCACACATGAATATTATGTAGCATAATAAGTATTTCAGTCTTGGATTCAGCCTACTTTTTTCACAGCATCCAAGTACAACTGATGGGAACAAGCCGGAGTTGCTGTGTATGAGAACTGCAAGGAGTTAATCACACCTTGTAGTATTCTTGTCATGGTGATGTTTTTAAGTCACATCAAAGGTTTTCAGGTGCCTGGTGAATATGTGGTCAGGAAGTGTTAGAATTAAAATACCTCTTCCTGAGTTTCTCTCCATATAGGTAATCCATTCTGGATTAGTAGATTACCTAGAGTATTTAGTAATCATTAGTACCTACCATTAGTAATCTACTAGTAACCATTAGTAATCTACTAATCTGGAGTCTGATGTGACTTTAGGGGAATATACAGTGGGGGAAAGCAAAGTTAAATGTAGTAACAGGGATTCAGGGACAAGCTCCACTGTGGAAAAGTAGCCTGTCTGTAATAGGCATTACAGTAGCAATCTCCAAACTTGTGGAGCCTTGGATCACTCTTCAAACTAAGCTTCATGAACTTTTATGAAACCTGGAAGACAATATTTTTATATCTACAGACATTTTGCATGTTTTGGTTGGGTTTTTTTTTAATCAATAAATTACTGGAATCTGAAGAATGATTTAATAATTACCTTTCTCTCCCTTTCAGCTGATCATTTTTATGGCACTAGCAAAGGGAGTGTCTAGAGTGAAAAGTGGACCAATTACACTTCATACTCAAACAGCTATACACTTTGCAGAGCAGCTAACAAAGGTGAGTCCATTCCAAAAGGAAGTTCTTCCAGTAACTTGGTAATGTACGGTTCATCAGGCAGTGGGAGCTGAGCTTGATCATGGAGGACAAGCATTGATAAAGCAATTGCTATAATATTTAACTGGGAGATTACCTGTAGAAAGTGAGCATACTCTAGAGTTAAAGGCTTTTAGAATGGTTAGATACTTTTATCACCTTTATTTAAATTTAAATGGCTTTTTGAATTAAATCTGTCAAAGCTGTAATATACATACACATGTGGCAGTGCAATTATTTGACATCAGATATTGAATATTTAAACTGCTCTATGTGATAATTTAATTAGTGATGTATTTCTAATCCACTTTTAGGCCAAATTTACTATAACAAAATCAGAAGAGGAAGATCCCAGTAATGACACCTACATCATTGAGTGCCAAGGAATGGGGATGATAAACCCAAATTTATAGTGTTAAAAAAAAAAAAGGCAGTAAGCTGCCACAAGCAACACCCAGCATACCTCAGTGATGTATTGCACTACAGTTCATTGGATGTAGAATCTGCCTGAAGAGAAGGAGCCTTCTGTCACATCAGAGTGATTTAACTTGAAGGTTGATGTCAAGCTTTTCCTTGGTATGGTGAGAATCAGTCATGTGAAAAATGAAAACTTTACTTTTTTTTTTTTTTTTACTATTAGCAGCAAAATGAGTAGCAACAGGACAGCAAATAGAATATACTGTATGTACGCAAGAGCTTCAGTTAGTAGCTTTGAATTTTACCCAAGTAGAAAATAACTATTTTAGTTCAGCATTTCTTTCCCTTTTAACAAATGAAAGTTTTGTTCCCTGGAAACCTTTATGTTATGAGGTACATGGAATGAAATGAACCATCAAATCTGTATTGCTGTTCTTCCTTAGCCATTTGCTAAATAATAAAGCAGTATCACCCTATAAAAGGCTCTATATGTGCTGTTATCTCAGTAGGTTGCGAGTGGGAAACGTGGATACAAAATAACTTTTCAGCAGCACAGTTTCTCTTTCTCCCTACAGAAAGAATCAATGCATAAGATAATATTTTAAATCTTTTTTCATCTATTTTAAATCTTTATTTTCATCTATTTTATAAAGCCTTGTTCGGCAAGCTTAATCAATCACATTACAGCCCAGAGACCAAGTATTAACTCCATGATATGATTTTATTTCCTAGCTGTAGTTGTCCTTGTCACTTAGCATACTAACTGAGGCTATATTTTCCCTGAAGTGATGTTCTTTTTGAAGGGAGTACTTAATTTCATCTGAGATTAGGGTGCTGTTGAACACACATATAGACACAGTAACTATATGTATGGACATGGAGCACTGTAAATACACATCATTTATGTGGGCATATAAAATCCAGGTGTGTTATTCCCCATCTGGGGATTAAATAGAGCTTCTACCAGGCTCGTGTTGATCATGCTACAAAAACTTTTTCTGAAGTAGAAGGAAGGTGAAAGGAGAAATAGGGCACAATTTGTTTTGCATACAAAGACCCAAATCACAGAGTTGGAATCACTTAACCAAAACTGTATAAATGCACTCTGTAAGCTTGAATTAATTTCCAAGTTTCCCAGCCTGTACTGCAGCCATTGCTCTTAAGATGTTTTTTCCTCAGTTGTGACTACTGAACCTAACTGCTTAGGATGCAACTTGAGGTATTGTTTGCTATACTAATTAAGATAATTACTTAATTAATGCATTACTTTGCATTTGTAATACCAAGAAAAACCTTTGCTAATACCCAAAAAAACTCACCAGCTATCTACTTAACAATACCTTTCCTCTTAGGGTTTTTCCCTTACTGCAAAGGAAAGCTCTCAGTTTCCAAATAATTATTTTTCTCTAGTACTGGGAATAGTCTGAAGGGGGCAATAGACACCTGCTGAAGTATTTTTGGGACACAGCCTCGACATCCTTTGATAAGCACCTCTCTGAGTTACTCGTCTGTCTGTTAATGATTTTCAGTGTTTCCTTTTTGAAGAATTCTGAATGTGTTTTTAAAAAAGGCTTGAAAGAAAATCCCAAAGAAGTTATTGTCTGTACTTAAGAAAACAAGCTCTTATAAACCACATTTGAATGAATATTTATCTGTTTTCAGTATTCAAAAAATTCATATACTTAACTCTGTTTTTAAATGTGCAGACTTCGTTACCAGTGAAAGTTTAAAAATATTTTTTTTAAAAAAATCGCTAAGTACAACAAAATTCAGTTGAACAAAAGAATCCCATTGAAAAACTGAAGTGCAATTTTTGTCTTCCAAATATAGAAAAGCATGTAAATGCTTAGCCAACACATTTAACAAAGATTAGCAAACCCAGGTTACCAGAAATACACCTCTTGGTAAATGTGCAGTAAAGGACAGCTCAGCAACCCTGACACCTCTTGCTGCTGCTCCCTGAGCTCCACAGGTGTGTTACAAAGAGCAGCTGTCATTACTAACTGGCAGTCCTTGCTGGTTTCCTGGCAGGCCTGGTCAAGAATCCAGCCCTTGCTCCTTGTGGCCCAGGGGCCAGCAGTGGGCAGGGGAGGGGCTGCAGAGCTGCTCTGTCCTTGCCTTGTCAGTGTGAGTCACTGTTTCCTAATGCCATCCCTGCTGTGCTTCCTGCCTTGGGGGAAGCTGGAGCTCATTTGACAAGGATTTACATGCAACCTTTTTCTCCTCGGGATTAGAAAATCTTTAGATGGAAGTCATCCACAACTGGTTTTACTCCTCAATGGGATTAAATTCCCCAAATAATTGTTACCCCCTGCTACACACACACACAGACACACACACACACACACATAGAATTTCGTTACCTGGGCCCAATTCACATCCTGTCACCTCATGGTTACCTCTTAACCAGGAAATGTTTATCGTAATTCCTCTTCTTTTGCCATGTATCATAATTACTCTTCATTACATATGTAATTGTAATAGTTCAAGAAATTGAACAAATTTTAACTGAGATGATAAAAACCAAAATGAATTTGGGAATATGGGTATCATTCATATTCTACCAGGTTCCTACCTTTTCTTTTCAATGCAGTTCTGCACCATAAAACTTAATTCCTCCGGGCTTACATTTACTTTCAATTCACTTGATTTTAAATCTACAATTCAAAATATGAGCTGCAGACCTTGTTACATCACACTCCTACATTGCACATGCTGTATGTACTTAAGCTTAAATTTTACAGCATAAATAATTCTTAAAATTAATGCAGTATATGCAAATTATTGGTAGTTAATGGTGTAACTTATCTTTTTTCAAACATCCTGTCCTTTTTGAATATTAACTGATATTTACAGGGCATTACTTGAAGCTTTTTGACTTTCATTTTTATCTATTTACAATCACATAATTTTTAACTATAAGGTTGGATTAAGTCACTTGTGAGAATGTATTAACCTTTTGTTCAGGAAGAGATGAGAAATTGCTTGCACCTGCTCCACAAATATGCACAGGGTTTTCTTATGTTAATCAGGCACATTTGAATCTTATATAAAAACTTCAGTGTGGGTGTACAGATACAACTAAGATGCTTACATTTAGTACTGCTCAAACAAGTAGTGGCAATGACTCAGAAGTTCTATGTAGCAAGGAAATGGGATAAATCCTCTCCAACTGTGTATCTCTGGTGTACTTGCACGAGAGAGAATTGTGTTTGGATGGATGCAGTGATCAGAGGTATACCACTCAGGTATGTGGGGACTAGAGTTGCAAGACAAATAACACAGGCATTATATGCAGCCAGTTACAAAATTTTCTCCAGGAAGCGTGCCCTCTGTTTCTGGCTGAACTCTGTTCCTCTCAAAACCTTTTCTCCTTTCACACCCTTAGATCGACTGGTGACCGTTCCTCTTCTGAACCCCCAGGCATTTTGTTCTGGTCACTGAAATGTTAGTGACACATTCACTATTTTTTAGCCCATGTTGGGAATACTGCATCCAATTTTGGGCCCCTTCATCCAAGGAGAACACCAGTAGTGAAGTTGGTCTGGGGCTGGAGCTCTGTGAGGAGGGGCTGAGGGAAGGGGACTCGCTCAGCCTGGGGAGGGGATGGGCTCAGACACCTACCAGCAAATGGCCAGCTCCTGCACAGAGGTGAGGGAAGAGATGGAGTCAGGCCCATGGTGTGTGGCAGAGGGTGAGAAACAGAAATGAGAGATGCTCTGGCTGGCCAGAGCCCTGATTGACCCAGTTTGAGCTCAGGGCTTATCCTGCACTGTGCAGCAGTTTTGACCAGTGCCCACCTGTGATCCCTTCCCACATCCTATGATCCTGAAATCCCTATCTGGCAGGTAATGATCATCCAAACATAGTGTGAAAGAATTCTCTAAGATATTCCAGCACAGATTATCTATAATTGACAATGCTAAAATCAACCAGAGGTTAAATAAAACATTACACTAAACAAAGGTGTATATAGGAAAAAATTGCCAACACAAATTCTTTAGAATGGGAAAAATGAAGAAATTTTAGAATTAGAGCTACACCTTGAATTCAAAAGAAGTGACTGCAAACACAGGCATCAAATCTATTGGTGATTGGAGAGAATAGGAAGTAATATCTAATAATCAAGTAAAATAGGTGAACTGAAAAGTGCTTCTCTATTTGATTGCAGAAAGGTCAGTTAAGACGGGTAAAACAAGTGAGAACACAGTCCTGTGTAAACTTGGGCAGAACCAGATTTTTTCTTTTAATCCAAGATTTTCTACTGTCTTGAAGACCAAAGTTCAAGGCTTAAGGAAGCCTACTGATAAGTGCACTTAAAAGCTAAAAGCTCTTGTGAAGTGCACATATGGAGAACTTCCCGCTGCAAGCTGTGAGACTTTGAATTTTTGTCCCACCCAACTGTCTCTCCTCTGCCCAGGAAGCTTTCTGTGCAATGCTTTCCCAAGTATTTGGGATCCCATAATGATAGGACATCTGCTAGAACAACAAACTCTTATTTGAAAATCACACTTTCAAATAATAACTGAATCTTCTTTTTCACATAAAACTTTTTTAGGATTAAACTTTAGACATTTTATGTCACACTGTACAAGTTTTCAAATATCTATAAAAAGAACAAATATTAGCTCAGAAAACATCTAATGTTATTTTTCTTTCCTTCCAGAGATATTTTTCTAGCTGCTTAAGACTTTCATTACCAGGTAAATGATTCCTATATAAAAAGACAATTTGTGAGAGGATTTAATGTTTTCTTTTCATATGGAAACCTCTCTATAAACAGAATTTTACATGCATTGCACTCTTCTAGTTTATACAACGCCAGCTGACTTGAAGTTTATCCAGCTTTTGTAATCCAGAAATGCTCTTGTAGATCATATGTTTTCTCAGCTATTAATATTTGTAGCATCAGAACAAAGTCAGGCTTCTGTTACTTTTTCCTTATATTGGTATTCCATTCCATTAAAAAAAAAAGTGATGAATAAAGCATTTATTTTTTAACAGAATGGGTCTTATACAAAATGTCTGTGCATGCTAAGACAAATTCCAGTATACTGTGTTTCGGCTTCATTGTATTATAATAGCAAACATTTGCTTTTAATATGATGAAACTATGACTATAGGAATTTACATTTGTTTAACTGAAGATGGAACTTGGGCTGTAGACATAAATTAAAACAATTATTAGATTATATAATTTGGAAAGAAAGGAAAGGAGAGTAAGCAGTGAGTCTAAACATCATTTCCATCACTTTTATTCTACCATCATCTACCCCAAATTCTCCACAGACAAGTATTATTTTGAATTCTGCTTTGCTGAAATGGCTTGCTCAGAAATACTTTACAGCAAATGTAAGTCGGAAAGGTGGATACAAAATACAGCAAATGTTTTATGCTCACTGAATATACCTTTCAGCCATGAAAATTTACCAATTATATTGCTTTTTACAAAAGTTAGCCCTTTCTTCCCCTGCTCTGTTTCTCAAGATTCCTTAGATTTTTTTTTTTCTGCCTGATCAAGGATAGGTTAAAAAGTTAGGTTCTCTATCAAGCACCTCTCTATTCTAAGCTGCAAGCACAAAGAAAGAGTCTCAATCATAGCAATTAAATTTACAGAATATCCAAGTAAGTCAAAATTGTTGCTCTGAAGCAGCACTGGGAAGCACTGGCCCTGACTGAGCAGGGAATATCAGCATGTGCTGACAAGTCTTAGATAGCTACAGTGGACTCATCATCAGAAATGAGGATAAGCACATGGCCCCCTTATGTTTAAGTGATTTGGTGGTGCTGTATAAATATCTCTTATCAGAACAGGATTGCTAGCATTCTCTGCTATGTGGGAGAGTTCATTTTCATGATCAAATTATCAGATGTAAAACTATAAAGAAAGACTGTAAACTAAGCTGAACTCAAAATAGGACTTAAAAATTAATTACATTTCATAAAGACCAGCAAATCTTGGGCCTTCTATCTATTCAAACCTTTCATCTTTCTATCCCCACATTATAGCTCTGGGCTTTGAACTTCAGACTAAACTCCTCAGTTTTACCAGTGATCTTGCTACACACTATTGAGTTCTCAGCTGAAATGTTCTTAATGTTACCACTTCCAGGTTTTTTTCCTTTTTCCATTCCAAAACATAGAAGCCTCTGCTCTCAAAAGCATTTTAAAATACCTCTTAATTCTGTGGGGTTTTTTTTAATCTCTTTTTCAGTTGTAAAATGGAATTCCATTTTAAGAAATAAAATTTTATTTCCACTTACACAAAAATGTGTCTAAGCTGCTGATTTTGTTGGAGGGAAAGGAAAGACCTATGCAGCCATTTCATGGAAACATTCAGACTTGCTGATTTCTTTCACCTTATTAATTACATCTGGAAAAATATTTTTAAACTTGATGGACTTCTGGAGAAAAACAGTTAACTGGTTTAGAAGTCTATCTATTTCAATAGGACAGAGCCTGCTGCCAGGTAAAGCTGAGAATACATACCTGCATGAACTTTTGATTCCAAAGTGGCTCTTTGTGTTCTCACTGAAGTTTACAATTGTTGTAGTATGCTCAGCTCCTCTGAAATTGAGAATATATTTAAGTTTTCTTGCCTTTTTTTAAAAAAATCAGTTGTAAAACCTGCACAGCTGAAGAGAGATTTAATTAGTAACAATGAAATAGACTATTCAGAATGGGTTAAGATAGTACAAAAGCCATATACTACATTAACCCCTTCTGCTTGCAGTGAGGAATTAAGGTAACAGAATCAATGATAGCCACCTTCACAGAGGAAAAGGTCAATGTGATGGTGAACTAACTTCCTTTTAACATAGCATGGTCAGTCACCAAAAAAAGTTTTTAAATTGTGCTATTAGATAGATTTGTTTGCTTCCGTCTCATAGGATGGTGACCTCCAGGACAAGATTTATGTCCTCTGACTGCAAGCCAGATTCCTGTATCCTGTTTATTATTTAATATGTGCTCTGTAAAATAAGCACAATTCAAATGCTTTGCCATTCAGTCAAGAATCAAGCCCAAGCCCATATTTAGGCAGAATTTAGGTGTTTTATGCAATGATTTTTTAATGATCCTGAAACAGAACCAATGAAACTTCCATATGAACATATAAACAACCCAGTCATCCTGGTTATCATGCAGGAAAAAAAGGACAGGCTCTGTCCCACAGCAAATTGGACAGCTAATGATTGTTGCAGTTTGGAGGGAAAGGTATTTAAATATCTTCTGGCAGAGGAAGAAGTTACACCTGAGAGATGCTTTAATGCACATATTGTGAAAAGAGGGAAACCCTACCACCTCTTGTTCTGACTGTTATATGATTACTGTGTCTTTCTGATCAAAAAGCTGTTGTCCCCCAAAATACAAGATCACAAATCGAAGGAATGATATTCCTGCAGGGTGAATTGAGTTTTGAACTTACCCTATACCACTTGGGCTCAGTAGCAACCATCAAGGGTTCAGATGGTTTCCTGCTCCACTACTCATGGGCTGCACAGTGAGCCTGGGAGCACAAACCAAGGCTCACTGTGCAGCCAGGACTCCATGCACTCCAGGAATTTGAGTCTCAGAGCCAGCCACCACAATCTAACCATTTTTAATTAAAGCTTCTTCTCCCACATATGAGTGCATGAAATTCAAGTTTCCAGTAAACCATAAGCAAGCAGTTTCAAAGATCCACTACTCCCCTGGATGTATAGTACAGTTAAGAGAAATAAAGACAAAATTCAGCAGAAGGAAATAAGAAGACCTCAGCAAAAAGTTCACAGTTTTCCATAGGATCTCATGACATATTACAAAATTTCTGACACTTAGCAAGTTTAAATTACCCTATTTATCTAAGCTTGACTTTCTTTCTTTCTTTTGTTCATTTGTTGTAGCATGTGAGTCTGTGAAGAAGAGAGCAATGCCCATTTCCTGCACTGCAGACTATCAGTGTCTCCATCTTGCAGACTCAGTTGCAGTTGAGCCAAGTACTTATGACAAATAGAATCAATTTTTTAAATTGTATTTTTTACTTCTTGTTTTTTCTTTTATTTCCTTTTCTGCTTCTATTTTTATGTTCTATGTTCTGCTTTCAAGTTCATTTCTTTCCTGTTTTATGTGCATTTCTCACCTTCTCTCCAGCTTTCTAGTTCTCTCATTTCCCTTTTCCCCCTTCCTCTCACATTCACATCTACTTAGAGAATCATTACAATATCAAAGTATTGTTAAACTACAGAATTAGATGTACAGTCTGGCTCCAGCTAACCTTGGTCCTCGTAAAACCACTTTACTTCCTGAAAACCACAATTGGAGATGCAGAAAATATTCAAGGACATCTCTGGAAGCCCCTCCTACAGTGTAAATGACCAGAAGCTCAGTTCCTGTGAAAGCAGCACCAGGCTCTGCCTGCAGAGACAGCTGCAGGAATGGTGGTTCATGAAATCTTATGAAATAGAAGGAATACTGAATTATGGGATGCATGTTTTTTCTGCATAGATAGAGAGCAGAGAGCCGGCTTGGGGTTTTCTGCATCAAACAATTTGTTATTTAAACCACATGAAACTGAGGCAAATTAAATTCATGCATATAATGCTCTAGCTGAGCTTGTGTTTATGGTCAAGTTCCTGGAGCCAGTTGCACCCACAGAGCCTGGAGGGATAGACTTTCATGGGAACCAAGCTATCCTCATGTCTGAGTCACTTCTGTCAAGTTCTTGGCTCACCCAACTTAGACAAAGTGAGATTTAATGTGTAGGCAGGATGAATTATTTGAGAGTTGTGGCTTAAGGAAGCAAAAAAGTAAAGCCAGTCAAATACCATTCTAGCAAAAACGTATCCCCATTGTATACATGGAGATTTGTGAGGGCCTGTAATTACCTTCCAGTCCTTAGCAGAATAAGTCACTGGCCCATAGACAATAAACAACTTTGAAAGAAAGGTGTTTTTATTTTAATACTCCTTGTCTAGGTGGCAGAATATTCTTCAGAGTATGACTATGACCGTATCTAAACTAACGAGAAGATGGGATGGAAATTTCACAGAATTACTTGTATGAGATTCCTGAGGTTTCCCAACTTCATCCAGAAAAAGAACTAGACTGATTATTCTCACATAAATGCAAGACTTGACCTTCAGTTAAACCAAGATACACAATATCCACAAAATGCCCAGAAATAAGAGATTAAAGAAAATATGTTCAAATTGTAGAATAGTCCGTTTCCCAGCATTTTACTTCTATATATGTTTTATCTACCCTGCATTAAAATTACCACCATATGAGGAAGAGAACTCTTCTGCCTCAGCAGAAGTAATAAACAGACCAAAACCTACTCTGGTACAGCTTTACGACTGTGTGCAGATAGAGACATTATTTCTCCCTTTAATTTTAGAAGGAAATAGTAGTAGTGTTGGTGGTGGGGACAAACACCCAAATTTAGGTCAGGGGATGAAATAGCTGCAAGGATGGCTGGCAGATCACACTGTAGTTATGATCCTCTAAAAAGGCATTGCTGTTGGTTGACATGAATTTTGATGTTACACACATATGTGTGTAAAGAAGCTGACTCTAGAGTATCATGGAAAGTTATTTCTAAACAATTTCTTTATGAGAAGTGAGTAGAAAGACAAATAGCAACTATTTGCAGATTTATGTGCTCAACTCATGGATTTTGACAGAAAGTTTTGGGGGGTTTTGGCATTTGTGTTGAGCAAGTGAGAGATAATACAAGACAACAGGAACAAAATGTGTTCTTAACTAATTTGCTGTTTCAAAACAATGCTGGGAAGATGCTGACATACCAATATGTAAAGCAAAACTGCTGAAAGCAACTCAGAGCACCCATTCATCTACAGCACTGTATCTGCTCCCTGGGCTCCTTAGCAAGAGGTCCTGACTGCAGGCTTTCTCCTGGGGCAGTGGACGCTGAGCCACCATGATGCAGCTCACAGCCCTGGGATTGTCCTGGTGTCCTGTTATTTCACCCAGCTGTGCTCTCAGTGAATGCATATGCTAAGATGGAAGCCACTGAAGAGGTGTTACACCAGTAACACAGGGAGGCACTGGAGTTCATGGGATGTAGCTGAAATGGTCACATGACTGTAATCCAGAGCGGATGTACAAGTGGGAATTTTCAAACAGGAAAGGAGCAGAAGAGGTAGTTCCTGTAACTAATACTGAACAAGAAGTGAAAACTTCTCTTTTATTCAATGCTTATTTATTAAAGCCAGAATATTCTGACCTTGCCCTACAGCAAAGAATCTTAGGACTATGTTTTCATGGGCTTTTGATTATATTAGTGATTTATGGATGGCTGATCCTAAATGCCATTTGCAATAAGCTGGAAAGGGATATGGCTGCAAAGCACTGCAGGGCAATTGTAGGAGAGACATAGCCCATCATTACATCTTCCTTTGTAGGGGCTGAATTCTGTATCTTGTGTGATCTCTGACAGTCTCATTAATCTTTACAGGACAGGCCTCTGCACTTAAAAGAATGTAAAGGCAATCTTAAACTCTTTCTGGGAATGCAGATTTACTTGCATATGCTTTTCAATCAGGGATACTCTAAAGGAAGTCCTAAATGTGGTTATCAAATACACTGAAACTATTCTGGGAAATGGAAAATATTTTTCAGTCAACTTAGTTGGAAAATCCAGGTCAGGCTTTATAAATATCAAAGACTTCCAGAGAGCAGCTAACAGGAAATTTTTGCTGACATGTTGAACAATGACCATTTAGATGAAGTTATTATTAAGCAGGCAATTAAAAATCACTTTTCTAGGTGCAGTAAAAGTCTCTGCTGACTGTGCTTCTGTGGTTAAAAAAGGTCAGCTAGCAGGGGTAACAAGTCACAGACACTTTCAACTGATGCAAGAGTGGAAGAGATGGCTCTGTCTTCATCCTGATGGTCACCACCTCTGCCTTGATTACACTAGCCTAAATAAATACAAGATCCTATAGCAATTTTAATCCAGGACCGGATCCAGTCAAAAATTAACCCAGAAAAAAAGAAAAAATGGAGGGGTGAATGAGAAATTAATTTTCTGTAAGGGGCATACCCTCTTTTGGGCTTGCTATGGGTGATCGCAATTAGAAACTATGGATATCAGCCAGACGATGTCATCTTAAGACAACAATATTACAAAAATATTCTAATGCAAGGAATGAGATGCAGAATAATCCATGAGACATTATAGCTCCTTTAAGGTAAGCAAATGATGAAGGTTCATTTGGAATAAAAAGTACCACACTGATAAGTGCTTATGAAAGGTGACACTGCACTAGAGGTTTTAGAGAGGGTGACAGATTATTCAGAAACAAGAGGACAGAAAGGAGAAGTATTTTAAACTGATCAAAGGAAATACTCTTCACAAAGTGTCTTATTAAACTGTGCAATTCTTTTCAACAGGAAGTAATTAGGAGAGCACTTAAAAAGGAGTCATGAAATGACTGGACTTTTAGACTATGACATGGATTTGGAAGTTAAACTGAGTGTTACGTCTGCATTTAGGCAATATGTATCAGATTTAAAAAAAAAACATTAATACTGTAGTATGCTGGTCTTAAATCTGTCTTCAGGGATGTTTCTTACATCCTCCTGTGAAATTTTGGTTGCTGCTTACTGCCAAAGAACAGTGTCTGTTTAAATATTTTTCATCTGATCTCATATGGGAACTACATTGCTCCTTATCAAAAAACAATGGTATCTCATGGAAGCCTCTGTCATGCATACTTACAGAAAAATTTAGGCAGGGATGATCACAGGAGATCAAGTCCAGTGTTTCACTGGAAGCAGGGCAAACTTCATGGTTAGATTAGATTGATTGTGGTCTTTTCCAGCTGAATTGCAAAAAACCCCAAGGGCAGAGGTCCTAGAGGTGCTGAGGTCCTGTTTTAGCTGCTGAACCACCCTCACCATGTATTTGTTGCTCACATACAACTGGAACTTCCCTTATCACATGTTTTGGCCATATCCCCTTGTCATTTTACTGTTCACCTCTGAGAAGGCACTGGCTCTGTGTTCTCTTTAATCTCTGATGATTGGAGCGATATTGAAAGGCTTCAGTCAGTCCAGAAACACACTTCTTCCCTTCTAAGACACATTTTTTCCCCTAGTATGAGCACTTAGACATATCTGCATTTTAAAAACATCAAATTGTAGAACAGACTAAATGGCATGGAAAAGTAGGCCTGCATTTGCCACAGAATTTCTCATATTTTGCTTTTTAAACCGGCCATCAGTGTATTTTTGAAGAAGTCATGTTTTTAACTCAGTCTATTTGTGACATCTTGAATGTTCATAAAACAAATTATCAAGAATTAGGTTGGCCAAGCAGATTAAATGAAATTTGAAGTATTTATTTGCACAATTTGTGTTTGGGCCATAATCTCAGGGTGACCTAGAATGTGCATTGCACTACATTCCTTCAGACTGCAGACTTCTGTCTCTTTCTACCCCAAGAACAGCTCTTTTAAGACACTCAAAAAACATGCTTTCAAGATATCTGTTCTTGACAGTTCAACTGCAGGAAAGATAACTGAAAAGAGGTATTCATCTTTTAAGTACAGGCAAGGATGTTAATCTGGTGGTTCAGAACTGACAGTTTTTCTTTTCAAGTGTCATAGACTTGAGCTCTGATTACACACTCTTCAGAGGCTCCAACAAAAGAAGCTCTTGTTTCCTCTGTACTTCATGCTATTGGTCTATTGTTTCACATATTCATTTTGATAAATCATACAAAATGCTACCTTGAAATTAAATTTATGTCATTAACAGTGGAAAAAATACCTATGTAAACAATCTTTTACAAAATTCTATACATTTTTTGAATGTTCTACCAATTCAGCAAGATTCCAAATATTCCTCTCTTAACTGTTTTATAGTCTTTAACATGGGTTACTATTACTCTTTTTAAAATAAGAGTAGAACATTTAACAATGCATCAGCAATTCATTAATGCTCTCTGGTCCAGATTTTTACATACCAAAAACATTCATCTCTCCTATAATCCAAGTAACCTACTTCAAAAATTTTCCCAGGGTTTTTGTGGAAACCATTGGGAAGGTTTTCATTTTGTTTGCAAAGAACAAGATCAGGTGTGGTGGGTGGTCTTACTCCTGCTAGTCCTGAACATGACTGTTACAGCCATCCCCTGCTTCATTGTTCTTGAATATTAAATGTACAAATGAGAGCTCTTCAAATGTTAAAGTAATTGATTACTCACCTGTACCATGTTAAATACAGTAATCGGCTATATAAATTGTATGCAGAATTACTCCTTAATAGGTCTTGAACATTCAGCTCTCCAGCTAGGTTGTGGGATCACTGCCAAATCCCTCTCTCCTGCTGCTGACAGATTGTGGCAGTGCTGTGCAGAGTTCTTCACACTACATTCTCTTGTGTCCCAGACATTATCTAGAAATCTAGATAGCTCAGTGTTGAAAGATGGCTCAAATTTTCTCCCAGTTTCTTCCACGTTGAAAAGAACACAAACCAAGACTGTGTAATCCAGAAATTTCAAAAGCTCCCAAACATACCACCATAAGATCTCAAACTCAGCAAAGCAGTGCTTCTTCTCTTGAAAACAAGATGTTATGCATGCTATGGATTTACATAATTTCAAGTGACAAAACAGAAAAGAAATCCCTTGCAAATTACTAAATGCAGTGAAGAAAATTCTGACTCAGGAAACTCCTGAGCTTCAAAGCAGCTGGAGATGGGAGTGAATTTAAAGAGCATATTACTATGCTTGCTGATTTTACAGCATTTTTTAGGCATTCAGTTTTACCTGCTTCTGGTAAAAAACCTTGGCTTGACACAGTGTGGTCATTGTTATACTCTACATCATAATGAACGTCATTTCCCCTTCACTGAGTCTTTCTACAATTATCTTATTACCTTCTTAATTTAGTCTTATTCAAAAATTATGTATATGCTTCCATAAAAGACTGCAGAAACCTTGTGGGTGATCCAGCAGTAAGCTCACACAGAATTTATCTTCTCTTCCCTATAAAATCAAGCCCAAGGCCAAACAGGTGCCTTGATCGCATCTACTCACCTGTCTCTCATTTTTGCAGCAAGAAGACTTTGCTAATTAAAAAGCAAAACAGCTTTTATAAAGTAGATTTTCATGTTTGAAGAGGCAAATATTGGAGGTTTATACCTTCTCATTTTATTGAATTAACAGTGAGCTAGATACAGGAAGGAAAACAGGAATAATCAATCACACATATAGCCTACAGGTAAAGTGTGCTCTTCAACTGCTTCCTACCACAGACACTACTAAACAGCAAACAAGAGTGAGAAGACTTTAGTTCTGACAGGAAGTTTATACATGCAATAAAATAAATGGGATATTTCAGTACATTCTTGTTTTGAACACAGAACTTCAGCCTAGGAATTTACTTCTAGATGTGGAATTACATTCTCCTGCATTCTATTAATTTCTTTATCTGCTCTACAGATATACCACTTTTTAGGCTCTCAGACAAAGAAAGCAGAGCCTGATTCTTCCATATTCTTGCTTTTTACTTCCCCTCAGACAACTTGGGAAAAGTGACTTATGCCAACATTGTCAAAATTTCTCAAAATAAGTGATCTTTAATCAATACAAACAAAATCTTGCTATCTGCTCCATCCCTGCTCTGTTATCAGCACCAAGACATTGCGATTATGAACTAGAACAAAAGCCTCAATAACAATGTGGTGCTGGAACTTCATGTTGTTTGTAAGAAGGAAATTTTTTCCTTTTCCCCAGAGCTTATTTTCAAAACCTAAATTAACTCACTAAAATATTTATTTCTGCATGGTTTTCAGATACAAGTGCCTGAATGATTATTCGACAATGAAGAATCATGCTGTCTTGCCTCACTCAACTGTTTTGATGCTTGAGAATAAATGGACAAAATATTCAATTTTAGTTAAACAGGAAATCAACAGAAAGAACAGTAGATATATTTTCAGTGTCATTTTTAAAACTGAATGCAGTTGTGTTTTAGCTCTATTTTATATGTATTCCTGATATTGAAACAAGCAAATGAATGCACCATTTGTGGTAACATTTTGTTGTGTGAGCCCATTGCCCATTAGTTGAAAGTCAAGTAAATATCACAGCCCTATGCTCTGAAGTTCTCTGTTCAGCTGCATGTTAGCAGTGGTGCCAAAGGGTCAGGTGCTGTTTTCTGCCCTGTACATCAAGTGCTTGGGAAAGTAAAAAGCTAGTTTAATCTACCAGGTTTGACTAACAAAGAGGCTCTGCCTCAGTTGGTAGCAGTGTATCAAAGTTACATCACTGTAAAAACTGATGATCTCCATCACTGGAAATCTCCAATAAATATGAAAGAACAACATGATTTGTAACAGTTGGAAATACGTGGGAGTGTTCAAGACATGACATCTGTGTTGGAACATCATATGCCACCATTTCTTTCAGCTGCTGAGAACAGATGTCCCATATCTGCCTCTCATTCAAAATGAAAGGAAAAATATTTAAGAGGAAAAACTAGCAGCATTAGGATAGAACATTTTAATTTTTACAATCACTCACAGCAAAGAGGATTAAAGTCAAATGATCTCACGTTTCTCCTATGCTCCTTTTTCTTTTAACACGTATGGATATAATGTTTATTACTGCAATTAAAAAAGAGAAAAGGAAAGTAATTATTATTCTCCTTCAAGTCACGTAAGCACCGAGTGCCAGACTCCATTATCACATCTATTTATAAAATATATATTTTCCTTTTGAAGAAATAAATCTTCAGATTTAAATTTCTCAATTTCTACACATGGCAAAAAGTAAAAGGTGCCCTTAAAGGGTAAATTTTCAACCTGTCAAAAAACTGTTTCCCTGGTTCATTTGCAACGAACCTTAAACATAGCAGAACCACTGAGAGGAACCAAGGACCTTGTAAACAAGGGGAACTTCACAACCCTGTATCCCACAGCCACACATTTGGCCATCCTGTGTACTTCAGCAGCACCAGAAGGACTCCTCAGGTGAGAAAGGCAGAGGGACAGAAAGGCGATTCCTGCTTTTGTACCCAGGGACTTGGAAAAAAAGACTACTAAGATGCCTGGTAGCTAACAGCAAAGCGCATCACTCTTTTCACAAGCATTTCCATATTTCTGGAAATACGCAAACTGCACCACTTTGGTGGCAGGATATGTAGCATATGGATCCCAAAAGAATGTCAGGCTTAAAGACTGTTGAGCTGCACAACAGATAATGGAACAAGAGAGGGAGTTTCCCTGATATAACCACTTCTCTCACTTCTTTCTTAAATGTGAAGTGACCTTCAAACTGAGTACAGTGTCAAAAACTCTGTCAGGTTTTGATTCCTAAGTTGAATGGTCTAGGTAAAATTCGGACTGGTTGGTTTGACAATGTTTTTTTGCCTCATGTTAAAAGGTATGTGTAGTGCTGGAGGGGATTTAGAAGAAACGACAAGGATTATTTACTGCTATAGAAAAGGCCTGATAAATGTAGACTTCCAACAGCCATATGTCTTTAGTTTATCAAAGACATAAGAGATGACTTGATTACAGCATGCAATTATCATTTGGGGAGAATGGTGTAAAAGGACAGAAAAATTAGATTAGGAAACAGGCCACATATATGTGGCAGGAAGGGCACCTTGTAATCAAGGACAATTGCATACTCTCTGTGAGGAATTTCCAGATCAGATCCCTTACAGGGGAACATGCTCTGCTGAAAGAAATTACATGGTCCAGCACAGCAGCAAGTCCATAAGGCTGAATGGCCTGCCCTGTTCAGAGACACCAGATCATCATTTGTCTTCAAATATCCTGATCAGACCTTGCTAGTCTCTGAAAGCAGGAGGAGCCTCCCTTCAAACACAAGGCCACCAGTGTTATCTCCAACAGATAACAGCACCTCTCTCATGGGATGTATTAACTGTCACCTTCCATATAAATGGAAAAATTTATAAAAAATTATAAATTTAATTAATTATTTAATTATAAATTTAATTTATTAAAAATTATTTGAAAGCATTCTTGGAGACATTTAAAATATATATATTTTCCTGTTTGATCTTTACATGAAAGAATACATCCTGAACTGACTTCAGGGAGTGAGATTTTGCAATTGTCTGTTAAAATCCAGACTCATATGAGCATTGCCCAGTAGTATTTTTGGGCTAAACTCCTGAAGACAAAAAGACAAAGCTATGCTTGAGTCAAAGATCAGACAGAGGAAAATGCAAATCTGTAACTTGTGAAATGACTTTATAGAGAAAACCTGAGAGGACCTGTCACAGCACCTTGCTTTACAGACCACTTTTTTGATCATAAGGACAGGCCATGTGGCAGGGATTCTTACCTAGACCTCCAGGCAGCTCTGAAACCACTTGCTGGGCTGGAGCTGCTATTCATGACTTTTTGCCAGGGCAGAGGCTCTTCAAGTTGCCTGATGAGAAAATGTGCAAGAAGAAGGAATAATCCTTCTGTAATTTTGAATAAAAGGAGAAGTTGTTTGACTGTGAACTTTCAACCTCCGTGGGACAAGCTTGTACTGATATCATTAAGTTCCCTGGAAAATACCGAAAATCAGGCAGTAGGGGAGGAAATCCCCTGGCAAGATCCTTCTTTGTGATTTCACTGCTAGGAAGCTCACTGCCCACACAAGAGCAACCTCTCCTAAAATGGGCACTAGAACTTCTATATATTTGCTTAAAGTTTGTGGGGGAAAAGCTGGCCCTGTTGAAATAAAAGAGCAATTCCTATTAGCTTAAATCACTTAATACCTTAATGGAGGTCCTGAGAGGGCAGACAAGCCACATGGACATTAACATCTGTATCTGTATGGGAAATACTGAAAAAAACCAACAGCTGAAAAAATACTGGAAACTCGTGGAGGAATTTTGAGTAAAGACTACTCAAGCACCAAAGCACTATTGCAAGATGGCTCCTATTTCTCTCCCACCCATCTTTCATCTTTACAGTCCACAGGAAAGGGAAAAACAACACAGGAACTTTTATGCCCCTTCTGCAAGGTCTGGCCCATAGCTGGCTGCTCATAGGAGGAGTAAGAAGGCAAGGCATACATTGATTGGACTCACCAGGAACCCAAACCCACCAACACCAGAATGTCTTCAGCAGTGTAAGACACTATTTCAGGATATCATACAGTAGCCACTTTCTCTGGAATATATCCTGAGAATTGCTTAGCATCAATGGACATTGAATTAGGGATGTTGCACAGTCCATTTCTGTCTACTTGCTTTCATTTACGTTTATGGACCTTTAGCTCATTCGTTTTCCCATTCTGCTTTTGAACCAAGTGATACTGTTATCCTGCTGACCCTTCTGTAGAAGCTTCTAGGAGATTAACATTCACCCTGTAAAAAAGTACTGCTCTACTATTTTTGTTGAACCACTTTCTCCTTAGTTTGCATATCCTGTAGTTCTGGAATTACATGATATAGCAAACAGTTTTGCATCTGTTGTTTGCTATCAACTGCCTTCACAATTTGGAAAACATCAGTCAGAACCCCTCCTCCTTCAGCATTCTCTCTCCAAACTGGAAAGTCCCAGGCACTTTCATTTGTCCTGTTTACCAGTTCTCCTCTCTATCTTTCCTAGCTATCCTTCCTGCAATCCAGACACCAGAACCTCACTGAAAAGGCAAAATGTGTATGCACCAAAGTTTTGCACAGTGCAAAAAATCTTGCTTTCTGGTTTATTCACAAGACAGCACTGAGACAGGCCTGACATTATTCTGAATAAATATGCCTGGCACCACCTCCAAGAAATTTATGTCATGGGCCTGTCAAAGCTCTCCTCCTCCTCTGTCTTCAATCTTTTCTTCACCCTCCTACTGCATGCTCACATTCCTCCAAGCCAAGTCCACACTGCTCTCCCATTTTTCTGCTACACCCCCACTTTCCAAGCCTCCCTTTCCAATCTAGATAGACATCTCCATGAACTGATTTATTGTGCACAAAACACTGCTGAACACACTATGAAAGAATATGGGAGATGTGCACCACTGCCTCATCCCAGAGCTAGCACCCGTTAGCACTGCTGTTGGCAGCAGTTGTTACCATGTGTATAATGTAAAGACATATTTTCACATTTCTCTTCTTGAGCTTTTTGTGTGCAAGCTTGGAGGGGCCAGGCCTACCTTCCTGTGCTTAACACTGTGGATCAGGTCACAGTACATCAGGATGCATTTCAACATCTCAGCCACAAAGCCTGTACCTCCCACAATTCTGCCTTAGGTGCTGAACATCAGCACCCAGATGAGTCAAAGCACCACTGCTAATCAGGAGAAGGGAGGCGAGGAAGAATACTATCAAATTCCAACTCTCCTTCCCACATCTTTGCTTCTGCACCAGAAGTCCACTATTTTCACAGCCATTTTGCCTGAAAATTTCCACACTGGAAAGTGTGTGGTGAAAGAGGCACTAACCAGAGTGAAGCATGCAGACACCAGTTCTCTGTTAAAAAGAAAATTGTCAAGCACATGGTTTAGATTTCCACAGTGAGTAGCTTGGGAAGGGCATTTCTTCAGGAAACAACTCGCCCATCATTGCTGATGTGCACAGATTCTGGCTGTGCCTCCTGCCTATGCCTTGAGGTTACTGCCGGCCTTATTTGTGCCTTTCCCATGACACCCACAACTGCTCCTGCCAAGGACAGTTTCCTTCCACAGCAATGTGCATTCTGGCTTAATCTTAAACAAACATCACTAGGAGGATTTAGTCAATGAAATCTATTGGTAGTTTTATTTTGCAGTGGAAATCTGTAAAGCATATTTACAATCCGCTTATATTTTACAAGAAGGGTCTGATTTGGCTCATCACAAAATAACAGAATTCTGACATTGATCTGAGAATGATTGAAGCCAGCAAGAATATCTTAGTAGTCCTAGAATTTACTAGATTATAACCCCAGACATTTTTTTGAATAATATTTAAAATAAAGTGTTTCCCAAATGAGTCTCAAAGGCTTAAATTAGTTTAAATTTGTTAGAAATGCATAGCCCAGCAATTGTGTAACTTCATTGGAAGTACAGAGTTTATGGCAATATCAGTGAAAAGAGAACATTTTCCAAACATTACCACAACCAGACAAATTATATAAAAAACATTCATGCTACAGAGTAATACAAAATAAAATCATTGATTTTTTATGAAAAAGCCAATCACCTGATCAGCTCAAGCAATATTGATTTATATCTTTGAATTAACAATTTTTTTCTGTACAGTTGCAATAAGACTTCAGTTTCACAAACTGATACTTAGTTGAACATATTTATAACACAAATTATACACTATGTACAAACCTAGTTCTCCACAGAGCTCTTTGTTCAGAATGCTTCAACACAGAAGTGATTTACCACTTTCTAGGTCAGGATTCTAGCTCTTCCTTTAATTTAAATACCAAATCACTCATCAAAACATGAAAATAAGCCCATTTGTTATCACATGGTGCTGTTCTTAAGTCATTTGTTTGTTACCATATGTTACAGAAGAGTAGAACCATTCACAGCAATAAATAAATGTGCTTATTATCAACTAAAGACTTATACTAACATAATCAGACTTTCAACCTGAGTGCTTTTACAAGACTGTAGGATCCATTGATCTTTGCTTGTCTTGACACGTAGATCAAAATTGCAACTGCAGGTACCACTACTGCTGCTACAGATGAGAATGTGATAATCAATGGTATCATCTGCACTGGTTCTTCCAGTCTTGCTGAAAATGGAGACAAAAGGAGAAAAAAAAAGTGTAAATATTGTTTGAAACAGATATGTGTGCATCACTGTAAAAGCAGTGTTATTAATGACCTTAATTTGGAACATATTTCCATTTTCATGCACAAAGCATACTTTATTTGGTTTCCTTACATTTTTTTCTTTAGTAACTTCATATTACATACTGTAATTCTTACCCACTATCCTGGTCTAGAATTTGCTATGCAATTCAAACCTATCTGATATCATCTACAATGGAGAATACCATGAAATTAATGAAGAATACAGGAGGAATACCCAATATTATACCCAGGAGACATTTGTGTAGGTTTCAACCTCTTGAAATTCATCCTTCAAAGGAAGACCATGTTTTAAAAGCTCAATATTGAGATTTTTTGGGAAACATGACCTTCTCTGGATTAGTCTCACTGTCCACGCATGTGGACAGAAACACAGCCAGGAATCACCTTTTTGTGACCCTAGCCTTAAAGCTACCACACCAACTCAGGTAAGAGACATGAAAGCCACACTGAAAGTAGGTTAAAATACAGCTTATTCTGACCAGGTTGTTTGGCTTGATTTTAGGTGAGGGTTTTTTTAGGTTAACCACAGTACTGTTGTGGATGGACTAGCTATGAACTAGTTGTGCTCACCTTGACACAAATTCCACTAAAAGGTACAAACAAAATAGGTTTAAGGCAATAGACCCAGCTACCTACAACAACTATCTCAATCTCTGTATTGTTCCAACCTCACTGAAAACATATATATATGAAGGACATATATGCTTGTATAAATTTTGGTTTCATTGCAGAGTATAAAGTTTTCATTCACTGATGGCAGAATAATTTCTCATAATGGTCTTTTTTTCAGGACCATCTCTGAGGGTACATGTGCTACATTTAACAGTGGTATTTTCTACTTCTTTAACATTTTCTGATGGACATAGTAATAGTAATATTTTGGAGAGGAACTGGAAAGAAATGCAAGGTAGGATTTAGCAACAAACAGAAGCAGAACTCATGAGGCACCAGCAGCTTTTACATGCAAAATACTAATCCAGTTAATGGGCCCACTGTAGTAGTTGAGCATGTAGCTTTAGATGCTGCTCTGTCACCAGCTATCCTTTACCACTGAAACCAACAGCAGCTGGCAAAAAGAATATTTTATCAATTGATAGAGCATGTTGCATAAGTTTTACATTATATGAAGCCTCTTTTCTTATTTCAAATTCACTGTTTATTTGTTTGAGTTCATGAAAGGGCACAGACCAACAAACCCAGAGGCTGATGTCCTCTTTCAACAGAAGAGAAAAAAAGGCAAAGGGTCCAGAATTGCATTTTTTTTTCACAAGGTTTCGCAATTTTATATCCTGTTTTCAAAAGATGAAGTGGAAATACGAAAAATTTTGAAGCAGCAATTATTTTATGCATCTGCTATTTTGGACAGAAGTTGTCATTAGCATTAAGACCCTATCACTTAAGACAAGTACCTGTGCAACTCATGTCAGTCTTTTAAAAGACAATTAATTCTTCATGAAACTGAAGATGTCACTGTGTAAAACAAATCCTAATATGAACTCTGGACAGCAGTTATATTAACTAACCTTTGACATAAGTACTGTGTGCTGAGACTGCTCCCTGAGTTCATTAAAGATATACATGTGTATTTGCCTGCATCCCTTAGCCGAGCCCTGTCTGTGGTATATTTGCTATCTACTGTTTCAAGGGTTGTGAACCCATCACCAGCTTTCTTTTACAGACTACTCCTAAGAGATCTAACATCTTCAGATATGTGAGGAATGGTAACACTTTGTCCTTGTTTCGCTTTGCTTGAAGGGGAAATCAAAAATGTATTCTTTAGTGCAGCTATAAAAATAGTAAAGAACAGGGAAGAGAGCTGAATTGGTGGCAGAAGTGATCCCTAAGCAAGACACTGTTGCTATGCAATAGGCAGAAGCAGCAGAGCTAAAGCAGAGAAGTCTGATTACTATTGGAAATTAAACTTTGCTATCATTCCATCTAAACTGAGCAATCAGCATTTCTTGTAGCTTAAATGCAGCTTATAAGAGCAGGAAACAGAGTTGTAGCTTAGGGAAGAAGCAAGGAGCTGTAATACAGTGCTTGTACAGAGTAGCTTCAGCAGGTACTGTCTCCTTGACTCTTTCCTATGCAGTTATGCACTGAGGCCTGCTTGCAAGGATATTTCCTTCCAGGCATTGCATATCTTCTTTACCTCATGCATACATCTGTCAGTTGGAAGGAGTGATGGAAGACCCGCTGACTTAAGAACTTTTCATAAGCTATCTGTACCAAGGCAGACATCATGCTTCATTGTTTAAAGCTTCCTAAATCACTTAGTGACATTAGGGGCACCTTTTTACTCCACTGACACCAAAGACAAAATTACCTCATTCTTCACAAAGAAGATCTGGACCTAAACTATATAAACCAAAAAACTTGTTTTCCATCTTGTTCTACAAACCTTGAACATATAATTTCACAGCTTTTTCTTCCTTGCCAAATGGATTATAAGCTTCACATTCATAAAGCCACAGATCTTGACTTTTCAAGTTCTGTATAGTTAAAGTTGCATTTTTAGAAATTTTCTCAGACTCCCCAGTGGCCGCCTTTTTCTTCCAGGAGATCACAGGAGCTGGATTACCAGAACTAGTACATTTCATTGTCACAGTTTCTCCTTCACTAAGAGCAGCAGGAGGGATAACAGTGATCATTGTGTTCTTTGGTCCATATGAAAGGAAAAATCCTATAGTTAATCATCACTGGATTTTTTAGGGATGGATCCAACATGTCCTATTGAATACTAGATTGCCACCCTCCCAAAGGTAATTGCTTTTTCATTCTCAAAACAAGAGTAAAGCACGTGGTATCAGAGTTTCCATACAAACCTTCCATAACGTAAACATTCTAACCATGTAGATCTACATGAAATGTACTAGTTCTGGTAATCCATTCAGATCTGTACTAAAGACTGTCATCACATTAAAGATTTCATGACTTTGTTTTGTTCATTACCACTGCTCCTTTCTTAGGAAAAGCATAGGACTATGATGATTTTTTGTTCTCATATAGTTTTGTTTAATTTGATGGTTATATTTATCACTGAAGAACTAATTATTTTTAAATGACTGGGAAAACTTTACGCATACTTACATTTCACATTGAGTGTGATTTCCCTTCTACTGCTCCCAAACTTATTTTTTGCCACACATTCATAGTCTCCTCCATTTTGGAACATCACCGACGGAAGAAGAATACTCCTGCTACTGTAAGGCCCCATGTTTGCATTGTCAGATTTTCTCCTTAAAATAATATCGGGAGGAGGGTTACTCTCAGCAGAACATTGTATGGAAACATTTTCCCCTTCTTTAACTGTTGTAGAAGGTTCAATGGAGAGTTTTGTAATGACTGGGGCACCTTCATGAGAAAAGAAAAGGCGGTTAGGTACTAAAAGAAAATGCAAAGGTACTAAAGGTGGAGAGAGTTATAAGAAAGCAGGAATTGCTTGCTCAAGGATCTGTTAACTTTGTTTTTGATCCCAGATTCAATCTAAGACTTTTGGCTCTGTCAAAACAGTAGCAATCAATCAATCATAAAATATTACAACAGCAATAATATTATTATGTCCAAAACAGTTTTACCATTAAACATCTATTAAATTTATTATTAATGACTAAAACTGCTAGTTCAAAGGAGGAGACTGATGTCCTGTGAAACTGGAACACACATTATATTTCAAGGAAATAACAGTGTGTGTTGCCCTACCACTTTCTCAGATTCTTACATGACTTTTAGTGTTATATTGTGGGAAATGTATAGAAGTGTGCACATACAACAGCAGTACAGAGAGAATTAGCTGAAAATTAATATAGAAAGAAAAAGTACAGCCCATGAGGAGCAGCCTTAAATTGAAGCTGAATCCTGAATATGTAACAAGGAAAGCTCCATATTTTCCTAATTTTCAGTGTTTCAGCATCCTCTAACATAACAGAGATCAGCCAGTTAGGTACTGGATAATACAAGTGAAACTCAAGGAGAGTTGTACCTTGTATAATAATGTCCACACTTGCTTTGTCTGTTTTATTAGTTACCAGATTAATTACTTCACAGATGTACAGTCCCGAATCACTGAAATGGACATGAGGAATAGAAAGAACATTGTTTTTTATCAGATGCTGAGTGCTTTCTTCAGCCAAATATTTACTCCAAACTATTTGTGCTGGCGGGTTACTCTGAGTCACACAAGTGAGGTTCAGAGAGCCTCCTGTCATCGTCAAGTTGCTTGGAGATGCAGTAATGACAGTATTTTGTGGACCAACTGTAAGAGAACAAAAGGAAGACAAGATCAGTATGTAAATGAAGAATGACATGCACATCTCTAACACTAGGTTTTCTAGAAGTACATGTCACAGAATACCAAGAAAAAAATGAATAATGAGTATCCCAGTAGCACAATAGAACAATTTTCCCAGACTTTGTTAGGTGTTTTGCTTGCAGCTTCAAAAGTTAACTAGCCAAAGCTCTTGTACAAAAATACTTACAATTTGCATTAAGTTTCTGAGAAGATGTTCTTTCTTTGGGTTCAAAATCCATATCAGCAATTGATAACCTGGCCACACAGGAGATCTCTTTCCCAATATCTTCAGCCATGGGATGAAATGTGTATGTCACAATTTTGGTCTCTGTATTTATGCTGTCATCTTCAAAAAAATGTTCCTCATGAAAAGCACGTTCATCTTTCTTTAGAAAAACTTCCAGGCGATGAGAAGGATACACATCAGGAATTTTACAGATGACAGTGGCTTGTTCTCCAGCAACTGAGGATGGGCTGATCTCAATGATAGGATCACTGGGGAAAGCTAAAACAATAAAATTAATTTCCTTAGACTAGGAGAGATGAATTGTAGGGTCAACATAAGAGCAAGATCCAGACACCAAATATTGTCAGTTTAGATGACATTCTATCAACATTATTACAATACATATCTTGATCTGAAGACTTACAAGTCCTTTATTAGCAGTTCATGTACTAACAGGAATTTTATTTGTACAATTGCTGAAATGTGATCACAAAAGATCTGGTAAGATTCAGCATGGCACCTAGGCAGTGATACAACTGCCTAACTACAGGCATTCAGAGCAATCCATACAGTGGTGCTATCCTGTTTTCTGTGATGGTAGGTTTAGACATCTGAATTACTCCCCTGAAAACTACAAAGGCCTTGATTTTTAATCTCCAAGCTCTGGGAAAGCATCCAGGCAGTGTATGTTTTGGCTTTCAAGAACTACCAAAAATAAGAATAAACAATCTTCAATGCAGAAATATAAGCAAGAAAGAGTTAAGAAAGTGCCCTGAAGAGACAAACAAAGAAATCTTAGAAGGAAGTACATGTTGAGCTATAACAGACTCATTATCCTAGAATTAAAAGTTAACTGGTAACTGGTAACTGCAATATCTAAAACAATTGTTGAGTTTTCTATCAACATGTACTATTTAAAGAGAATCCTACATTTTTACTTACAGTAAAGTTCAACTTTGACACTCTTCTCCTTTTTCTCTCCATCATCACATATGACAGTACAAAGATAAGAATGAGAATTCACAATGCTAACTGGATTCATAGTCAATGTAGAATATGTCCTGTGGTTGCTGACTTTTCCTCCAAGGGGGCTGTCCATCTGTGTTCTCCAGGAAAAATTTGGTGATGCACAGCCAGTAGTATTGCATGTGAGTATGAGCGTGTCTCCAATCTGTGCCACAATTCTCTCAGCAGGTATAATTTCCATTTCAAAAGCTTTAACTACAAAAGTAAAAGCACACATCAATTCAGCAGCTTTCTCAACTTTTATCTTGCTATTTCTTCTCAGGTTCTACTGTGACATGAGGTCTTTAAGCTTCAGTTCTTTATGGTTGTGTGGAAATTAAACGAATAAAGCTCATACAGTGGTTTACATATTCAAAACACCTCATAAACCTTGCTATTTTTGTCAAAGACAATACAGACTCAAATGACTAACAGTTTTCATGTATAAGATGGCATAAACCAAATTTAAATATATTAATTGGCATAATATAACTTTTTTTGTCAGGTGGACCTGGTTCTAAAACTTTGTCACATTTGAGGGGAGAGGTAGCAGGTAGATAGCAAAGACAACAGCAGAAACACTTTCAACAGGACATTTAGTACTAAACTCGTCTGATACTGTCAGGAATGACAGTAAAAAAAAAAATCAAGCATGCAGTGATATATTGGAGTTGTCTCCTAGACTGTCTTTTAGCAAACTCAATAGGAAAATGACTGAGTCATTGCAGAGCACAGAAAAGCTCAAAGTAAATGTCAAAAAAAAGGCTTCCTGACATTTTGACAGAACTACTTAATTGACAGTTGTATTCACTGAAATGAAAAGGTAACTGGAGAAAAGAGAAATAAAGATCAAGCAGTAAATTTTAGGCAATTTTACATTTAAAAAAGTTAAAACAGTAAAACAAGTACCACCAACTCCCACCTTCCCCAACTTACCAGTCCTTAACATACACAAAATTACCAGCACAGCCTGGTTTGTTCTTCCCATCTCTTTAAACATACGTAATTACTGTTACTGGGTAATTAAAGTCAATTAAAGTAAATTCAAAAATTTACTTTCTATTTTCTGTGAAGAAACACTGTGAGATCTTGCTGCTCTGCAACAGTTTATTACAAGAACTCTAGCGTGCTCTTTATAAAGGCTCTCCTAAGGCAGAGTGGGAAATCCCTGGACGGGGAAATCCAGAGCAGGGCGGGAGACTCACATCGGGCGGTGTCCGTTGGCTCAGCGCCCTCTGCTGCTTTTGTGAAAGCCCAGGAAAATAAATAGTAACACTTGAAAATACAGCGTCTAAAAAACCTGTTTCAGATCTGATCCTGCAAACAACTGACAAAATGAAAGGATGTAGGTAGTTCGTAAGTCCAAGTAATTGAATGCAGCTCTATCTCAGATGAAAAAGTTATTTAAATTTCCTTTTAACAAAAATGTTTTTGTGGGACTGAGATCTCAGAACACTCCTAACAATGCTTAGCTCTGTAAATAACATTGCATGACTCAATATTTCCTTTGAAAATGTGCTACCAGTTCGAGGTGTTTTCACTCATGTTCCTAAGTATTTTTGATCTCTAAAAATTAAGAAATACATCAGATAACAGAAGTCTGGAGATATGACTTCATCAGCTTGAATGAGGCTCATACTGTTCAATAACTAATATTCCCAAAGCCACTTTGCAGCAGATATAAAAATCCAGTTTGGAATATTTCTGAGGACAACTCTTACCAGCTAATACAACAGCAATGTTAGGAAAAAAAAGTAAAATAACATTTTCTTTGTTTCATTTTGGAAAATGCTGTGAATGCAAAGAATGGGTAAAGGTTTCTAAATCTCAGCTGTTTATTTATACAACAACTTAAGAAATTTAGGTACTACAGGGGGATCTGGACAGGCTGGATAAATTTGCTGAGGCCAATTGGATGAGGTTCAATATGGTGAAGGGCCAGGTCCTGCTCTTGGCTCACAACAACCCCTGCAGCGCTGCTGGCTGGGGAAGAGTGTCTGGAAAGCTGCCCAGGACCAAAGGACCTGGGGTGCTGGTCAGCAGCTGCTGAACATGAGCCAGGGGGCCAAGAAGGCCAGTGGCATCCTGGCCTGGATCAGGAATGGTGTGGCCAGCAGGAGCAGGGCAGGGATTGTCCCCCTGTACTGAGGCACCACCTCGAGTGCTGTGTCCAGTTGTGGGCCCATCACTTCAGGGAAGACACTGAGGGGCTGGAGAGTATCCACAGAAGGACAACGGAGCTGGGGAAGGGGCTGGAGCACAGGTCTGATGAGAAGCAGCTGAGGGAGCTGAGGTTTAGCCTGGACAAAAGAATGCTCAGGGGGGGCCTTATAATCTCTACAACTCCCTGAAAGGAGATGGAGGTTGGCCTCTTCTCCCAGGTAATGTGACAAGACAAGATAAAATAACACCAGGGAAGGTTTACGTTATATATTAGGAAAAATTTCTTTGCTGAAAGGGTGGCCAGGCATTGTAACAGGCTGCCTAGGGAAGTGACAGAATCATCATCCCTGGAAGTGTTCAAAAATGTGTGGCTGTGCTAGGTGGGGAGATGATTTGCTGGCGATCATGGCAGCAGGTGCAGGTTTTATGGTTGGATTTGATCTAAGGATTTTTCCAGCCTAAAGAATTCTATGATTCTATATTGGTCAATTAAAAATCACTAAATAAAAGCAGCAAAAAATTTCAAATGAACGTATGTTTTTAAAATGTCTCTGGAAAATAATTTGGTATGTAATAGTTTGGTCATTTGATGTCTGTATTTTATAAACAACACAGATTCAAATACCTAGTAAGTGAGTAATAACTTGGAAAAATAAAGGCTGAAGTAACAATGCTGTAAATGTTAAAGAAATGTATTTCCTGAAAAGTTGGCTCTACATCAGTACATGTTTTAAGTCAGAGTGTCTATGGTTAATAACCTCATGCTAGCTCCAAAATACCATGCTCAGGTGAGAGTTGTATCAGAGCATGTAAGGGTCCTGCTGTCCTACAGGAGCATGTTGTCTTCAGGAGCTATTTTTTATAGCTTTTTACCTGACTGCAGCTGCTGCCATACCTTTACATCCTCATCAAAGGATAGCTGGACAGTACAAGCTGCCACAGAAACACGCTGGGTAAAATAAGAAGCATCAATGACTTTTTTCATGCACTCATCCTACACTCATAAATAAAAAAGGGATGAAAGATCATGAAAAGATAAATTTTTGATCTTAGGCAGAAAGTATGTAATAATAAAAATAAAACATAAATAAAAATGTTATAATAATTATTATTATTATTTCAAAACTACCCCAATTATTATTAAATGAAAAACCACCCGAAGACAATCCAAGAATTACCCAGAAGGCAATAAAATAGGGAAATCTGAAGCGTCTAGAAATGCCTAACCAAAAGTCACTAAAACTAAAATTAAATTAAGTTGTTACAGTGGATTCTATCATAATATTTTATTTTTATTAGCAACATCATAATTTGTTAGAGGAGGAGGAAAAAGAGGAGGAGGAGGAGGAGGAGAAGAAGGTGGGTAAGGAGGTGGAGAAGGAGGAGGAAGAATAAAACACTCCTAAGTGTCACATAATGCAAGTAGAGTACTGTTCTGGAAGTATGGCTATCAAATCCAAAAATCCAAAAGCTACCCAGGATAGGAAACAACACATCTACACAATGTGATTTCACTGCAGAGGAAGTGGTTTTGTTTAAGGAAAGTGTACTCTCTCACTTAAGTTGCAAATAATTACTTTTAAATCATAGAAAGAAGCAAGAAATGAAACTCTTCTGCTTGGACTGCTTAAATAATCATCAGAAGCTAAGCTGAAAGAGAAAGGGCAATATTTCCTTGTTTCTGGGAAATCAGTTTCTAGATAGAAAAAAAATTAAACATAAGACGCCATACCTGCATACTGGAAAAGTTTAATCAAGTCCTTCATCAGATAACATGAAATAGGAAATAACTCTAATCCTGTAAATTAAACTGGACAGCTGCCATTAACTTTAATGGAGCTGGATCCTTACCAGAGAGACTACTATACTGTGTGATAAGACAAATTCAACTCAGACAGTTGAGGTAAGAGCAGAGTTAGCCAACAAATATTACTAAAGGAAGTACAAAACTGCCAACAATTAAAAAAGTTTTAAAAAACTTTCCCTTTACACAAACTTCAAACGTGAACCTTCAATGTATTCTAAAAAGAATATCTACATTACTGTTGCTCCTACTACCCTCAGCATCAACCTTGAAATAGGAAAATGGGGCACCAAGTTGGTTATTTTCAGAATTGTCTGTTCTGTCTGTAAACAAACAGAGATAAGCTGACAAGTTTTAGCACTTAATCTTGAGAGTTCAGATTATCTAGCTTTTTATTCAAACAGCACACAGGAGGATACTGGGGGTAAAAATAGAGGGTGCATTTACATCCACAGTGAGATAAGTATTACAGGATCAACGAAGGAATCTTGACACATGCAGAGTGTAATGAGGACTGGAATGAAACAAGTATTACAAGAATATTACTAAAGACAAAAAGGTTAAAAGAATTAAGCACTGGGATGTAACTACATGTTTTTCAATACATCTAGTAATCAAAAGAGATTTCTAAGGCTTTGATGGATGAACAAAGAGAAAACAATTATTATGTGTCACAAAAGGGAATTTGGAAATACTGAACATAATTTTTGGCCTGGCACAAAAAAACCACAAGTGTCCTTCAGGAAACTAAAATTTACATCAGACTTGTCTGGAATTTAAGAGAAGAAACCATTTTAGAATTGTGCTAAGAATTTGCTTTATCTCATACTTCTGCAATCCAATTCCAATACGATTCATTTATTAGTTTCCTCTAAGCAAGAGATAACAAATTCTTGAAATCTTACTGAATTATTTGAACAAAATGCACATTATCCAACATGTTAGTTACCCAACATTTATACACCACATTCTCATTTTTATTATACTGCACTGTGTAATGGAAATTATGCTATTACAGGAAAGCTGAAAGGCTAACCTTTTGCAGAATTTGGATTCTTAAAACCTTCGCCACTGGTTTTGTGATTTACGGCCAAGGAACTGTGGGGAAGAGAGATGATCCTTTTGACAGAGAAAATTTAAGAAAAAAGAATGTATAAGGAAATTCATCTAATCTGATATACTCTTTCCCGTGTCAGCAATAAAATTCTTCATGGCACTTCATTCCTGTATCTGCATCTAGAGGCACAATTTGAGCCTTCCACTAAAAATACTCAGTTCTGGAATCATAACTTCTGCACAGGACCCCAACACAGAAACGTATCTCTATGTCCCATCAACTTGAGAGGTCAGAATCCTTCTGTGGAAGGCTTGACATTCTGGTGAGAGGATGCAGCAAAGTCTGACTCAACAGTTCTTCAGCTTCACATCAAAGAGGTGCTACAAAAAGTCCATACTTAGGTCTTCAGTCCTCCATTCAAACTGCAGCCCTCACACATCTCAGAAAAGATACTCTTGGGATGTGCACTGGAGGTCTGAGTAAAGAAAGCCTCTTACAGTGTTTCAGATGCTTTACAGAAGCAGCTGGGATGAAGATCTTCCACCCCATGCAAAGAGTGTCTGATTCCTCTGCAGGATGATCGTAACTAAAGGAAAAGAGCCAGAGGACTGTGCTGTAACTCAGATGAGAACTAATCTCGGAGGGAAAACTCACATGCATCAGCAAAGAAGGAACAACCTTCAGGCACCACATGCAAGTAGTACCTTTAATATGGTCATATCTTGATAAAGCAACTGAAAAAAAAAGGTAGCTAGAGGACATGTATGAAGACTGCTGATTACATGGCTAATACATCAGGAAATGATCTGCCAGCCTCAACATTTTCAGTTCTCAGCAACCTGCCTGCTCTATGGGTTAGACACTGTCTCATTCCTCAGAACACCTGGATTTTTGGTTCCCAAAGCTTCCCCAACACTTTGCTTCTCCTGACTCCCTCCACCTGCTTTCTCACCACCTGACAATAATACAACCTCTGTATAGCCCTAAGAGGGGGAGGAGAGCATCACTGACTCCCTATAATTTTCATCTCCGGATGGGAAGGATGAGATCTACATTCAGATCTATTTAAAGGGTTGTGTCTGTTTCAGGAATTGTAACTTTGTACCTAACTACAAAAAGAACACCAACGCATTACCCTGTAACCCACATCACACCTCACAATTGTACTCCACATCTAACTTGTCATCTATTGCAAGAAGGAAAAGAAAAAGAAACATCTTAAGAAAGTTTTACCATCTGCTTCTTTTCCTTTTCTGGAATTTCTTAAATACTGTATATAAAAATAAATGCCTCTACTTCCTGCATTATCTTTCTCAGGCACCAGCTTCTCAGTTAGGACACTTCCTCTCTGGTCAGTCTGAAGGCAACCAGAATCCACAAAGGTGCCAGATAAAATAATAACAGAAGTGTGATAACTTGAGTAGATTACAGAATAGCTAATTTCTTATTTTCTTCTATTCAAAGGTATTGTCCACTTCACAGAAAGAGCAAAAACTTCATCTAATAATAAATAAAAGCCACTACAGAAAAAAGTCCCTACTTTTTATCTCAGTCTTTTGTTAGTGGCAAAAATCATGCTGTGGAAATTCCAAACTTTATTTCTAAAAAACTGAAAGTATGATTTTAGTGGTGCTGAATTTAAAAATGAAACTGTTGGATAGCCTTGAAATCCACATAATTAAAATGCCAAGTGCTGTGTTCCAAGCCAAACTTTATTTGCTTGGATAGCTGAGCTCCTGTTGTCTTCATAGTGACACAGGTAAAAAGAAGTTTACATCCTGAAATACTATCTGGTGTATAATGAGAGTCAAATACAAATATGAGCCTTGGAGTATTCAAAATGTCTTTGGAAATTCTGAAGTAAGGATTCAGATCTACTTTTATTTTGATCTGAATATACCAAGGCATACCAAAAGCATTTGTTCTCACTGGAGAAAAAACCAAAAAAACTCCAGACAAAACTCATTTGAAATGGACATAGTGAAAAAATAGAGTGGGTTTTGGGTCAACATGCAGATGATAGCTAGAACTTAGGATACAGCAAGGGAAAGTCAGATGAAAACATTTAAGAAGGAATATGAGCAAGTTACTTAATTTCCCCAACATTCCACAGGAAATTCCAATACCATTAAATCTTGTTGTGTACTTTATTAAAGCCAGTATTTCACATGGTCAGAAGAAGTTTATCAAGACAGTGGTGGAGAACTTTTTGACCAAGCTTTTTTCTTACTCACCAGCAGCAGCCGTCCAATACATTTGTAGGTCAGTCACTTCCCTGTTTCCCACGTCCTTCCTCCTCTCTTCAGCCATGAGGAACATGGATGTCCCTATGAGCCAAGAAAGAAAAAGGGCAATGATGAGAGCAAGATCTATAACAGACCTGCAAGAAATACAGCACTTGGATTATCCTAGACAGGATACTGAGAACTGCACTGCTACTAATTGATTGTCCTTCAACTGATCTTATAGCATATATTCTTTTTTATTCTCTTACAATGGTTCATATTCTGAAATACTATACTTGGCTGTGTATTTTTGCTGTCATGTGTTATAGAAATGTTATCCTTGTTGTTTCACAGTGGACTGGCTCACTAATATTAGATAGAAATATTACACAGATGTCAGAAAGTAATTAAATTACTTAACTTTGCAGGATTCAAGATTCCTAATTTTTAAATCTTACATATAGGTTAAGAATTACAGGGATTGCTCCATTTATTTTATTTCTTTTTTTTAAAAGAACCACAAAAAGGAAATATTTCTTTTACCTAGATTTTGTCACCTTCCCCACTCTGCAAGTGGACTGAAGTCCTGAAGAAACTGACCTTCCAAATAGAAACAACTGGAAATGAAACGATTTTTACTTCAATCAAGCCAAAAAGACAAATATTCAAGAGGAAGCATCTTGCAGTAGCAAAATATGTATGTTAGTGTGTCTGTACACAAACTGATAAATCAAGTGATGCTTGAAACCAGCTGCAACTCTATTAAGGATCTGGCACCTTGCTTTTGTCTCTTGAATCTGCTCTACCCTAAATAAAAAACATGCTATTTTGTTATTTGGACTATTTCTGTCTCTTTTTTCTCCCTCAGACCATTAGGTATCATCTTAACTGCTTCGTTTGTTAACACTTCTATGAAAGCAATATGCCAAAGTAGGAGTGGCTAAGTGATAAAAACCATAAGCAGCTGAATTTTTCTCGACAGGCAAGAAAGATGTGAGTTACTGGAATTTATTTCCCCTTCCCAGACAATTACTTGGCTAGGCATCAAAGCCCTTGTAGTCTGATACAGACAACTGAGAAAGAATGACTTTCATAGTTGTGTCACCTTTTATCACAGACCACGTTACTCTCCAGTGATAAGAGAGGCAACTTGAGAAATGTGTCACATGTTTGGAATTGCTCTCAGGCAGGATAAAAGTCTGTGCTGAATTAGTATGAGAAATACCTGACTTCCAACATTTCAATACTTCTTAGCCAAGGGTCTCCCAAGAAATTTCCCAAGAATTGTATGTGAATACCAAATCATAAGTAACAGATGTTTTAATGACCCTCTTGGTTGGATAAATTTTGCCTTTTTCGACTTAATTTCTTACTATAGTTAGCTCCACACCATGAGGAATGGATATTGGCAGCTCTCTTTCAACAGCTCGGCTCCAGGCAAACCTACGTGTCTCACTTGCAGCTGAATGAAATCTCTATTGTCTAAGTGAGAGGACCTTGCAGCTACTGCCAGGGCTTTCACTTGGAAGCTGGGACATCCTAATGAGAAAGGGAACAATTCTGTGCAACCCACAGTTTCCAGCTGATAAAAAGACCTAAATATTTCATAAGCAGTGTTGAATCCTTTTGTATATCAAGGTTCGACCAGTTAAGTTCTCATAGGCTCATGAGCTCAAGATTAATCTTACCTCTGCAGCACCTTTCACTACTCAGGATATCAGTAGCATGGTGACTTGGATCTGCAACACCATCAGGATCCAGGCACAGGAATTTCCAGAGATATATGAGGGTGAATTCATTAAGATTTTAAGCAAATCATATTACACCGAGTTTCCTAGGTTATTAGAATGAATGTAATACAAACATCTCACACTAAAAAGAAATACACTCTGTGAATTCTATATTATTGATTTAAAGTGTTTGATAGAAACCCACCAGCCTTTAAGTGATTTATTATTAGATTTTATTATACTGATTCATCTGCTATGGCACCAAGATCCAGCTGCTGACTTTGCTTTTCTTGTACTCTCAGGTGTCTTGTGCCATGGCTATTGAATTTTAGTGGCATAAAGAGATTTTCATTCTACCTGTAAGGTCAGCATATGGATACTGCTGTAGTTCACGGTTTCACAAAATGTCCTCTTACACAGCAAATATAGTCTATCAACAATTTAGGATCTCATACAATTTAAGAAAAATGGTTTCATTTATCCTGCATATTGTATATATTAATGGGGAAATTTAAATTTATTTTTCTAATTCATTAACTGGAAAAGTAATAAATAAAAATTATATTTAAAGATTACTACAATATTTGCACATCTAACATAAAGGAGGGCAAATTTCCAGGTCTAGTCTATAGTATAGAATGATTACAAGAATGAAGAGAAAATTTATCACATGACTGAAAAGTAAGCAGTGTATATGTTCAAAACTTCATAATTACTCAAGAGGAAAGAAATTACTAAATTAATCTGCACTATTTACTACTTCCTACTAGCTCACCATATTCCTTTTTTAATAAAAGAAACAGTTTTCTAAGTTTTTGAAAGGATTGTACAGTTGATAAATGCTATTAATTTACACTAAAGATGCAGATAATTATAAAGATGATTAAATGAGGAGACAACAATTCTGCACAACATTCCTTGTGAAGTTAGTTTGGGGTTTGTGAATCACCTGTAAACTTAACTTGATCTTTTATTTTCTTACTCTTCCTAATAAAATCTAATGTTTCAATGAATGCATTTCATATTACGGCACTAAGCCAGTTTTGTGAGGATTTCTATAATGTGCTATTTAAGATTCAGTTTATCCTTCCAATGCTGTTTTAGACAGAAAATTAAATCAAAAACTCAGACAACGTTGGTGTTTTGATTGGCAAACACAATTACCTATGGGACTTGAGTGCAAATAGCACTTTTCTGGCACACGTCTGTAAAGCAAACCATTGCGAATAACTGGAAATCCTGTCAGGATCTAATTAGTAAAAATAGGACATAAAACCAAGCGAGAAGTCGTCTGTGATTTCTTGATAATCTCATGATTACAGAGTGACATCAGTTGCAACAATTTCATAGTAACTCCTTAAAGTCACCAAGGGTAAAACACAGTGCAAGCCTAACTTGATATGTGATTGCAACTTCAGTTGCACCTTGACTGTAATTGCTGGCTGTGTCTCAAAAGTGAGACCTCTGCATTATTCAGAGAGCTCTCTGGAGCTCATGGAATGTCAAGAGCCTGCAGGGAAGGCAAGTGTAGCCTGGATGGTCACGTCTGGGTTTACAACACACAGAAGTGTTCAGTAACAGTGAGAGCAGCTTGATGCTTCCCATATGAAAATAGAGGAACTACCCGGGAGCCCAAGGCAGCTTTAAAATCTTGCTGCTAAAGAGAAATGAAATCTGCTATTCCTGCCAATGTAACAGTGTTTTACATAGAGATAAATTTCAAGGATTCTTCTCCTTGAGAAACTTACTACTCAAGGTATACATGAATGTCAGACTCTGCCACAAATGTCTTTGTAAAATTTCCGGGGTCCACATATTGAGAGGCTATTTGAAAGAGTGTTAAAATAATTTATTTTAAAAATTGTAAGTTCTCCCTATGCTAAAACTTAAAATCTTTCTTTAAAAAACAGGAATCACTTACCATTACTCCACAAAACACAATAAATAGTGCAAATAGATAAAAGAACAAACACCAGAAAAATGGAAAATGGGAAGAAGTATTAGGAAAATTCTGAAAACATTATTACATAATCTTGCTTCAGTATCTCATGTATTGCAGGAAAACTTTTTTCCTATGAAGTAGCTCAAATGAAAGGACAAATGGTGCTGGCACATACAGTTAAGATAAAAAATATTATTGAGAATATTCCTATTCTCTTATTATTATTTCCATGTATTACAAAACACATTACATGTTCTGTGTTGGAGGTTACACTTTTTAACTTCTTTCACCAAAAGGAAACTTTTTCATAAGTGCTGCTGCTGTTTCTCCCTTACATTTAGAACTACTTGCTTATTATCTTTTGCAGCATATATTAAAAAAAAAACAATCGTACACCAAAGCGTTTGACAGAAAGGTCTGCTTTTGCAAGAGAAAGAAGGTTTTTCTAGTTAATTCAGTATTCCTCTAAACCTTGGTAAGAATCATGGGAAGTAGGCCAGAAGCTGGCTAGTATCTGAGATCTCACCCTTATTGCCCCATTTCCAGTCTTTTGGAACTGAAATCCTGTTTGGATGTGCTCATCAGTGTAGTTGTTACAAGGAGACAGAGATGGACATAATATGCCTACAGTGGGTCAGTCAGAATTTTTTCAAGCCAGAATCCCATCCCTGACACAGGCCAAAAGCAGGTTAAAAGATAAAATCTTGAGACTGGTGGAAGCACAAGTGATACAATTATTACACATGGACTCAGTGAGACATGGTCTCTGCAGCGAGTCTGTATTTCTGAGAGCATATTTCAATACAAGAAAAAAATCCTATGAGGAAATGAAATTTGAGAAATAGCTACGAGATTTGGAAATACAAGTTTATGGATGTATTTCTAAAGCTTGCAGCCTTTTAAAACTTACCCTAAACAGCATAGAAAAATAGAAATTAATAGTATTAACTTGTCGCTGTTGGACACGAAATAAGTCACATGGACTCAGCTCAAGATATGATGAAGGAAAGAGAGAACTTTATTTCTTCTCTCACAATTTATAGATTTCTGACCACGGCCAGGGACTGGACGGTCAGGATAACACCTTTCCAACCACACTGGCCGTAAAAGATGTCCATCACAAGATGTGTATCAGAAAGAATGTACACATATCTATGTTTACAGTTACTGTCCTGGGAAAGTTCTTTATCAACTATGTCAACAAGCCCCAAAGCTGAGTTTTCAGGGTGACATTAACTAACATTATTTCAGTTAGAACTAGGAATCACATGCTCTGTTCTGCCACTCTAAAATCAGCTCTGCTGCTTTACTCTCCTCTTGCACTACTACTGCAAAATCTTTTTCTCCTGCAACTTCAAAATAATGTCATTTCTCAATCTAGAATACCACCGAACTTTATCAACTGAACTCTTCTTATTATCCCAGCTTAGCACAGAGCCTCTATCAAAGTTTTGAATTGTCCCACAGCTGTTGCTGCCTGCCAGTGCACTGTTCTCAGGCCATCTCAGTCCTGTTACCACAGTTTGGTTGTGTCACCATCTGCTGAAATTGCACCACAAGTGTCAACAGAGCTGTCTGTTGGCACCCATCTGTAAAGGTAAGATTTCCCTAAATTAATCATATCACCTTCTTAGGATTGCATTCTGGCCTAGTCTAAAGCCCAATGGACTCAGATAGTCTTCTAGATATACTATTAGACTTTGCATTGTCCTCTTCAGCTGTGTAATGACTTAGTAAATAATTTTTTAACACTGAAAGCATCACATTTACTAACACTGCAAACTGGAATGATTGAAAGGCCAAGGAGGTGCTTTGCTTGCTTCTTTGCAACAAGGATTGGTATAACCAAATCATGAGGAACATGACAATTTATAGAGTTCCGGCTATGCTGGTCTGCCCAGTTCGTGGCTCAAGTGCAAAGCACAGATGTAGTTTAGAAGGCTGTCTTTGCCACAGTACAGAAATTTGCAAATTTTATAACAAGAATACATATATTTAATTGAAGAGTGGAAGTTGGCTTAGCAATACAGCTTGAAAATCATGTCAAAACCGATCTCAAAATGAAAAGATATTTCAAATGAAATATATGAAATAGTAAACCTCTAACGCATGTAATCAAAATCACCTTTCTGCAGTGTTTCTTTCCATTCTCCTCTTGGGAGAAAGTTGGCATTTATCATTATAGTAGCATCTATTATCTCTCTTTAAACAATTCTTAATTTTAGCAGAGAAGCCTCCACCTTCTCTCAATACACAATAGATAAAACCTTTCTAAGGCTTCGACCCTTTTCAAAAACCCAAAGTCGCATATGGGATAAAGAAAGAAACAGGATGTTCAAGTAAATTAAACAAAAATAGGAAGAAGACTGTTTATGAAATGGCAACCAGAGTCCTGACATACACAATATTCTGACTGTTTTTTCCTTTGCCATAAGTTTTCTGACCCTTCTGGTTTTTTGTTTGGTTTTGTTTTCTTTCTGGCTGATTTATTCATCAGCTTTTTCTATCACTATGGCAAAGGCAAATATCCTCTGGAAGGAAGACGTTTTCCCTCCTCCACACTTCCTCTAGGACAGAGAAGAAAGAACATCAATTTATTATCCTGCCAAAGATGGACACCTGGACAGAGACACCCATCATTCTCAGAACAGAAGTTCGAGACTGGAGTGTGCTTTGCAAAATCTGCCTAAGGAACAGATCATTTCCCACATTTGCCTTTACTGTAGGTCCAATGTCTAATTTACAGCAATATTTAACAGCAGTGGCTTTAGCTTTGCTCATAACTATCAAAGTTCATCATGCAGTTCTTTAAATAATGTCATTATTTGCTGAGATTATGACTTCTTGTTTGAGGTATGACTTCCTTCTTTAGCTTGTCTTACTTCATTGCAATTATTATTCCTTCAACAGTGAAAAACCATAAAATTGTTTTAAAAGTCAAAACCCATTCAGAATGAACAATGCATACAAACACTGGTAAATACCAGTGCATATAAATTTGTCTAATTGGAACATTTTATCTCTGAACAGAGGAAGAGACTTCCCAAAAGTTTCCCATCTACAAATTATTGTATAATCAGACAGTATCAGTTTCAGAAATCTCAACATACTTAAATCAAGGAAATTCAAAACATTTACTGGAAATGAGAGGAATTTAAATCACAGTTCATGCTAATCTTCAGATTAAAAAAAGTAATCTTCCTCATTTCATCTATGCTGTGATATTTATAACATTTGCACTGCCTATATTTAGTCTGTGACCTTTACATTTGACCTTTAATTAAAATAAGTCATAGAAAGGCAGATAAAAAGATATTTTTTTTAAAAAAAGAGGAATTTAAGGTTTATTTAGTGACTTATTTATATACTTATTTATATACTACAGATTACTCCTGAAAATGTCTTCTGTACACTACCTTTATTAAAAGTACATAAACACAAACTTGTTTTCTGGTGACACAAAAATACTAGATCTGCATCTATTTTGTCAAGATTAAGATTAATTTTAACAATTAATTTATTAGTCCTATTCTCCACACAACAGGGAATTTATAGCTTAAATCATCTCAGATTTATTTAAATCTCAGTGAATTTAATTTTTTTTTTCTAAATTTGTGGGTGAATGCCAATATCACCAAGGTATTTGTATGCATACAAGTGGAGGCCAAGAACTACTCTTTCTGATGGAAACTCATTTGACTTACCTAATAAGCTCAAAGGAAATGGAAAACACTGTAAATGAACTACACAGGAAAGTTTAAGACTTATCTGTAGTTGCAGAAGGAGGGAAAATGCTTCAGTATTCCAAGTTCTATTGGAATCCTTCTGGGCAACTCAAATGTTGAACCAATGTATCTACACGCTGAATTACATCAATATTCAAAAATACTATATTCCCTACAGGCCACATAAAATCCATATACAAACAATTAAGGAAGTCATTATCAATTTCACTTCTCTTTAAAAAATGGTTGAAAAACCTTTTTAAATGAAAACCAATAAATATTCACCTATCTCTTCTTTTGATTTTGATGTAGCTGTCATGTGTGTTCTTCAACAAAACACAGAATTTGTCTCCCTGATGCAGGTACCAAATTGCTTTCAGTATCCTGGCTGAATTTTTTCCTTGTGCAAAACATTCCATTTCTTATCATATTATAGCTGGGGTCTTTTAGTTTATATTTTAGTCATATCTCTACAAATGTCTATCAGCACTGTCATGTAGTAAAGCATCAGAGATAATAAGAGTAACAACAACAACAATAATAATAGTAATAATAATTTGGAGGGAAAAAAAATAAGGCAGTTGAGAGGCACTAAAATTTCTTAGTTTCTTCTCTATGGAGAAATGTGTGACCAGGATGATTTGGCCCTACCAACATCCATGAATCTTTCTTAATGAGGGCCCTGTAAATAGTGCCACCAATCAGGTATTGCAAGTTCTTTATTTGCAATAACTTCATAAAATTATTGACAAGGATTAGGACTAGCCATTGAATTTTGATTCTTTTGGACCAATTCAAAGAAACTTGTCTTCCTTTGGAAGGGCTTCAAAATTATGAATGACTGCCGAGAAAAGCAGCCTTTGCTAGGAAAAAACAATACAATGCAACAGGTCATTATGCAATAGAGGAAGTTTCCCTCTAAATTTTTTTACATGCAGCCTTTTAGGGAGCAAAGGGAGGGAAGGCTTTCCATTTGAAATAATAAACCCCAACTACGTTCCAGAAACCTATGGTTACAGAAACACAGGCATTCACACTATTATGTTAAAGAACATTAGATGCATGTGGAGTCTCCACCCTGAAATGGTTTCCTGTTTTTCAAAACCTCAGCTACTGATGCTAAATGCTACAAGATTTGCTTTAATGCAGCTCATCTCATTACAGCTCCTACATCCTGTTTGTAAATCTGTCACTGAAATTAAGCTTTCATCCAGCTGTGAAGTATGGCCAAATTGACCACTGTTACATGCTAAACTAGAAACTGGTGTGAACTTTCTTGACTCAAAAACATCTTCTCATTTTCACTGTGGGATATCTCATGTTTCTGAGATCTGACAGGAATAATTAAAAACCTTAAAAATACAAACAAAAAGGAAAATTGAACCACTAAACTCATCTTGTAATTCTTGAAGAATCTGTTTGTACAGCTATAGGGTTAGCTATAGACTTTAAAAACACTCATTAGAACCATAAAGATACATTTACAGAAACACAGCTTCACAGGATAAAAGCAATTAGTCACAGATCAAATACTGTTAATAAAATGGAAGTGCTTTGTTCTTCCAAACTTGTTCTTGTGAAGATGACTATTGATCAAAACACTTTCTTAGAAACTCCCACATCAATAGCTATATGTAGAAACAAAAAAAATTACATAGTCAAATCTGTATTGACATAATTTGATTAAACAAAATCCATCTCAGGGTCCTTTCCAAGGCATATCTCTGTTCTAGCCCATTTTCTCTCTTTGATAAAAAGAGATTGAATCAGGCTTATAAGAAACCTGGAGAACAGGTTTAGGAAGTATTGCACTTCCAGGTTATGCCAAAGATCTTAGAAGACTTTCAAATTATTTTTCCCCTGACATCTCAAGCAAAGTCCAGGCTGCAACAGCATGAAATCTACTTAGATATGCACTGTTGCATCACTGAACTGATCTGATTTTCAGACTTTGATATAACCTCCATGCTTCCAAAAAAAAAAAAAAAAAAAAAAAAATTCATCAGAAAATTCAAAGCCTCACTCACTATTTTTACAGTTCATGAGATAAAGCACATTGATGGGAATTACTGTATTTTTTCCTATAAAGGCTTTTTGGCTTTGAGGTATCCTCTGGCAATTTAGATTATTTTTGAAATTGTCTGCACTCTTAACTCCACTTGATTGTGTAAATTTTCCATACTACCAACATCCTTAAAAATCACTACAGAATCATGTCCTAGATAAAATCTGAAAATATTCAACATCCCTTTTGACATTTTTATTATTTTTCAATCTGTTAAGCATTTAATCATGATAATTTCCTACACAAATTAATTCCTGCATAGATTCATATCTTACAAATACAGCAGAAAATGTGTTTTACAGTTCTTGCTCATTTAACCATATCGGAGTTTAAATCTATATCACTCGTATTTTAGTAAATCTCATGAAAAACAGACAGGTCATAGCAAAGTCCCCAGTAGATGTCATGGTATAAATGCTACTCTTACAAAATAATTTTTAATATCCTGCATCCAAAAATCTATAGTTGTTCACATTCCTTATTTTAAGATGCTCCTTAAAGCACTCACAACTCTGCGAATTTTCACTGTTTTAATTTTTTTTTTACCAAAAACTTCAGTTATTTCCAAATGGAGGTATTATCCACGTATAGTGTATGACCGGACCATACACACAACCCATTAATCCTTCAGAGCTAATAAACCTGTCTCAACTCTTGCATGTACATGCCCAGGATAGTTCTAAATGAACCTACATTGTAACTCAACAGCACAGCTGGTCTGCTGGAGGTGCACCCCATGGTCTCTGTCTATGACATCCTATGAAGGATTTTTTGCAATGAGATATTTTATATAAAATTGTTATTAAAGTTGCAAATCCACATGCTAGAAAACGGAAAAGAATATAATCGAAGTTTGTATGTTTGTATGTTCCCACATATATATATATATATATATATATATGTATATATATATATATATATTTATTTTTTTTTCCAGGAAATCTTCCATTTCTATACTAAAAGAAATAAATTGATTGTGGTAAGGAGTGAGGGGTTGAACTATGAAGGAGACTCTTTGCACCTGCACTTTGTCTCATTTAGCCACAATTAAAACTACTGAACATTGTCATTTGCCTAATTAAAGTAGTAAGGAATGTTCATTACTCTGAAAATTCAGGTGTTTAACTTAGGCAATCAAAGTTAATAGAGCTGAGGTGCTCCAGAGAAGTGGGTAGAAAACACCAATAAATTAATCAGTGGCAGTTGTCTTTCATGTTTTGGTGATCTACATCAAGTATGTTGGCCTAGGTACAATAAAAACACGCGTTCAGTTTGGTACATCTATTATCCTCTGAATAAGCTGCAAAGGAAGAGGTTTTTGAATCCTGTTACTGATAGGAATTGCTGTAATATCCTCATGATTATGAGGAAATGCTTTGAGATTACAGACAAAAAAGAATACATAATAACAGAGCTACAGAGAAAAACAGTTTTAGGCCATATCCATCTTCTAAACATTTTTACATGAGAAGTAACACCCATTTTGTCCCATTTCCTGCATCCACCAACACTTCTATACTTGGGGTGCAGTGATCATGAAATTATAGAGTTCTCAATATTTGGTGAAATAAGGAGCAACATCAATAAGACTTTTACATTAGATTTCCGGAGGGCAGACTTTGGTCTGTTTAGGAAGCTTATTCAGAGTTCCTTAGGAAACAGCCCTTAAAAACAAAGGAGTCCAGGAAAAGTGGGTATGATTCAAAACAGATCTTGAGGGCACAGGAACAGACTGTCCCTGTGTGCCAAAAGATGAGTCGATGAGGCAAACGTCCAGCCTGGATGGGCAACGAGTTTTCGAAGGAATTTAGGAATAAACAGAGGATGTATCATCTTTGGAAGGAGGGTCTGGTTCCTCAGGGAGTATTTAAGGGGGTTGCTAAGGCATGTAGGAAAAATATTAGGGAGGCCAAAGCTCAGTTTGAACTTAATTTGGCAACTTTTGTAAAGTTATTTTTACTTTTTTTTTTTTTTTTTGTAAAAAATGTTTTTACAAATATATTCATGGTAAAAGAAAGGGTAAGACCAACCTTTTTTCTCCATTGGATGCAGGAGGGAACTTAGTAACTGCAGATGAGGAGAAGGCAGAGGTGCTCAATTCCTTCTTTGCCTCAGTCTTTAGTGGGAAGACAGTTTATCCTCAGGACAACTGTCCTCCTGGGTTGGTAGATGGTGTCAGGGAGAAGAATGGTCCCACTGTCATCCAGGACTAGGCTGTCAGAGAACTGTTGAGCTACTTGGATGTTTATAAATCTATGGGACCAGATTGATGATGAGGGAGCTGGCAGATGAGCTTGCGAAGCCGCTCTCCATCATTTACCAGCAGTCCTGCCTCACTGGTGAGGTTCCAGATGACTGGAAACTGGCCAATGTGACACCCACTCACAAAAACGGTGGGAAGGAGGATCCTAATAATTATAGGCCACTCAGCCTGACCTCAGTACCTGGTAAGGTAATGGAACAGTTTATACTGAGTGTCATCACACAGCATGTACAGGATGGCCAAGGTATCAGACCCAGCCAGCATGGGTTTAGGAGGGGCAGTGTCGCTCTATTGGGAATGGCGAGAAGAACGACACAGACTCTCTTGGGAGTCGAACTGGAGAATTTCTCTCAGTTTATCACCTCAGGTCTTTTTTATAGACTGATGTGTGAAAGTACAGAAAAGAACTCTTATTGGCTAGTAAACTAACACATCACTATCATTGGTCAGTGGGGTTCACCACCCCTCGACCTTCTCTTGCAAGAAAACAAGGAACAGACAAACAGCACCTGCAAGACTGTTTTCTATCTCTGAGGATTGTTTTAATTCCTCCTTACGATTTCCCAGGCCACTTTCTCAGGCAAGACTGAGAAAGTTATGTGGCCTTCTATTCCACAGGCACTATGCTGCCTGCTTCAGAGTTAGCATCCATAGGTCGTATCTGACCAACCTTGATCTCCTTTTATGACCAGGTGACCCAGCTGGTGGATGCAGGAAAGGCTGTGGATGTTGTCTGAACCTCAGCAAGGCTCTGACACCGTTTCCCACAGCACACTCCTGAAAAAGCTGCAGCCCAGGCTTGGACAGGAGCACTCTGTGCTGGGTTAGGAACTGGCTGGATGGCCGGGCCCACAGAGTGGTGGTGAGTGGGGCTGCACCCAGCTGGCGGCCAGTGACCAGTGGTGTCCCTCAGGGCGCTGTGCTGGGGCCAGTTCTGTTCAATATTTTTATTGGTGACATGAATGAGGGTATTGAGTCCTTCATTAGTAAATCTGCATAGGACACTAAGTTGGGAGCATGTGTTGATCTGTTGGAGGTTAGGAGGGCTCTGCAGAGAGACCTGGAATGGTTGGATGGATGGGCAGAGTCCAATAACATGAAGTTTAATAGGTCCAAGTGCCAAGTCCTGTGATTTGGCCACAACAACCCCTGCAGTGCTACAGCCTGGGGATGGTGTGGCTGGACAGTGCCCAGGCAGAAAGGGACCTGGGGGTGCTGGTGACAGCAGCTGGATATGAGCCAGCAGTGTGCCCTGGGGGCCAAGAAGGCCAAGGGCATCCTGGCCTGGATCAGGAATAGTGTGGCCAGCAGGAGCAGGGAGGTCATTCTTCCCCTGTAGGAATAGTGTGGCCAGCAGGAGCAGGGAGGTCATTCTTCCCCTGTACTCAGCACTGGTGAGGCCACACCTGAGTTCCTGTCTCTTATACACATCTAGATGTGTATAAGAGACAACGACTGAGGGAGCTGGGGTTGTTTAGGCTGGAGAAAAGGAGACTCAGAGGTGACCTCATCACTCTCTACAACTCCCTGAAAGGTGGCTGTAGTCAGGTGGGGGATGGTCTCTTTCTCCAGGCAGCAGCTGACAGAACCAGAGGACACAGTCTTAAGCTGCACCAAGGGAAATATAGGTTGGATATTAGGAAAAGTATTTTACAGAAAGGGTGATAAAGTATTGGAATGGTCTGCCCAGGGAGGTGGTGGAGTCACCATCCCTGGATGTGTTTAAAAACAGCCTGGATGTGGCACCTGGTGCCATGGTTTAGTTGAGGTTAGGGCTGGGTTGGACTCAATGATCTGGAAGGTCTCTTCCAACCCAGTGAATCTGTGATTCTACAAGGAAGAAACAGCAAGCAAGACACAGATCCTCACAGCAGTTTCCCTTGACAGAAGTTCCCATGTTTTGCTATACTAAGTACGCCTAAATTCCAGACAGCTCAAGGGGAATTACATCCTTGAGCAGAGACTGCGATTTTAGTCCCTGGAACAGCACACCCGTGGAGTCCTTCGGTTACACAAACAAAACACTTATTTTTTAGAAATAGGCCTGATAAAAAAACTGTTCTGTGACAGGCCATCTTATAAAACACAATAAATCTGATATCAATGAAGTTTGCATGAGGAGGGACTCAGAGATAACAGCCCAGCACCTGGAGAACCCAGGTGCCTGAACTCAAGCATCCAGCAGTGCCTGCTGTGAGTGCCTCAACAGCACAGACTCCTCTGGGTTCCTATAAGAAAATCTTACAGTTTACCATTAAAAATACATCCAGAGAGCTCATCAAGCAAAGAACAACAATTAGACTATGGAGAAAAAATCCATTAATTTAGATTCAACAGTGATTCCTAACTGTGGGGGATGTTGTGTGATGCAACACTTGTAGTATGGAGTTTCAACAGGGAAAAACTACTGAAATTGGGTCTGTTTAATATCAGATAACTTTATGTTTTTTACCATAAATAGATTAACAATAAACACACAAAAGTATATGCTTTGGAGGTTTCAAAAGCTTCAGAATATTCAAAGATTAGATTTAATCTTGGAGATATTTTCCAACCTTAATGATTCTGTGATTATTATTATCTCCATTTTCAAACTCAGATGGACCTATGCTATGAGGCAAAACTTTGCTCACATTAGACTCTCCTGCTGCAATTAGTTGTGGTACCAGTCATTGCAGCTAGACATCCCACGAACAACAGGCCACGTAATACAATGATAAAAATAAGAGCCTGCCTTTTAACATGTTTACAACATACACAATTTTATGTACAATACTTTCCTTTTGTTCTTCTCCTTTTGAACAGTCTGAAGTTGTGAAAATACCTTCCAAGTATGGCAGTGGTCTCCACTGATGCACTGAAGAATAGGAAGTCAGTATAAATACCTAATGAGCACAAATATATAAAAACCTTAAATAAAAAATCATAAATATTTAATGAGAAGATAGTTAAAAAGAGAAATGCACCCCTGGGAAGCTCCCTCTCTGCCAAGAAGTTTTGCAACAGCAAATGCCTCAAGTTATTTTGGTGAGATCAAAACCGGGGAAGCACAGCTGTGCAAAGCACTGAAACAATTTACATGCTATTGTCTGAAAAGTATCTGCACAATTCTCTCACAAGCATATAGATCTCCAGATAGAAAAGTGTTCTCTGACTGAAAGGAACTTAAAATACTTTCTCCTTCACTATCACATGTCTACACTTCCTTCTTGATTATTGTGGGCACAACATCCTCTGGTTCTCTGCAACTGTTGGGCACTTGTGTCCATGCAAACAACCTAGAACGATGAAGACAATCTGTTGAATAAGGTAACTTGTTCTGACACTGTCGTTACAAATATGCAAAATTCCAAACACTGGCTATTCTTCTGCAGTAGATGCAAGTGCTAACATTTAAAGTCACAGCAGGTATATAAAACTTCTGAACCTTTCTTGTAGTATCATCTCTTAAGTACCTGAATTCTTCTTTTTAAATTTCCTTTCAGCTATCAGTATATTAAGAGTTATTTTGAAATTCTTCTTTCTGGTAATTAGTTTTTCATCTTATTTTCAGTAGTTCAGTTTGACTATCTTTTTCTTAATTATGAAATCACCTGCACATTTATACACTAGTTTCAGCACACCCACTTTTCCTTTGCGTATTTATTTTCTCTTCCCAGTTAATCAGAGGGTAACTTCAAAACTCCTTTTATTTTCTTTAAAGACTCTCTTCTACACTGACAGGTCTCACATTTCCTATCACCATAATTGCTCTTGGGACTTTTTCCAGTCATCTCAAAATCACATGTTAAACGTTCCCGTTTCCTTTCCAATATGCCTTTCCAAAAGTCAGTTTCTTACACTTTGAATTACAGCCAATCTCTCATTCATTATGCTGAACACCTCTCCTATGCCTTTGCAAACACTTCCTCACCAGCACCTGGAAAAAGTTAGCAAGATCACTCAGATGACTACATTTTCACAAGCCATTAATGGTTCCAGGCATTACTGAATGTAGCCTGCAGTTGCCCTGATAGTTAAAACTAGAAGAACTGTAAGATATTTTATAGCAGGCATATTTGCAGGCATTTAACCTCTTTGCATGTCCTATAACTTCCAATACTACCTAAATTCTCAAACTTCTTGCTTCCAAATACTTCTCAAATTGAGCCCTGTATTATTAGAATTGTGAGCTCACACTATTTTTTTTCTACCTAGCTCCTGCTTGGTCACTCAGTCACTTCATTTGTACAAAATCAGTACAATTAATTAAGATTTCCTATTATTCTTTCTCTCAGTTATCCTGTTGGAATGCCCCCACCTATTTAGAAACATGGAAAAAAATTTCTGAGGTATTGAAACTGAAACCTACTCCAGGAAAGCAAAGTAAAAGAAAAAAAAGGATAAAACGTCGTATTTGTGAAATGAAACAAAGCAAGATAGCATTAAAAAAATATTCTTGATACTAAGTTCAGTGTAGACTCTCAGCACACCACACAATCTCAGAACTGAAAAAAAAATATTAGATGTTACTTCACAGGTATGTATTTCTGATTATTAGTTGTGTAAAATACTGAAATATATACATAATATCAGTAGAGGGTATTAGTTCCAGTTAACTGTGTAATAGAAGATCCATATATGCTTAAATGTTTTGCTAAGAAAATCCTTACTGTCATTAAATAAGAATCGTAAATGGAGGTATAAAAATGCAAGAAACCATCCCTTTAGTTGGCAGAGCATTCAGCAATGAACTCAGAGGCTCACAGGCTTTGTGTAAAAAATCTCTTAACATTTTCTACAGGAATCACATCTTATTAACTCTGAACATATTTTGTACATATGTACTAGAGCAGACACTGTTTAATGAGGGTTTGAAATCTGTGGAAATACCCTTGCAAAAGAGAGGAAATGGAAATTCCCTTCACGTCCATTATTACTTAAAAATATTTTTTATAAAATTAATATTGTAGTCATGATGGAGTTCAATGTTTGGGGATACAGAAAAATCTTCCTGCATTCTGGATATTTTGTGAGGATCTGTAGGGACCCTTATGGTTGCAGAAACTCCTGCTTATAATTACTTTCTCAGCAAAAACTTAATCCTTTTAGATATTGGTCCCTTTAACTTACGTTGGAATAACTCCAGTATTTTGCAAGACTAGACTAGAACTGAAAGAAAAAGAAAAGGAATGTACGTGTTTAAATTAACTCGTGCTTCAAGCAAGTGCTGCAGACAGACTAGGCACAGGGAGGGGAGGCTCTTTCCTCTCCCTTTTTACACAGGTTATGAACGTTATCATCTTTTTCTTCAGTCCTCACCTGTGCTGGAGCAAGTTGCTTTTTGATATTCCTGCTGATAATAAAAATACTGCAGCTTAGAACCTCAGTACTGGTCAAACCTTACATTCAGAGAGAAAACACAGAGAAGAAAAAAAAAAAAAAAAAAAAAAAAAAAAAGAGAGAGTGGCAAGCAGGAACCTCTGTCCTTGCCCCACAGCGTGGGTCCCGGGAGGAAGGCCGCTGCTCCCGGGAAGGCGGCTCCTGCCTGAGGAACTTCGGGGAGGCTGCTTTTAGTCCTTGGGCAGGCAGACGCGGGGTCACTGCACATAAACCTGCACAACAATATCAACAGTTGCAAGGAGAGATGAAAAAGAGGATTGTGTGGCTTTGCACAAGCTGTCCCTTAACTGCAAATGCAGTAGCAGGCTTGGGTTTGAATCCCAAACTGAGGCAAGCAGAAAAATGGTCTTCCAGCCTCAGCTCTTACTCTGTGCTCCTGTCTGCCTTCCTCAGCAGGCAGCCTGGGACACACACTGTACCCGAATTAGGGCAACCAGCCTAGGGTGTCTCTGGAAACAGCGAGCCAGAGCTGGGAATTTGTCATGTAATTTGCAATGGAATACGGCAGCGTATATTTACAGATGATTGAAATAAACATAACTAATTTGGCACCTTCCAATGATGTTAAACAAATTAATTTACCAGAAACTAATTTTTATAGCAGAAGAGTGATTTTCAAGTGACTATAGCAGTACAAACGTATTCATAATAATAATCTGAAATTCTGATCTGCTCTTCAAATCAGTATATTGCAAAATGCCATGTCAATGAAGAGCCTATTCAACATCCCATTAGAATGCTGTATATTTCTAATGCACTCCTGGTATTTCCAAGAAATTATCTTCATTGTAATAAATAATTGTTGATTTATTCAGAGCAATTAACAACTTCAAGAAATGTTAATGTTTTCATGTACTGTCTGTGTCTTCTGCTAGAAGATTCACAAGGCTCTAGGCCTATTTCATAGACCCTGCTCAGACTTACTGTGAACAACCACCAGTCAAAATTAAACTATCCCGCTACTTTTGGTATTTTATAAACATAGAGCCCTTAAAATACACTGCTTTGATGAACCATCTTGTGAAGAAATTCATACAAGGATAGTAAAGTAAAATAAGCAGTTTCAATGTGTGATGAGCAGCTTTAAAAATATTAATGTTTAGAACTCATTTTTAAACACATTCACAGATTCAAAGTACATGAAATTTATCAACTCATGCTATCTTCAGTTCACCTATGACACTAAATCCAAAAACAGTCATGCTGGATTTCTTGCTGAGTGTGCCTATTTTATGGCTGTTGCTGCAATCCAAAATTAGTACAATATATAGTATCAGCACTTTCTTGAAAACAAATACAAAGTTGACAGTTATTTTTAAGAATGTGCTGCATCATACATTTAGAAAAAACAAATAATGCCAGCAAACATGAAGGAGATGTACCTTATAGAGTGTCACAGGAAACAGAAATCTCACAGAACAAAAACATCTTCCTATCACCAATAACTAGAATTTAAACCTATTGTTTATTTAAAACATAGGGAAAACTCTGCTTCCTCTCACTATACATGTATTTTGCTCCATATATAACATGACCCTTGACTTATAACAGACATTAGAGAACTCCTTGGCTTCCACTCAGTTTAGCCACTACAGGCTGAACCCGCAGAAGGTTCAGCCAACATCCACACTACTTTAAAAGGATTTGACAAATCATCAGAAAAAAAACCAAAATATGAGTTTCCTTGAATTCTAGGGGGAAAGCACTTGAATGGCAAAAAGAAAAAAAAGAAAAGGACAGAAACATTGCCAGGTCAGACAGTCCTGTTCCTTGCTGCTGAGGCAGCACAAAGCAAAACTCCCAGCTGTACAAGTACTACCTCAGCCCTACCATATTTTTTAGGGCTTTTGAAGGCTGAAACCTGCAGTCAGTTCTTCAAAGTCCAGAACCAAGCGGCAAACTGCATAGTACAGTCCCCACTAAGGGAAAAATGTGTCATTCCTAAATAAAGTAATAAAAGAAATTTAAAAATTAAGGCAAGTTTTTAATAAAGCAGCAGGAATCCACTGTTAACTAATGACAAGGCTCATGATCTGCCATGTCTGAATACAAGCTGGAGGAACAGTAGTACTCACTGGATGGTGCTCCCCTTCCCAGGTAATCTACAGCATCTCTGATGCAAATGGGCAGAGCAGCAAGCAGGTGTTGTCTCTAAAAGGTGTTAACAGGAACAAGAGTTTTTCACATGTTGTTGACAGAAGGGAAATATTTAGTAACTTATAATTTCCTCTGAATTTTATTCCTAAATCCCACTTCTTCACAATTTTGGTGATGAAGGCCCTTTATGTTTTCCATCTCTTGGGAAGCATCATTCTTCCCATTTAAACTTCAAGTACATCCTTCTAGTACACTGATTAAGTACAGGATTTAAAAAGGACTCTGGAATGACCAAATACACAATAAAGCAGGAGTTGTCAAATTCAGTGTATCTTAAAACGGGAGGAAGATGTAAAAAAAAATGCTGTGAAATTAATTTTTTCCCCTTATTTTTAAACAGACTGCCATGCTAAAAGTAACTGATTTTTTGCTCTTTGCTAACCTAAAGGATATTTTTTTTGCTACTACTAGTTGTTCTAAAAACCTTAGGTTCTTCATATATGCAATCTCACTGCCTAAAATAATATGGACCTACCTCTCTGCACACTTTCTACAAACTTTTGAACTTCCTCTACTGTGCCTTCTGTCAACAGACGATTCCTTCTCTCTAACCTCTCCTGAAGCTTCTTTAATAAACTTTCTGTTTTCTTGACAGTGTTGACTACGTCCTTATCTCATTTTCTGTTCCAAGGAGGTGTCTTGCTCTCCCATTCCTTGGGATCCCGTTTTCTCCTCTTTGTTCCTACTTCTTTGCTCAATTTGTTTTCCTCCTTGTTCCTTTAACACTGTCCTTGTAGGATTACAGTTCTATGAATTTGTTTCACTGACATTCATATGCTGTCCTGCAAACATGCGAGCATTAAAATTCTGCAATTATATTAAGCTTTTATAGTCATATTGCTCATCCTCTTTTTGCAGGATTTGCAGAAGTTCTGCAAGTGTCTTCCTAGCAACTACTAGCTATGAAGCATTCCTAGCATTTCCAAAGTAGTTACATGCTCATCCATACTTCTTACTGTCACATGAGTGACATACTGAACTCTGAAGGAACACTATGGTATTTTTTAGTTACCTTTCTGCCATGATAAAATCCTACTAAATCAGTTATTTTTCACATTTCCTTTGTGACAGATGCACATTTGTGTCATTTGTACAGCAATACCTCACCTCTAAGACAAAAACCATTGAACTCCTCTAAAACAAAAGGGCTATTTCTTTAGCAAAAGACTGTGGTTCAAACATGACATGCTGCTGTGCAGACCCCTTCACTGCATAAGCAAAAGATACAAATGAAAAAGCCTAGAGGCTGGCTTTACTACACGTGCCAAGTTGTTTCTCTGATGGGGTTCTATTTACTTTCAAATGTTGAGACTTTAAAATAATTATAAATTAAGACTTCCCCAGATTTCCAAAGCTCACAGATGGTTTTGTTTATTTTTTTTTGTGTTTTAGCAACTTTGACATTCTCCTAAGGAATTCTTAAGCTTAAACTGCTTACTTGTGCAGACTTCCAAAGCTTCCAGTTGTTTTTGTTTATTTGTTTTGTGTTTCAATAACTTTGAAATTTTTCTAAGGAGTTCTTAAGCTTAAACTGCCTACTTGTGCTCTTAAATTGTAATTACTGGTTAGGTAAAGGCTTTGGTTTGCCTTACACTTTTAATAAAACCTATATTAATATATTCTTGTCTGTCTTTCTGATAAAAATACAAATAAATGAGTTACACATACTCATTGATTACAAAATAGGAAAAAGTAGAGAATAGAGAAACTGACATATCATAGTGAAAATATATGTATATAAAAACAACTTAATGAGTGTCTCACAATAACCCAGATAAATGCCTGAATGAAATGTATACTTTGGTATTGTAGGTCTCTTTACCTCTATCCTTAAAGTCGTAAAAGGAAGGTTTAATGAGCGCTTCAGGGTGGATTATTTTTCCCCTCTAGGCTGCTGGACCAAATCAAATGAGTGTGTTGGTTTCCTGTAATTGCACACATGTGGTATGTAGCTTATCTACTCCCATAACAAATAACGTGTATAAACAGATATATCTGAGCATATGTTTAAAAATCACCAATATGTTTAAATTATGTTAAGGCAATGATGCATAAACTATTTCTCACAGCTTTATCTGTGTAGGCAATCTTAAAGCCATTTTACATCTGCTTTCTTTTTCATGTCTATATGCTTAAGCCTGTTTGTGTTATAAAACCCAAAAGGTAACTAATTGTATCAGCCTGTTCTATCTCTAATTCCACTCCAAAAATTCTGACTCTGTCTTTGCTGATATTTGTTGAATTCTAGAGGCGTTTTAGACCAGTTAACTCTCACAGCTTCACCCTGTTCACCAGCAGCACATGATCCCTTTGGACCATAGTGCCATCTAGCTTCTCTTTTCCTGACCTCAGTAATTCCACATGCAGAACACAGTTGAGTGATGTAGCAAAAGAAGAGCCAGGGAACAATCATTAATAGAATTGTCAAGTTTGTTGACTATTTATCTAGATATACAGCTGAATTAGCTGACAATAAACCCCTCTTTGATAATCCAAATGTGAGACAAAAGCATGTATTTTCCTTTGGAATAGGTATTACTGCTTCCCTTCAAAAATGGGAAAATCAAGATCCTTACTAATGCTCTAGGCAAGCTACCAATGCCTTTGGAAAAGCTCTGGCACAGTATCAACAGTAATACACACTTTACAGGACAGCAAGGACAACATGGCTAAATCCTCACACATTGCTGAAGGCATTTGTCTCCTACAGAAAAATCTCTGCTTTCAAAGGAGTAAAATTTGAAGAGACTGGGAACATTCCTTGAGGTACCTAGAAAGAAAAAATGCTAGAAAAAGTATCTTTCCCTTCACATGATGTGGTGGTAGGGTACAGGACTTCCTTGCATACATATGGAATCTGAGATCCACTCAAAGATGCCTGGGTTTCATTTGCCTTTGCAATATATACAGGATCTAACTCTATGCAACATACCACAAATCTAGTCCCTTTAATGAGGGCATAACTTCAGAACTAGAGCTGCAGTGGTAGAACAGAGAAAGTCTTTTCCAGGTCTAGGTCTGACTCATGTTCTTGGCAGCTTCTGGTGAGCCAGGTCTACAGAAGATCCAATCTAGTTTGCTTAATCTTTCTTTCTAATTCACTGCTGTGCTCATTAGTACCAGGAGGGATAGATATTTCCTGCTATGTCCCATGTTCCTCCACTGGCACCATTACATGAACTTCTTAATACTGGGATGCCAAGTAGTTAATGCTGTTAATATCTAATAGGAAAATAGCTGAATCTTCAAACATTTACTTCAGAATGAATGTCAAGATAAAGATTTTCCTTGAAATCCTACTAATCAACCAACCATTAAATGATTGGGGTATATATATTAAGGCCTTAATCCCTAAATAATTAACAAATTAATTGAGATTTCACTGGTCTTATTCTTTTCCATTTAAAACACCTTAAGTCTGTGAAGAGATGAGGATAAATGGGCTACTGAACATATAAAGGTGGCATAAATGTGCAGCTCTTAGAGATATGCAGGAGTTGTGGCCTTTTGCAATGGGCTTGTATGAGGGAGAGCAACTCAGATCGCTGGCTGGCCCCTGTAGAAGAGCAGCTGCAGCTCAGCAGCCTTCTTGTTCCCAAAATGCTGACAGACACAGCTGTCTGCACTGTGACAGCTTCCACCAGCATCAGACACCTTTGGCTAACAGCTACGGACAACCTTGCCATCAGTGAATGTTTTTATGGAAATTCTTGCCAAAAGCTTGTTGTCCATAGACTTTCTGAATAAAATTATTTATACAATAGATACTTATTATGCCATCCTAAGAATGGCTGACACATAAACAGTTTCGTAGACTTCTGTTTGAAACCAAATATTGATGTCAAAATATTACCAAATACATATGACAACAGTTCACCAACTTTGTTCTCAAAATCAATTAATAGAAAACAGTATTTCAATATAGTACTGTGTAAGTGATGAGAATAAGAAACAAACACTTCAGTATTTCAATAGGTATCTCATTTACAGATATAAACTTGTATGGGCCATTCTACCCTGATTAAGTTGATCACAATTACTTTCAGATTACAGGTAAGAATAACATAAAATAAGCTATTTTATTCATTAGGGTAACATAATATTTATAGTGTTAGATGTTACTAAATGAGAAAATGGTTACAATATTCTTAGTTTAACATGTAGTGGGTTTTTATTCTGAATTATTTGCTCCACAAGTTGCGCTCACACCCATTCCTCAATATGCTCTTCCTAGAACCTTTTTTACATTTGGGAAGAGATGGTTTATACATTTGTATACTTATGAGATTATATTTTTTCTTTATAATTTAATGAAAATTGTTTCTGAAATCTAAAAGAAAATAGGCCAACTGTATTAATAAAATCTGAAGAAGCTACCAGATAATGACTTAATTTTTTTTTTTCTCAGAGTTCTGCCATACATTCTACAGAAATCAGGCATATTTTATCCTCTGAGAAGCCACATTCTTTCTGCCACCCACAACCTTATGCAGTAAACGTTTGTCTCCCAGGAGTCCTGATCTCCTGATCAGCTTCTGGACATTAGGGCTCACCACCTTCTGACATGACAGAGAGCTTGGGAGGACCAGCCCAAACACCTGGGGCACCACGTGCTCTACTGCAAAAGGGTGTGGGCTCATCTACCACTCTGACACATGCTGTCAAGCAAACAAGATTTCTCTGAGTAATAACTCCATTTTTAAAATATTCCTAAATTCCCAAACTCAGCCAAAGGGATGCTCATCAAGGGATATGAAGTTCTGACAAGTTTTGTCTTCCTCAAATAAAATAAAGCCATGATTCAAAAGGTTACATATTTTGTAATTACATACACATATATGTACATGTAAGTACATAATTCTTGAATGTTAATAACTTAGTAACAAAATATCTTCCCCTCAACAGTCTCAAAATGTATTTTTGTTTGGGCTGATACCAAGTATGGGGCACTATCATCTCAAGGATTTTTTTAGCATAGTATGACTACATTGCAGAAGGGACTATAATTATAATCTTGACATTACCATAACGACCGTGGTTGCTATCAGGTGACAGGTATTATATAGATAATCAGTAGACAGCAATATTTAATGATGCATGAGATAAAAGAAAATTAATTCATGCCTTTAATTCATCTCAGAGCCATCATTTGTTAAATCTGCACGTGACCTAATCCTGTTCATATGTACATAACAGTTACATTAAACAACAAAGAGCCAAGCAACATATCTGCTGTGAAATTTAGAGAGCTTATATTTACTCTTTATATACAATGAATAATTTTTGTGTTTCTATTTATTTCTATTTTTAACACAATATAGTTCTACTGCCTTGATTTAATTAGCATACAAAACAAACAAAAAACCCAAAGAAACAAACAAAAAAACCCAAAACCAAACAAAAACAGACAAAAAGCTAGTAGCCACAGTGAAAGGTATAAAAACGCCTGTTTGAAATTAAATAAAAGCAGTAGTGAGGCTGGATATTTTTTTCCCATGTTGCAACCTACCAACTCTTTCATTTAATCTGTCTGAGCAAAATAATGCCTCAAACTGAGAAAAACTAATCTAGAGTAAGGGGAGATGTTCTGTTGAATGAAAAAGGGACAATTATGCTCACTGGAGGAGCTAATATGGCTGAAAATTTCAAATCCTACAAGATTTCATCAATACCTTTATAAAACAGAATTAATTGAAAGAGAGATTTTTATGCATAAGGATACCCCTGAAATGAAGATATTCCAGTATGTGTAGATGGCCATGGGTGACATGCAACAGAAGACAAAGGAGTAATACACAAACATAGATATGAAGAAGCACTACTCACATATCTTCACAATATTTCTGGTTACTAACTCTGTTCAAACCTTGGTGCTCCTGTCTCCACAGCGACAACACTGCTACAGCCATCTCACTGAACCTTAGAATGGAAGATGCAAAGTTTATAGAGAATCACAGGAACAGTGTTTAATGAAATTACATCAAACTCAGTGTCAGAGGTTCCAGGCTGAGAAGAAACTGGCTATCTCAGCACTGTGGTGCACAGAGGCAAGGCAGACAAAGGCATCAGAAGAAAACACAGAGCATATGCGAACACACATGAAGCAAAGTGTGCACAGTTTTATAAAACTGACTACTTTCCAATGCATCATCTTTGTCTCTCAAGCTCTTCCTTTCACAGTTTTCCTCTGTTGCTAATGCTCACTTTGTTACTTTGTGGCTGACATTACACCTCCATCATATCATCAGCTTCAAAACAGACCAGGAGGGATGCAGCTCTCGCCTGAAGCATAGCTGTGTTTTTAATTCTGCCCTGAGACTATCACACTGCAGGTGAAGACAGCCTGAACACAAGGCATCTTTGGTCTTAAGTGAAGCTTTACAATAACAGCAGCTCTGTTCTTGTTCTGTGTGCCTTGGCTCTTGAACCACCAGAGCTGATTCTGTTCAGTAAGAATGAGATTTGTTCTTAATTTCTTTGTGTTTCTTTAGTAATTAATACTAATTATGCTTTTCATCAGCTGTCAATTCTAGAGCAGCAGTAAAACTTTGGCAGCAGGAGTGAATCTCACAGAAGTAAAGAAAAAAGAAACATTTAAAAAATGCTGAAAATTTTTGGCAGAGGCACATTTTTATTATTCATTATTTAAACCATTGTCTTCCAAGAGGATAAGGTCAGTATGGTGAAGTCTAAGGTGCTACACAGCTCCCTTGACTGGCTTGAGCTCCCTTTCCAAGTGGCAGTTTGCTTTCCTTCTGAACAACTCTCAAAAGCTTGGCTCTAAACTGATGACAAGACTGGGGTTCCAGGTTAGACATCCTACAGTTTTCCCTAAACACCAGTTAACCTTCCTGAAGTGGTTATTATGCCCCTTCAGAAACCCAAAGCTTCAGGCAAGAAAGCAGCCACAAGTGTTTTTTTCTCAGGATTGTTTCCAGTTCTTTATTTTCATGACTATCCATCCATGGACAGTGTAGGGCAGGCTGCACAGGGACCCTTACCATATTGAACTCCATGACAATGAACAGACAAGGTGGCCCACACTCTTTAAGCACAGCTATTTTACTGTAAGGTCATGTTTTCCACACCAGAAGAGATCTAATGATCTAGTGATCTAATGATCACCATGTATGATAACAGACTGGTTTGAATACCTGCATAACTGTGCTTATTCTGTAATGATGTCGCTTTTGTTAAGTTACTATGATTGAACTCTTCAGCCAAAAAGGTTTGTTCTCTAGCCTTCAAACTATTTTTGGAGTTTTTTTTCATATTACCCTTTTTTTACACAGCCTTACTCAAATGCAAATATCTGTAAATACAGACAAAGAATTTGTCTACTGCTCTGCACGTAAAAGCCCAATTTCAATACCAACTCACTCTTTAAATAGAAATTTAAGTATGTGGGATTTGTCCATCATTTCTTTAGTCTTAGTTTACAATTGTCTCCCAAAACTTACCCTGCTCAAGCAGTTGTGCCCTGATCAGCAGAATCAAGAACTTTTCCCTTAGTGAAGAAAATTACAGAAGATACTGAAGAAAGAAGAGAAGGAAAGAAAATAGACTATTACCCTGGTAAAATGATGACAGTGCATGGGAAGGATTGACATAAAAGAGCAAAAAAAAGTAGCTTTCTTAGAAGTTAAACAGTCACGAGAAAAGCTATTTTCGCTGCCATTTGAGAAAGGGACTTCTGAATTTAAAGAATATTGCAATAATCTAGTTATGTGATTTAAGATGAAATAGAAAGCTAAAGTATATGTTGTCACTTTTTTCTTTAATGAAATGCTACACTTAAATGTCTTCATTTGAAAATAATCCGTATGTGGGTTTTTTTAAAAATAGCATCAACTTGGTAGTTAGAAAAAAAAGTTCACAGTGTGCTTATGGCTGACTGAATCTGGAGGTTAGCTAAGATGTTATCTCTGCTTGTCAGTCCAGCACTGCTGTTGAATGCAGTCTCCTCAAGACTGCTAATGCAACTCATACCTTTTTTGATTTCAGAGTTTAAAGAAAATTTGCTGGTGTACAGAATGTTTTGTTCAAGGAAGAAATCGAGATTACAAGTGCATGCTTTTATTTATTAAGAAAAGCATAGAATTCTATTTCCTTGCATACAAAGAATCAAATAATTTGAGATGGTTCATTTTATCATAATCCCAGATCTCTTCTGGCTTTCAGATTTTTTTTCTGTTGTTTCTCAGGATCAAACTCTTAGTGCCTCTGTCCTGCCTTCTTCATCTCCCCTTGTCATAATTTCCCAGCTTCACCTTGCTCCCTGTACTTTTTTACACACCTTCCTTGAGAGCAGTGATTGCCCAGTTTTGATGGAAACTCATATTGTTGTAGCTATCTAATTCCACAAAGCAGCTCTATGTTTTTTTATGACTTTTTTGAATTAAGAGTGACTTTAAAAGATTGAATCCAAACTCTCACTTCAGGAACACACTCTACAAGCAATTTTCACAAATAACCCATGCCACAGGGTGTTATTTTGAGGCATCAGAATTTAACTTTCAAAAAGCAGGTCCCACACGTATTTCTGCATGGACAATCCACAAACAGAGTGGCAGATTTATTTGGGCCATAATACACCACATGGCACTTTTCGAGCACAGCAGTGCAAGTGGCCACAATTCATCCAGGATATTACTAACTCCTACCTGCTCTTGTTTCCAGAAGCCCTGAGAAAATAGCAAGGAATAGGCAACTATTGCACGTGAACAGCATGGCTGATCTGCATTACTGTATCACTACTGCATTGTAAATCCAATGCTTTAATGAGCTCTCACCTCCTATCTAAAGCACATGAAGCCAGCTAATACATGTCAATGCCAGCCAATCTAGGAAGGGCAGCTTCTGGCCATGCTCAACTTGCTTGGCACAACACCAGAGGAAAGGAGCAACTCAGTTCAAGGAAACCTCATTTGAACTGGTGACAGAATTTTCCATTATCTTCATTTACACCTCTAGAAAGAGTGTTTGGTTAAGACATTTTAAAGGGTAATTGTCAACATATCCCTTGTGTCTGTAAATTAGTTGTTCAAGCATGACAGAAATTCAGGCTGAAGAAAAGTCACCATTAAACTAGCAGAGGACACATATAAATCATCTGTAAATTAAAGCATAGAATGACAAAAACTGAGAATGAAATCCATTTCCTTAACCAAGAAGCAGTACCACAGAGCCAGGAGAACTTAAGCCAAGCCGAGTTTCCATTGCAATTTACCATGAAGTATTTACAGTGTGGAAATACAAAGATTATGACTGTAGAACAAAGCATACAGGACTTTTCAGAGCAGTAATTTCTAAGAGAAACTGATCTTGAGACAAATACTCTTTCTTAATTACTTTAAATTAATTTTTTGTCTGTGTAATGTTATTTAGGTCACCTGAGTATATTAAAACAGTCAAAGATTTACAGTCAGATGTAATTACATCAAACTTTCCAAGGGATTTCCAGTTGTTTTCTGGAATTGATGCATAGCAAAAGGATAGCTGTCTAGTGTTTTGTACATCATAGCATTTTTATACATGTTTGCATTTAAAACGTGGTCTATATCAAATGCAGGCATTTCAGATTTAACTTGCATGCTATTTTACAGGGGAAGATATCCAGAAGTTCCAGTTATCTGATGGTTTGGACATTGAATTCTGAAACATGTTATTGCTTTAATTCCAGACTAACGTGTTCCATAGCCAAAAACAGGGGAGAGGAATTGTCTAATTTTTTGTTTTAGAGTTTGATTTTTATTTATTTATTTATTTATTTCCTTATGTATTTTTGCTCAGTATTGAGCTTTACCAAGTATCTTGAGTTCCTTTAGCCATGGTGGGAGATGGCAATATGCATTATTCTGTGGGTTCCAGCCTAAGGATTATTTTGTAATTGAACAGGGTATTACACTTGGGTGGCCCTTGGTTGAACTTTATTTTGGAAGTGAACCAGGATATTTTCCAGTATTGGGATGGGTGAGGTCAAAGCAGTTTTCTTTCTCCATTTGCTACACAAAGACATCTAAAGCACGGCCTCTGCGATTAGGATGAGATATTACAACAAGGATATAGTGGCTCCTTTACTCTCCAAGATATGTGCACAGTGTTAACAAAATAAATCTTGCATATCTTATATGTTCAATGTTTCCTTGCTGGGCCTCCCCATCTTTCTGATGCCATCACTCAGAGGAACACTGTCTCCAAGATGAAGAAGCCTTCTGTAAGCCTCAGACTCAAGGAAACTTGTTTTATTTTTCCACAGGTTCTTGCAAGTGGCTAAAGCTGTTTTCAACACATTCATACATTTTCAGGATGTCAGTTAAAAAAAAAAGTAATCCTTTTGAGGCCTTCATTGTTTGTGTTTTTCAAATCACGATCTTAATAAGTATCTCTTCTGTGATGATGGAGACTTTTTTATGCAGGAAACCAAAATATTGGTATGGAGCTTTTAAACACATTATTGTATCACAGATACCAGCAGGTCTCAGTCTTGGGAAAAATAATAAATTATTCCCTTTCTCTTAAAGCATTTTTTGGGGAAACTCAAACTCCATCAGGTAAAGTAAGCAAAGTGTGTGGAGCATTATAAAATATGGCCAAAGGGCCTTTTATGTTATTACTTATTGTGCATGTCTTTTCCTTGTTATTAAAATCATTAAAATACATTCTTGAAAGCTCTAAGTTTGTGTCACCCAATGCAACAAACTCTTGTTGTGACAAAGTTTCCTGTGTTCCCACGAGTCCATTCTTCTCAGGACAGCACAATTTAGGTGATACTGCTTGTGGATGCAGATTCAGAAAACAACTACCTTCTCCAGACGTTTGTGCCAAAAGGCAAACACAGCACTAAGTATCATCACCATGAGAACAACAGCAACTGCGTTGGAAAAGAAGGAGGAAGTCAAGCAACAGAGAAGGAAATACAAGGATTTTAAGACCATTCCTGGGAGGAATGGGCATGCAGCACTCACCACTGCGGTTTTGGTGTGAGGAGCTGTCTCCTTTCCAAATGCCACACAGAATCTGTTATTTTGTATCTGGCAGAGGCTGTGAAATCATAATTCTGAAATAGTATATTTAAGAGAATCACAACAAACTGGTAACTGAACAGTGACAAGGTTAGATGGAGAACATCAGTCTTCATATTGCATTGTATTTTATTGTGTGCCCATGGGCAGAGGCCTGTGTTAAAACAGGCCTTAAAGAGCATTCAAAACAAAATATCCAAACGACATCACCACAAAGGCGCATATGTTTTTGTTTTTAACAGTTTCCACAGACAGCATCATCCTGAAGTTTGCCAGAGAAAGCTGAAGGAGGGTCTTGCATGGAGCAGAGAGATCAGGTATGCTGGGGGAAAGGAAGCAGCTCCTGATATCTGTGTGCGTGTGTGTGTAATGAGACACCTGCCAGCTCTTCACAAACGAATCTTGTGTTCAGGGAGCTCACTTCAAAGAACTACTTTAAATGCTGGAAGAATTACATCGATTTTATAAAAACAAACTTGCATATGTCTCAGAAAGAGCTGTCTAGTTGCTTGTCTCATACTGAAATCTTTAGAGCATAACAACAGTTACGTGCGTTGCCATATTTACCGGTTATCCCAGATTCCTATATCCACCGCTTTGGCTGGAGTCCTGGCCGGCTCCCGGGGGCGGGCAGCAGCCGTGCCGGGAGCGGGGCTGAGGGGGACGGCGGGAGATCCCGCCCCAGTGTCCGTCCCGGTGCCTCGGGAAAGCGCTCGGCGCTGCCTGGCCGTGGGGTGGAAGAGGGAGCGGGCAAGAAGTGCGTGGTGTCAGACAGGAGCAGCAGGAGAACGTGTAGAGGAAGAGCTACCGGGGCGGGGGCCGGGGCGGCGGAGCGGCCTGAGGGGCCGCGCTCGTTTCCGCGCGCGGCCGCCGGGGTCCCGGCGCTGCCCCGGCCCCTCAGCGCGGCGCGGCCGCGGCGCTGGCGCTGCTCCCCGTGCCCCGGCGCCGCGGCAGCTGTGGGCAGGGCGGGGCGCCGGCGGGGCCCGCGGCGGCGGCGGAGGGGCGCGGGGCGGCGGCCGGGCCCTCGCCGCGGGGCAGGACGGAGCGGGCCGCCCGGCGGAACTCCTCGCTGCGCCACGTGTAGAGCAGCGGGTTGAGGGCCGACAGCGAGCAGAGCAGCAGCCAGCTGGCGGCCTGCAGCGCCGGCGGCGCCGGGCGCAGAAAGAAGCCCAGGAGGCTCACCCAGACCAGGGGCTGGGTGCCCAGCAGGAACACGCAGCAGAGCAGCAGGACGGAGACGCTGCTGAGGCGGCGCTGGGCGCGGCGAGGCGGCGGGGGCGCGGCGGGGAAGGGCAGCTGGTGCAGCAGGTGGAAGTTGAGCACGCTGACCCGCTTGGCGCTGCCCCGCACCCGCCGCACGATGCCGAGGTAGCAGTGGAGCAGCAGCGCGGTCTGGCCCAGCACGGCTAGGGCGAGGAGCAGAGCGGTGTAGCGAGAGCTGCCGTCCGACTGGGCAGAGCCCAGGGTCCAGAGCCCGGGCAGCAGCGGGACCGGGAGCAGGGCGAGGGCCCAGGAGAGCCCGATCATGCAGCCCGTGTGTCTCCGCTGGTAGAGGGCCTGGTACACGCTGGGCAGCTTGGTGATGAGCACGTACCTGTTGAAAGCCACCAGCAGGTGCGAGGCCAGGGAGACGGTGAGGCCGAGGCCCAGGAGCCCCCCTCGGAGCAGCCGGTACTCCGCCGAGCGAAGGGAGGAGGAATTGGGGGGCAGCAGCCCCAGCACAGCCTCCTGGGGCATCCACAGGGCGCACACGCTCAGGTCTGCCGCACAGCCGTTCACGATGAAGGCATTGCTGGTTGTCTGCAGCTTTTTGAAGGAGAAGACTAAATAGATGACCATCACATTGGATAAAGTCCCTGAGATAGCTAAGACGGCGTAGAGCAGCGACAGAAAGATGCGGGTCCCGGAGGAGTCCTCCCAGAGCAGCAGCAGAGGCGAGCTAGCACTCCAGGAAGAGGCGTTGGGCATCTCGCTGAATGCAGCTCAGTTTTGACTTTGCCCTGTAAATCCCATCCTTGTCTGGGTCAGAAGTTCTGCTGCAGGAGTCCTCACCAAGCACACGGGAGGCTGTGCAGCTGGGGGACTCTAAGGCAGGTTTCAGTCATAGAAGCTGTAAGGTCCAGAAAATGCTATTTGCAGTAACCATCCAAAAACCAGCAGTGTCCAAGGCAGGTAAGCAGCAAGAGAGTCCACAGATTGTAGCTGGTGAAGGTGGGTCCATAGGGAGGCAAATGGCTGTTGGCAGACCAGCGCACGACTGAGGTTTCTGTAGCTGTGAAAACAGCAAAAGCAGCAGCACCTTGCAATCGGCAGCAGAAACGGCAGCAACTGATACAAAGCTTTGCAGTTTCTCCTGTGCCACAGTACGTACACTGTATATCATTCCAGGAAGATTCAGCCCTTCCACTCTTCATGAATAATTCAGCAGATTTTCGACTTGTTAAATCAAGAAGGAAAAAAAAAAAAAAAAAGCCAAACCCTATCATGCTCCAGAAATACTCCAACTACACAGTCTGACTCTTTTCTCCCTGCCTTACCAGTCTTCTGGGTCTAACCCATTTACACAACTTCCATTTGAAGCAAGGTTTTATACAGTATCAGTCACTTCTGTCTGAAATACAGTCCATAAACTGTAGAAATTCCTCTACTGGATACTTGCTTTTTAACAGAGTTTTTCCTGATCTTATTTTTGTTAAGAGAAAGCTCAGTATGCTTCAGCAATTTTAATTTTAGAACTGGTCTATAATAATATACTTTCCAAATCAAATCTTTCAAACACAGTAAATAGAACAATCATTATAAGACAGTACTTATTTGAGGAAGCTGGTTCTCAATCTGAACATATTATGTCTCTTCATAAACCTCAGGCTGTCTCAACCCATGGGAAATCCTGCATTGCCACCCTGCCAGAGGTGAACACTGGTGTTGGTGAGCACACAGATAACACAGAATCGGTGTAGTATTTGAAACTCCAAAATTAGTTCCTGGAGAGATGAATAACAGCTCCTGAGGTGGACTAAAAACTGACTGAAGAGAAGGCATGAACAGTCAATTCCCAAATGGAGAATAATTAGTCATGGGATTCTCCCAGGAACTCTACCCTGCTTTACTCGAACAGGGACAAAATGTTAATTGTCCTTAACCTGGACAAGACTTAATAAAAATCTCAGTAAGAGAACTTACATTTACTTTGAAAAGCTTTTCAGATATGGAGTGATGATTAATTTTATGATGAGCTTAAGAAAAAAAGCTGCTTTTTCAGCTAGGTTAGATATTGGCTACAAAAGCAAGCAATTGCAGTTTGTAAGATAATACCTGTACCAGAGATCTTCAGAAGGCATTCTTAGATGCTAACAAATGGCAATACCAAATAATATATTAGGAGGTAGTTAGAGTTGCTGTATACATTTTTTCAATTTAAAAAAGTTAAATTGTGTGGGTTAATGGATGTTACAATACAGCACATCTTCTATTTGACAAAAAGGCTCATGTTAACAATGGGCAGAAATATTGATCCAAAGGTGGATTTGTTAAAAACATGAATATCTATGTTCACTTTTAATTAATTAGATGGCTCATGTGCTTAAGGTTAAAGACATACCTCAGTGATTTACTTGATCAGGCCCTTAATTACCATATTTTTTGCCTGCTGCACTTTACAGTGTAGATCTAATCAAGTGTCAAACCTTTTGAGGCCTTTCATTGTTTAGCTGTCAGTAAAGAACAGTTATTATAGAAACTAAAATCCTCCTCTTTCTGCAGTACTGTAATTGAAAAATAGTCTCTGAATTTGTAACAAGAAATATCTCCCTAACTGAAAAGCTTCATAAAGCATACTTTAAAAGAGATGATGATGATTAACTGTTTCATAAGATGTTAGCCACAGAATAATATGCCCAGTAGAGACCTTTAGATTTATTTAATCCATCCATTTGTGTTTTTAGAGATCTTATGTGCTACTGCTTGTTCTCCCAGAAACAGATATATTCATATTTGAAGGAAGAGAAATGGTAAAGTTCAAGGACAAGTGAACACAGGATCTGAAATAAATTTCAGGCTATTTCTTAAAAGCTACAAGGTTCTAAAAGACCTTCTTAACCTTTCACCGTTCCAATTTTTTTTTTTGTATGTAGTTAAGAAGTTGATTGTTGCAGAATATTGACTTATTTATGAATAAAAAAAATTGTACATAAGCTGGTATTTATGTATTTAATCTAATAAATCAATAAAAGTGTAGAAAAAAGGCCAAGAGGTTGAGTCCTATGTACTACAAACCCTTTAATTACCTGTTCTTCCTGTATATTATTTACTCTGCACATCCAAATCACCATCCATTATACACCCAAATGCAGTGGCAGAAGCCTTTTGTTGTCTTTTTAGATCAGACTTTAGATCAGAATTTGGACAACTTGGAAAGCATCTGCTCTATTCCCAGCTTTCCCATTCCTTTTGAGTAACAGTTACACACTGTCCAACTATTGCAAGAGAGGCTGATAAGAATACTAAGCACTAGTAAATAATAGATAAATAATCATGTAATATAACAAATTTGCTGAAAATCAGCAACAGAGTTAAACAAATGTTAGAACCATTTGTGACTACTTTTAAATTGAAGGAAGGAAAGACAAAAAGCTAAATAAAGCTACATTGTTTAGATTCTTATGCACAAAGAAAATGTTGTTGGTGGAACTAAGGGACCTGTTGCACATGCAAAAAAGTCAAGGTATATTACACCTGTATAACAAGGGGCCTCACCCAGGAAAGATTCCTCAGTTCAGACACAGCTTTGAAATTACCATATTTTGAAATATAACCCCATCATCGTAATTTCAACATGTTGATTAAATACTTGGCATTTACAAGGCAAATACAAGAAGGTTTAGAGAGATTGTTAAAAAAGGTTTCTCTCTTGCTAATGGCCTTTTGCAATGTCATCCTACTTTTAAGTACATTACATGGTGTACAGGAAAGAAGGTGATTTTGAAGAATTATATTCCATTAGAGATCAAATAATCAAAATATCTAAGAAAAAAACGCATGAAACAAGGAAGTTTATACAGGCATTTTATTATCAATTAGCTGTATGTATATGTATATATCTACATTTCAAAATTAATCAGTATTTTATTAAGGAAAACTATTTATAACAAAGTACATGAGAAAATTCTTTATGAGAGGTAGAATTACCTTACCATTCATCTATAATTCATATACAGTATATTGTATATATAAGCACATACATAGGCTACTTTGTGCATGTGTTACATATACACAGTTGCAAAAATGTACAGTATTGCATGTAAATTTTATTCAGTGATTTTGATTTTTATAGCTGCTCTCAGTATTGCTTTTTAACACTTTCAGAACAACTTTCCATTGCAATGATCTGATCCTTTTAAAAAAATACATAGCAGTTCAGTTGTAAAGCAAATGCATGGTATTCACAGATCTTCAGGAACAAAGAATGAAAATTCAACTAAGTTTTGTTTTCAAATTTCTGCATATATTGGAAAAACAACTGGATAACAAATTCGTTTTTGTCTTGTACATGGGGGAAAAATCAAATCTTCACAGCTGCTTGTATTATTTTCCTTACCATGCACTTGTGAGATCTTTAGTACCTCCCTGTAACACCATTTCATCCTAAGCCTCATTCCTAAACACATCTGCCTGAACTGTACATTCCACAGAGTAAAGAGCATCTTTACTATGACAAAAACCTTCCATGATACAGGAGGCTACCTCAGCCATTTGCTTAATAGCAAATGTAAAGATTTATGAAGCATCCAATTGATAGATAAAAATTTAATGTATGTCCAACATTTACTGTGTGTTGCTAAGGAAATTGTACACATACTGCCAAATGTAGGTTAAAAGCATGCAAGTATGCAGTGATACCTAATTCATTGTACATTTTCACCAACTTCAGTTTGGTCTACCTTCATTCTGCAGCATATATTGCATAGCAAAAGTTAACATTCTACACTGAAAATAAAACATAAAACCTTTAAGACAAATTGAAAGTGTGTTAATTGTACAATTGAGTCATCACAAATTATTTTTTTTCAGTAGAAGATGCAATTAATTACATCACATCTCAACAAATATTTTCCCTTTGTTTTTCTTTCATAGTGTTTCCTTAAGAAACATTAGCAGCTAGAAGTGGAAAGCAGACTGTATCAAGTGCTTTTAGTTGATATTGTAATAACGAGTCTCTTACTAGTTCGACTTGCATCAAATTACCAGAAGATCAATTAGTAAAAAAGTAAATTACATTAGGATTTAAGCAATAATAATGGACCCAAAAAACAAGAAAAATCTCTTGTTCATAAAAAAAATTGTATCTTTGATAAACATGTACAAATTCTTTAAAATATACATTTTTGTAGCAAAGTAGACCCTAAATTAAAATATACTCTAGTTTTTACATAATTTTTATATATAGTTTACCAAAATATTCTCTTAATACATATTTTAACACTGTACACAAGTTAATAAATGTCTTAATGGAACTCATTAGAAATATATTTAAGCTGTCTCAACATAAAAAATATTAGATTTGTATATAACATGGGGTAGTAATTTCCATAAATTCAACTTCAGTGCATCTGCAGTAGTCATTAACAATAAATTTCTGCCTGTTAAGAAGTCTCCTCTTGGTGTTAAGATTTTAATACATCTTGTATTGAAGGTTCCTCCTTTAATGAGCAGCTTCATTTCTTCAGTTCTTCTCCATCAAGAAGGACAGACTTGAAGAGCTCAGCAGGTTTCACCAAAGCAGCAAGGCTTTAGTACTGAACATACTCAGACTGAAGGGACTGTGCAGAGAAGAAAAACTGATTAAAACTCACTGGAGAGGTTTTATTTATATATAACATGTATTTTTCACTTAAAGAGTAGAGGAAGGACAGAAAGGAGAAAAATAAAGAGTTGAAGGAGGACCTGAATCTCTACATAGGTAAAGATGAATAAAATAGAAGAAATTAAAATCTGAGTAAAGTCCATCAATTTTCCTATATCTACACTTACTTTTCCAAATCAGTTTCTTGTAAGTATTAAAGAAAGCATTGCAAGTCTTTTAAAATACCACTGCTACTGTAATTGAATTGTTTCCACTTATCCTGAATGAGAATCCAACTGCTACTGTAAGACTCAGCTTACTTTAGATGTTGATTCAGGTAATGATATAGGAAAAACATGATGTAGCTCATTATTGAGGAAAAAAGCTACATCAGTAATTACACAGATGGATAAATTTATGTATGATTACCAAAACCAGATGAAAATGAAGCACTGCAAATGGTTCATCTGGATTACTAACGAGTCAGTATAATTAACAGAAAACCATAATGTGCTCTACTGTATTTATTTACATTTCTGTTTCTACTAAAGTTTGAAGTTTTATTAAAAACTGATTAATCAGTTTAGACAGTATCCAATCATTTTACTAGTTCCTATACAGATGTTTAAGAAGTCATTCTGATGAATCTTGTACAGTGATGAGCTGTCCCAGATTAGTATGGTTATAAATAAATAGCAAATAAACCCCCCAAATGTATTTTAAAACTGCATCAGTTCTTCAGAATTAGAGAACTATGGGAGAGCAACATGACTCCTATGACAGACTGGATCTTCACAGTCTTCTCTTCCATTTTCCTACTATACCTAACTAATCATTATAGAAAATGCTCTTTGGCACCCATAGTGGAACCTGCCAGTAGAAGTGTATAATACATTTATAGACACTTTTACAGCTCTAACGAGTATCATCAACTACTTTCCCCCTATATTTTAAGTCTCAGTGTGTATTTTGAAAGTTGTCTTTTAAATGCATGTTCACATCTCAAAGAGTTGAGACCATCTGGATATTCTTCCCTAGGTAGAAAAAGTGATGTCAGCATACAGATTTGAATACCACTGACTAAAAAATGTCTGGTTTTAGTAAGAGCAAGGCAGAAGGAATATCCCTTCATTAATGGGCACTTGAAACTTCTCTCTTAATGATCCTCAAAGGCTTCGCATTTTAAGAAATGTATTTAAACAACTGGAAATATGGTTACACTTAATTAGCTGACCAATAAACACTTTAAAAGGCAAGAAATGTAGTTATTTCCTCTCATGTGTTATACAGTAATAGATTACGCTTTGACAGATGAGAGATGACCGGAAAGCACTGTACACTCTTAAAAGCAGTTAGTAACAAAGAACTGAGAACACCAGCCCTTCACTCAGCAGACAGCAGTAACCGGGAATTCTACATCATGATTTTAATAAAAGAAGCAAACAATAAATGAAAGATTTTGATGTTTAAACTGTAATTCTTAAACTGCTGGTAATCCAAGTTACAAAAATATGAGAAAAAAAATCCAGAAAACATATAAAAAACTACCAAATATCCAGCAGCATATATTATTTGGAAACAGGATAGTGTGTTTTGGTAATTTTCATTACAGATGAGTAGGCAGAGTTTATTTACTTTCAAATGGAGAAATACGTTTTTCAGTGTGTTCCCACCCTCATCATAACCTTACTTCACATCCCTATGATTTCTTCCTAATGTCTCCAAGTCTTCCTAAAGTCTTAAAATCTTTATATAGGGAAATAATTAAATCTGAACAGAACTTTTTTTAGATTAATCTATGTGACTTCACAATTTTTTATTACTAAAAGCATAGTGATAGGTGTAACAACTGAGCTACTGTAAAGTATGTGAACTCAAATGTGAGTTTGAGAAATTTAAATATAGCAGGAGAGGCTTGTTGTTTTGATTTATTTTGCACTTTAAGAGCACGTATTACTTCTCTGAAATCTCGTCACACGTCTGAAGAGATTGATTGTAAAGTTTCGAAGCCTGTAATTGTGGTTTCCTCTTCCTTTTTTCTTTTAAATCTTTTGAGGAGTTTTCTATTTTAAAATTTACATTTGCCATGACTCAAAGTATGGCCTATGGTTCTGACAGCTTTATTAAAAGCAAACAAAAAAATCCAGTCCATTTTTACAATTTGCTGGATTTAACACAATCTTGTTTAAAACGGAGTTTCTTGTTTAAAACAGAGTTAAAAATAGAAGACAAAAAATCCAAAGAAAATTGACTGCTGAATTGCAAAAATGAGAGTATAAAATCAGTTAATGGAGAAGAAATCTCAGTGTGTATTCCTACAGTGGTCCCATGCCATGTCAAGCTTGCCATTTTATACTCAAATAACAGACATTTATACAAAGAACCAAGAATTAGATAGTTTCACTACAGTTAAGGATATCTAATGAAGTTTATGCTGAAACAAGTGCTTAGATCACTTTCACTTTTCCTCTTCAAGAGAAGGCACAGAAAGTCTCGTGGAAGAGAATATAAGCACCAAATCTGCTGAGACACTAGAACTGCATTTGCAGACATGAGACTGCAGGACCATGTCAGCCTGAATTTGAATTCTGTTTTAAGACAGAATAACCCTTATGGCATTTAGGCCTATTTTTCAGGATTTGAACATGCCCTTTCCCCAGATAACTGCAAAAATGTAACTTACGTTTTTGAATTGTGCAGCAACTCTCCCAAAACATCGTTGCAATAGGAGTGTTGCCACAGGCAAGAACTACTGTGAATACACAAGAGCCACTAAACTAACTCAGGATGCATTAGAGAAAATGCACACACATGAAGTGATCCTGACTTTACACATCAGCAAGATGCACTGGTGTTTGTCTGGCTTTTGCAAAGCCTGTCCTATTTTCATTAATGGTAAGTTCTTATTAAGAAAAACCATGCTACAGGTAAAGATTATGTATATGAATTTTAAAACACTGCCAACACTCCTCAGTTTTTGGCAATGTTTCCATCTTGCCAGTTTCCATGACAGCTATAGAAGCAAAAGGTGACTCATCTTAAGACTACCCAGTTACATATTCGCCAATAAAAATACATTTTAAAGAGCGGTATTTGGATTTAGAACTATGGTAAGAACAAAGCAAAAACCTTACAGCGGTACCTTAAGTGTGATTACAGCTGAAGAGAAGAATTCTGCAAACTGTTATTGTGAGAGATTCTGTTAATCAAAACACACACTTTGTAAAATAAAATATTTATTCTATTTTACTGAAACAGCAGGTTTTTTCTTTTCTTTAAAAATCAAGCTTTTCTTCTAGCTCATCAGCATAAACATGATAAAGTGGATTATAAGCTTGCACTGATGAAGGACAAAAACCTTAGAGAAAAATACATGTCTGACAACAATAGTTATAGTCATGGTTATTTTTGATTCTTCCTTTTTGTTAAATGGAATGTGGAACAGCAGCATTAATGCTGTTTCATTGCAAAACAGGATTGGTGAATAACCTTCTCTTGCATACTGTGGGAAAAACTCCCTAATGAGTTTAGTGAACATAAACTAGAACTGAATAATTGCTGTCCTAGCCATCTCAAAATGCTCCTGAACCACTCGTGATAACAAAGATATACAAGTAAGAGTGATAAGGTGATTTTCTAAAATAAAAGTACTGCATGATTACAGCTGGTTAGCTTGATATCTAACTCAGGGAAGGGAGATTTTGGCAATTAAGAGAAAGGGAATTAATCAGTATCATTCAAGAGTCCTTTGATGAGCCTAGTGAGTAAACAAAGCACCAGGACATGTAATAGACTTCTGTCAGGTACATCACCTGATGTGCTCCAATTAGAAAGAACACAAACACTGCAACAAGCCTAGGCTGGGCTGTCACGACTTTCAAGTAATTTCAGCATCTAAAGCAGTGAAGTGGAAATGATTAAACAGAATTCTGTTTTTAAAAGAATTCTGCCAGAACTGGTATCTTGATACTATTCTGTATTTTGCTGATGAGCTTCAGACCACTGGTAAGTGTTACCAAAAGCAAAACAGCTGCATGTCTGTGGCTGAAGTGGTAAGGAAAAATCAATCTTCCTTGGTGGGTTAATTGGTCCCAGAAGAAGAGGGGAGAAGAAGGAGAAAAAATAACAAAAAACAAAACCAAAAACCAACCAAATAAAAATAAAAGATGTGATGCTTTTCCACAGTTTCACATGAAAAGAAAAAAAAATCCCAAACCAAAACAAAAATCCCTTGAGGAATGCAGGGCATGGCACTTAAAAACAAGAAACAGAAGTCACTATTATCAATGGCAAGAACTCTTTTCCCCCCACAGGTCCCAGTGCATTACAGTCAAAGAAAATAAAAGAAGCTATGTATTTATAAGCAGGACAGCACTGAGTAGCAGCTTTCTGGACCAGAAAGATTTTAAAAAACTGAAGAATTTGAACACTTTCCAAAAGGATTTTTGAGCTAACTTCACTTATCAAAACAAAATCAAGTTGAGATGAGTAGCATGAGGTATCTCCACAACATGAAAAGAAGATAACAAAGGGCTATAACACTGATAGAGAGATATAGAAAGTTTCAGGTTAAAAGTGAAATAGTTTTAAGCATGACTCTCTTGAATCACTGGGACTAATCTTTCCAAAAAATTATGTTGTCCTCGAAATAAAGCATCCATATTTGCCAGTAAGCTGCTCACTACCTGAAAGCATTCAGAGATTAAACAACTGAAAAACCTACTCTTGTCTTAAACCTCAGGACATCACAGTAACTGCACTCAGTCAATTGTGCATAAAATAGGTAACAATTTAATGCACTCCTCTGTGACTGGCAGAGATGCTCAGGGCTACAGGGTACATTTAGAAGCAAATGCATTAATCAGAACATATCTGAAAAACATTACAAACAGGAACACTTTTTAGCCATTATTATGTATTGAAAAAATATTACTTCACAGGTAAATCATTGCACTTTGTTACGTAGACTTTGCATGGCATGACTTGCTAAGAAATGCTGCTTCTCACATCATAGTATAAAATATATATAATATATCATATATAATATTTTTTACCTCACCTCACTCTTCAGAGAAGATTAGAGATAGAATCTCATTTAAAGATCTTGCTGCATTTAACTGTGTATAACCTATACTCCTCAAGAGCAAGAAACATCAAGCTAAGAATTATTCAAAGGTTATATCCTTTATATCCCTTATATCCTTCCATGCATTATTAAAGTCATTAAGATAGGCAGGAAGAAAATTAAAGATGTTCTTAAAACAGGAGATTTGTGCATTTTAGAAAGTTTTTTTTCTTTAAAAATGTTTTCCATTCACCCTAAAACTTTACACTATGCCTCAGATATTTAATTTAAATTAATGTGTTTAGTGACTCAATAGTTCTACTGCAAAGAGACAATTTCCTTCCTCACTGTAAGCACCTCTCTGCTGTTGGCTATTTCACCTGTTCATGAATTGCTCCTTTCTTCTTCCTTAAACTACACAGTAACCAACATTCCTTGCTTTTCTTCCCATTCCTAAGTCATCCTTATCTAAGAAAGGCATGCTCCAATTCTGGAAGTTACATTGTAAACCACCCCCTCTCCCCACACAGATTCGGGGAAATTTTGTGCCAATGCCAACTATATTGTACCTCGAGGGTTTATGAGATTAAGGAGAAACACAGCACTATCCTAAAATTTTGTAAATATCTAGACACAAAATCCCTGAAGTGTCACACATACTTAATTTCCTGTCCTATGCTTATGGAACAAGCCCAAAAACTTGGCTCTCACTGTTAAAAATAATTTGTAGAATTAAGTTACAGCAACTACCTCTCCAAAAGAGGTGACAGTTCTTAGCTTTTAAGATGTTGTATTTACATTTGACCTTTTAAGCTGCTTGAAGAAAACAGGCTTACTGGTTCTGTAATGCTTTACATTATCATTTGGTATATCCTTGGAAATTCTGGGCTATTGTGAATGATGTCAGCTTATTTTCATGACTAAGTCCTATGACAGTTACAAGGAGTTTCTTCCTCTTAGGGTGCTGCATGTAATATTATGCATAGTATGTGGCTCTAAGTAAAATATGGAAAAAAAGCCTTTAAAATGCTGCTGGCAGCATATAATTTACTAAAGAAACAACTGAAAAGAATGGGAATGGGCTGACTCTCCACAGCATTACTGTTCAGTACATTAACTATGAGCCAGTACTGAAAGTGAGACATTCTAAAAAAAAAATTAAATAAAATCAGCCAATTTACCATTTATTTAGATGAGTGATTGCTCTCACCCACTATTGGTACATTGACTTTTAGTTCCAGTATACTCAACAGGAGCAGAGGACCAAACTCCTGAGGACTGAATTTCTGTAAGCATGTTGAATTAAAGACTAGGAACACTTAAAAAGGATGACTTTCAAGAGCAATGAGAATGCATGAACAAATCTAAGACTCATCAGTGTATCTCAAACATTCCTGGTTTGCTATACAGCTTTTCACCTCTCTCCTCATCTCTATGTGTGAAGCAATTAAATTGAATTAGTTCAACAAGAACAGTCCTCTTGTTTAAGAACCTGTTTAATCATAGAAAAACTATGAATCATTGAAAAATCTCAATTATATATAGTTTATTACAATCCTATGTAGTAGGGAAAAACAGATTCAAATTTAAGAGATGAAGATGTGGGAACATTCCAGAATTCCCTTGCAAACAAATAAATTACTGCTGCTGTTTAAAGTTTAAACTCGATGCCAAACAGTGATTCTAAGAACATGGAATATCAGCATTTATTTCTAGATAAACTGTAGTGGATAAGAAACTAATTTTGTTGTTTTTTTTTTAAACAAGGAGTCTGAAAGCATCAAATATTCTGAAGAGCCACTTTTGGTCAAGTAGATTCTACCAGGATAGAAGTAGGAGGAACACATTGAGTTAGAAAATACAAAATCACATTCCCACAACTAACTTTAATGTTTTGTTTATACAGATTAGGTTTCAGTCATACATGCAATTTAATTCCACAATGGAACAATGAGATTTTATTTCCTACTGTCATCTGTCCTCAGAAATAGCAATTCACACTCCTGAGCTACAAAGATGTGGCTTCTGAACTGTGAGTGCCATAATTGGTGCCACATCTCAGCTGTTAACAAGAGAGGAGGGTCTCCACTTCTGCAGGAAGAAAACACAGGCCATGAATGACCTTTCTCAGGACATCCCAGTTACGTGCAATGTATGTTATTACCTGTCTTAAGACAGACTCATCACACAAAACAGCAGGTATAATACCAGAACTTTCTTTATACTGAAACAATTTATCGGTGGTAAGGAAAAAGAAGAGTGATGCACAATACTCCAAAATTAATTTTACACAAAACCTATTTTATTCCCACCCAGTAAGAAAAATAAAAATCCTAAGTGTCAGAACTAATTGAGAGAGGCTGACAGGCTCCCTTAATCATAGGCAAAATCTTAAAAACAGTGTACTATTTTTTATAATTAGTAGGTTATCAAATCCTGGGAAACCAGGTATTTTAAATTGGTTTTATATTTATCGTAGTAGATATGATTATTTCTTCCCTAGAATAGATGAAGCTATTCCTGATTTCATAACTGAAGTTTCTCTAGTCTCTCTTTGAATTTTGTATAGAAACACTTTCAAGTTGCATTAGTTCATCTGTACATCCTCTTTGTACAAACTTTTATGTAGAAAAAGAGCACAAAATAAGCCCAAGGCAGGAAAAGCTGTTGAGGGATGAAAGCTGCAATGTGAAACCATTAGAAATATCTTGTTTATAATACTTTCTGCATTTGGTATTAGCAAAGGAGTAGGTTTCAAGTTAAGAGCACTAATTGTTCAAATAAGCCCTATCTTTAAGGATATTCTACCCTCTGTTTACTATGATACATACTAAGGCTTCTTAGAACCTGTTACTGCACAAAGATGAAGACACATAATTAACTTACACACTGTGTTAAGGATAATTTGAAATAAAATCTAAAGGGTAAGAAGGTCCATAAAAAAAGTTAGAAAAAATGTTAAGTTTAGGTGTGATTTATTTTTATGAAACTTCCATATAATAGATGCTTAGAAGAGATGGAAAAAAATGCAGCTGAAATGACAGGTAATAGACAAAGGTGCTGTTCAGAAACATCGGCGGAAGTCGGAAAATTATGCTGAGATAAGATTTTTTTGCAATAGTTTTGCTCTCAGAAGCAAAGGAGAAAAGCATCAGTGAGCTGCCTGAACGTGCTGTTGGGACTTACAGGAATGGACTCTGGTATCGTGCTGGAGGACTTGTAAGGCCCATAAAGGAAGGCTGGTGCGTACTCATCTGTCACGGCGCTGTGAAAACTGCTTTGGCTGCTCAGGTTGTTGCCACTACTGCTGTTTCTGTTGTATAAGTTGTTGTTCAGTTCATGATTTTTTCTGTGTGGCAGCTGCAAGCTGCCATTCAGGTGACTGGAGATATGGCTTATAGTAAAACCTGTCCTAGAGGACAATGATGTCATTTTGCTCTCATCATCATCTGAAGCAGCATACAGGTTCCCTAGAGAACTGGCTAGTCTGGAGTTTATGGAAACGCTGAATGGAAAACACATGCAGGGAAAAAAAATATTCACAAGGTATGTAGAGATATATACAAAAATGCAACAGACAATTAGTAAACATTTGGTAAATAACACAGACCATTCTGAAATAATCTGTGTTTGCACACAGGTTCACTTTCTAGCTCCTAAGTAACAAAAAGCAGAATTCTTTGCAAGGACTTTCCAAGTTTGGCTTATTCAAGCACTACACCATGGCCACCTTTCACCTCTGTCAAACCATATACACATGCAGGAGATGGTGTTAAAAAGGTTTAGGCAGTATCTGATTTACACTGAAGTACTTTGTGGACGTGGAACAGTTTAAGAACTCTTTTTCTGGTTCTTGCAATCAGCTTTGTGATACAAGCCTTCAAGTAACCAGGAAGTAATATAAAAAAATTTGAGAATATAAGTAGAGTGTCCTGAAATACCTCAAGCAGGTATTACTCTGTTCAGGCAAATTTTTCTGCACACAGTTATTAAAAATGCATCAATCATTCTGAGTGTTATTTAATATATACAATTATTTTGGACAATAGTAATAATGGAGCTAAATAAATACTAATAATGGAGCTAAATGAATCAAGGGTTCATAAAAAATTAATTATCACTCAGTATTCTGAGAGTAATAGTATATAGACTTGTGAGAATATGTGCAAAACATCTGTAAACTGAGATAAATGAAAGACACCTTAACAACCCACTTGAGCAAGACGGCACCATTTATGATGACACAATCTCAATAAAACTCTCAGACTAGTAGGATAGATTTTGGGTTTTGCTTGTTTTTAAATCTGCAAGCAACTAAAGTTTGGCTACAACAGCAGATCACTATAAGTAAATTTAAGTCTTCTTGTAGCAAAGAACAGCAAGGGCTTCATAGGCTGCAGATGCACTGATAGCCAACCACTGTATGACACTGCAAGCATTTGTACCAAAATGAGAAGAAGAAAAAAACCTTTTAAGGTTAGAGCCTGAGGACGCGGAAAGTCTGCTTATTCTTTCTGCAGGTGGTGAAGTAACTGCCATCACTCTGGAGGCCTTCAGAGGAGATATGGGTCCTTCTGTGCTACCTGAAGTACTGAGCCTAAAAAAAGTGCAGAGTTCCACTAAGAAGCAAGATTTTACAATTAAAATATACATCTCCAACACATATAGTCTTTCAGTACATAGACTGGTATTTCGATAAGTGTGAATTATCAAGTCTGAGAACTCAACAGCAAAAACTCAAGTTTCCCTGCTTAAACTTATTTTAAAAAAAACAAAGAACCAAAAACTTCCCAGATATCCACTCCAAGTATTTCCCCTGTGGCACCTTACTAAAAAGTTACAGGCCATTTTCACCTTGCTAATTTATGAAGGCCAAGTGTCTATTTTTTATAGATTTAGGTTTTATCATAAATTTTAGAACTTAAATGTAAATTTGATTAAGACTACTTTTTGAGTTTGTAGAACAAGTACGAGTAGAAAACCCCAAAATTTTAGCTTTCATGAGGTCAGCATCATTTCCAAATGACAAGTTTCACAAAGTTGTACAGAACATGCAGCTCTTTCTAGGGTGGGATTCTTAGTGACAAGGTTCTTCATGTGTTGATAATGAGCTGTATGTATGTTACACTGGACTACTCAAATTGTTACTGTAATGGTTGTCCACATTGATTAATTTAAAAATGAGTTTTCTCTGACCCTAGATCAGGGGATACAGCAATCAGACCTTAAAGGATGAAAAAAACTTGGGTACAAGTCTCCAGCTACAAGCATAGAAGAAAAATTACATTGAGCAGCTTAAATTACACACCAAGAAAGGGTAAAATATTTGTTTCCAATGCTAGCCATCTGTCGAAATCCAACTCAAAAATTCAGGTCACAAAACTGAAAAAAAATGTGCTCTTTTTGGTATTAATACTTGATAATGACAGAAATTTTGTCTTCCATTTGTATTTTAGATTCAATGGGGCAAGGCATGCAATTTGCAGGCATTTAAAAAGGCTTGTTACCTCTCTATGCTCAGAAGTCTGAAAATAGTAATTACATCAACTGATTAGCAATAATTCAAAACACTGAAAATTATGACCCTATTCAAGTGATACACATTTAGAAGTAGAATTTTAAAGTCAGTACCTGAAGGGTTGTGATATTGACCTGGTGTGCAGCTTCATGTCTTGCAGCCTAAAGAAACAAAAGCAGCAATCTTTATCCAATGATAAAACACCTTTCCCCTCTGCCAAATCTTATCTGTGTCTCTCAGGTTGGCTTAAAATATAAAAATAAGAGTTTGAATTATTGACAATCAGTGTTTTAATTTACAGTTAAAGAACAGACAGTTACTTCAGGTTTAATTCCAAAGTTCACATTTTACTGGTTCTGAAAAACTCTTAATTTCTATAAGGAGTACCGAAAAGTAATTATAGAAAGACAACTAAGTTAGATTAAGAATATTTTGTTCAAGTTGTAAGTTGATATAAATTTGAAAATTTTGAAGTATTTTTTAAGTTATCTTTTACTGCTACATAGTAAGAAGGCATTCCCAAACAGGGAGACAGAGGGCAAAAAAGGAGAGAAGAAAAAGATCAACAAACCAAATGTGCAACTAATAGATACATACCTGGAGAAGTTTCCACCACAGAAGGTGGTACTACTGCCTTAAACAAGAGCACGTACTTACCACACAGATCTGATAGCATGGACTGAATTTAAAACTGCAAATTACCTCAGACTGGTATAATTACCTCAGAGCTCCAGCTGTAATGGAACAAGGCTGTCGCCGACTTTTTAAGGCATTCAGCTTATCTCCCTGTGTCATCCCATCCTGAGCTTCCACATCTTTGTCTTCACAATCATTCTGGGAAACAAAAGTATGCAAGCAAGGGAATCTATCAACTCCTGGGGGCAGTGTAGTTTCCAAGCACTAAATATCTCCTTCATAAAGATCAGAATCCAGAAGGCTGATCTAGTGTCTTCTGCAGACATGGCACTACTCTGCATAGTTCTGGTACATTAAATGTGCCTCTGTACAAACATATTCGTGTAGGGCTTTTGTGGAATCTAACCTCAGTCAGTTCATGATGCTCAAGCCTAATGCTAGCATTTATTTACTTCAAGGAAGTCTGTTGGGCATCTATACACACCTGCATTATTAGTTAAGAACTTTGAATAAGCAGATTTTTTGTTTCCAGGAGGGAAGCGTACTTTTTTTGTTTTCCTTCATTCTCAAGAAAACAAATGAAAATCCTGAGAGAATGACTTGAAATAATGCAAACTTTTTGAAGCTTGAAAAATTACCTGTAACAGTTTTAAATATTATTTGATCTTTTTTATTTTTTAAGTGGATATTTGTTCTAATTATGGCCTATAAAAAAGCTAATCTGAGAAAAATCAATCTAATACTAATACAAGTCTAAAAAACCCACAAATCTAGAAGTTATCTATAGCTAGTTATTAAAAGCTCAGCTTCAGTCTGTTTGAAATTTTTCCTAATAACATTTACCTCCTTGTACTGATCCAGGTCTTGTGCTTTATTCAGACTGTCACTGATGGAAATGTCATTCAAGCCACAAAGAACCCTGTTAATGTTTCCATCAATTCCTCGCTGTTTCTGCTTTGATCGGATGAGATCCCCCTCCAGCCATAACATTGCTTGCTTCCTTCAGGATACAAAACCAAAGCCATTCTGATCAACAAATTTGCATACATATAAAAAACAGTATGAAAACATGCATACAGATTGCCAACATCTGAACCTTCTGTACATCTTCATCTCAAAAATAATTTACATGTCTATCACAAGAAATTTTAAAACCTCAATACTTAAAAACAACAACAAACCCTCCAGAATCACCAAATAAGTCTGTAGTCACTACAGTACTAAAACTTCATTTTATCAAATCTTCTGGGGAAAGAGGTTAACTAAATAGGAATTTTTAACCATATTTTAAAGGTTCTTAAAATACAACTTAATAATATAAAACAGTGCTTTCATAAACATGTGTAGCAAAACTGTTGATATGGGACTTTGCAACTTACTAGCATGAGTTTTCTGGATATAGATACTGTGCAGTGAAACTACAGCTGACCTCTGCAGTACAAGTGGATGTAGTCATCTAAAGTCCACCAGAGCTTTAATAGCAACTTTTAGAAACTGAAAGAATATATCCTTCACACAGGTGGTAGAATAATAAAAATTTCTTTGCTACAATGTGCATGGGCAGAGCAGTCTTTTTTGATGAGGCTGCATTATTCCTTGATAAGGAAGTTTGCTGGGTAGGCACCAATCATGCTAGCTCCATCCAAGAACTGAGACCCCATTACATACTATTGAAACAATAAATTCCTACACTGAACAGAGAAAAAAAAAGTGAGGAATTAAATCAGAATACACTTTCACTGGAAACTTTTGTTTGGAAAAGAAAAATTATGGCAAACTGTAAGAGCTAAGGGATCTGAGCCAATTGCCTAAGCTTGCTCAATAATAAATGCAAAAGGTAAGAACTTCAGAAAAATTTCATTACATCCCTAGTAAACATAATGAGAAGGCAGAACAAATGTGTGGGGACTAGAAGGAGTGCCATTTAGTCCACCTAACAGAAGTACCCTATGCTGGGGGTTAGGTGTCCTTTTAGTTACCTGTGGAATTTTGACCCATTAGTTTTAGGTGAAAACCTAACTGTGGGTACTTGGTGGGTGCTTGAAGAACACAAAAAGTTCTGCCGGGCCCAGGGGGG
>NC_031777.1:12146264-12185062 GCF_001522545.3 Parus major | reverse complement strand
GAGCCCTGCAGGAGCACCGGGACTGACTGCCCGAGGGGTTTGTGAAACAAAACCTCTCCTCCATCCCTTCCCTTCTCGGCAGAGAAAGCTGTCACGGGGTCCCTGGTTCTGTCTTCTTGCTAATGCTGTAGTTAGTGTTGTTTGTTTGCCTGGTTATACTAGTAAAGAACTGTTATTCCTATCCCCAGATCTCTGCCTGAGAGCCCCTTGATTTTAGAATTATAATAATTTGGAGGAAGGAGGTCTACATTTTCATTCCAAAGGAGGCTCCTGCCCTCCCTAGCAGACACCTGTCTTCCAAACCAGGACACCCTAGGAAACATGCTTGAATTTAAATACCTTTGAAATATTTCAAGATTATTGCATACACAGTAATAAATTGATCAGATACACATTTCAGTGGAAGAGTTTCTATAAAAAATGCCCCTAAACTAGTCAAAGCTCCCTTATCAAACCTCAAAGAACCTAAGAGATTAGGCTTTGACACCTATTAAGCTTGGGAGATTGAAATTGCAAGATGTTACCTTTTTGTCAGATGCAACTCTGCAGCCCTGAGGGCAAGATATTTTGTACTAGAAAGATGTAACTGACATTCCCAATCCCATTTTGACACCACTGGTGACATTGCTGGACTTCTGTTTGATTGTTGAAACAGGTATCTACTACCCTTAAGAAAGTAGAAAATTCTTACTGAACAACACTACAGCTCTCAGCTATGACAAATGTTGATAGATCTGAAGGACCTTTGTCTGTCTATAAAATCAAGCCAAGTATTCCTTCAGTCAAAGCAAGAAAAGACATGGGCTTTGTTTTTCCTATCTTATAACATAACCAACTACTTTTCTTGTAATTTTGCTCTATTGTGCAAGTCATTTTTAAGAGTGTATCATCCAAGCATCAGCACTGTCTGAAGAAGACTAATCTGGCTCCAGTGAACACCTGTAGTTTAAGAAAACTTGTGGTCTGCAGTATTTTGAATAATAGCAAGCCACCTCTCAAACAGAGGAGTGTCCATTTAGTTGCACTGGAAAATAAACCCCTCATTCATGCTCTATTTCTCTTAAATTACAGTAATTACAGAATTGCAGTAATACATCTCCAATATCCTATCAATTTTAAGATGCAAGGTCAGTGAATCTTTTACAGTATTTACACAGTACCTAGCAGAGTTGATGAATTCTTTTTCCTACTTGTAGTGGATTTTCAAAAAATGTTTTGTCCCATAAAAGTGAAAATGCCTCCAAGTAAATATCATCATGCCATCAAGTCAAATATATCAGCACAACCACTACAATTGTAAACACACAACACAGAAACCACTATGACATTAAACTTTCTGTCTACATCACTGTCATTCATTTCCAGTCAGGATCAAATCTGAAGTTGTATTAAAACAATACATTTTTTTGGCAACAACTACTAGTTCCAAATAAGAAATGTTTCATACGTCATGCTGAAGAATCCTATGGAGATCAAAAGCTCTCTGCCAAGTACTTATGTAATCTTTAGTTACAATAAAGGAAAACCATACAAATGATACCATTTTGAGATTAATTTTAAGTGCCACAGATGATATATAAAGTATTTAAAGACTACTCTTTAAATGCTAATATTTAATAAATCCTATTTGTTGATTTAATCTTTTGTACACATCTGTCCAGTTCCAACACCTTTGTCTAACTCCTAAATTCCCCAGAACAGAAACATGCAGTCTTAGGGTCCTGTGCCCCTTTAAGGGAACAAAATGCACTGAACTCCAGAGAAGCTGACTGCTTCTGAGTAACTCAAATTAATCACATATTAACTAACCTTAAATATATTGAACAGGCAATAACTTACAAATGTCAGTAGACAAATTAGACCCTATAAATAGTTCAAGATGGATAGGGATGGAGAAGAGCAAAGAAAGGATATATATACATACTCTTCCAAGAAGTGCTGCTGAGGTCCTATAATGGAGCCTGGGCGACATATTCTTATCCAAGCAATGGCTTCAGCGTGTGTGAACTTGTAGTGCTTCATTATGTAACAGGCAATCAGTGTTCCTGTTCTCCCCAGGCCAGCTGCAGAAACACAAGTATCAACAGCCACACATGAAGGGATGAGCATTCCAGAATTATCAAATAAAAGTATGGGATGTAAGAAAACTTCCATGCAGTTATTCACCATAATAGTATTTGAAGAAATAATTTCTGATTCAGTGTCCCATTTATCACATAATTCTATTTTAATGCTGTAGATATAGGGATGAATCTTTCATACTTAGAAAAAGTTGATGTTTAAAAGAACACCGGTAACAGTGATCACTCGTGGCAATTGAAAAATTCTACTCCAACCTTTGTTTAAAAAAAAGCCAAAATTTTTTAAAATGCCATGATCAGGCTGGATACCAGCTTCATATTTATAATACCAGTAAAAAAACATAACCATAGCTCCTTTAAGAGGCCAGCACAGGTACCTATAAACCATGGTGCAAACAACATCACATCTCAACAGAGAGCAACTCAGTGGGTTTTTCTTTTTGAATCAGTTTTGTTGTGAAAGCAGCACATAAAACTATTCACTGCTATCTATATAAACAGCAATGACTGTTGACCAGTGTGTAATTTTAGACATCAAGATCTTAAAATAATTTAATCCATTTCCCAACAAATCCCAAACAAATCCTGTTTTTAAGGGGACAACAGAGACATAGAAAAATTAGCTTTTACTAACAGTAAAATCTCAAAATACAGAGTGAGAATTAATCTCTTTCTAGCTCTGTGTGCCATCTACTAGTAAATTGCTTCCCCATTTAAATCTTATTTCCCACAAATACAGTATTTGTAATTTACGGTCTCACAGTAGCCTACTATTGTTTATACACCAACAATGGAAACTCTCCAAGGCAGCCAGACATCTCTGCTGACAATTTTATACACAACTACAAGCTCTTCACATTTAACCAGTAACTAACTGACTTTTTTGAAAGTGAAGATTTAGGTATGATGAAGGTAGAAGTTCACACATAGCGAAGTCCCATAACTATAGCTTGGCTGACAAGCTCTGAAGACTCATTTAAAAGGTGAAGTATTGATTTCAGTTCTTTCCTCCAACATTCTGCTAATGCACAAACTTTCAATTACAGCCCTGTGCAATTAACTGTTCTATCTCATCTGAGACTAGCAGTTTCTAGTGTAATAGCTGTGCCCAGGATACCTCTGCAATATAACTCCGCTTAAGTAAAGACTGACTTAACTGTTATTAAACACTGTAGAGGATTATTTAGGTTGGTGTAAAAACTAAAAAGAACAAGATTGTTGATTTGCTTACTAAATATTCAGACAAAAGACCAAAAATACTTCAGTGTAGAAAGCACATCTCTAACTCACTACCAAGTATGCAATCCTTTAGCAGCTAAGCCTAACAACCTCCTGCTAATCAATAGCTTATACTCTTATTTAGCCAATTAGCAGATGCCCAGCTTATCAATGCCAGAACTTCTGGGTTCTAACAACAACTTGTTGGCAAATAAATCTGTTTAACTTTGATATGCATATTTATTGTTCATGGGAAAATTATGAATAGTATTATTCTTGCTTCTGATCAGGCAAGACAGTCTCCACAATGTCCTTACACAACTCTAAACATAAATCAAGCTGAACCCTTAAAAGCCTTTGTTAATCTCTCTTGACTAAGCATGTTTTGTGTATTTTCTGGCTGGTTTGCTGAATTAGGCTGGTTTGAAATGCTGGCATCACAATAACTCACATCAACTTGAAATGCAGAATTCATACTCCACAAAAAAATGCAGAACAGTCAAAAAGCACAAAGAAAACCTTTTAGTGTTTTGCATTTCCTAGCTAATTATCATAATGCTGTGAAAGCATAATGCAAAAAAGAAACCAGCATCAACTAAATCTTGAGTTTCCAAGTCACATTAAAAAAACCCACAGAACAATGAACAACAGATTGTCAGTTCCTGCAAGTAACAGTGTAGGATGTAAGGGCCTCATATACACAGGAAAATAACAAATATTTCGCATATATTTAGTCAAGAACCATAAAGCATTATTACTCTCACAATCTGAAAGTGTTCTTTAATGTTGTATTTCTGGGATAAACTCTATGTATTTATACTTCTTTTGAATTTCAGTCTGAGAAATGAATAGGTACATATACCTTTACAATGTACTGCAATGGCACCATCAGCATTTTCACAGATGTTCAGGAACCTCTGGACTATACTGTCACTTGGTGTGCTGCCATCAATGAAGAATAGATCATAATGCTCAAAACCAGCATCAGTAAAGCGTTTTGCCTCATAAATTTTTTTGTTTAGTCTTATGATTGATGTGATATTATGCTTCTTGAAATAGGGAAAGTAGGCTTCAGGTGCATGAAGAGGATAACCTATAAAATAATAAAGCCACAATCACTTAAGGTTTCAGGAAGGTTCATGAAGTTCAAAATCCCACTAATCAAAAACTTTTTTGAATTATAAACACACTAATGCTAAAAATGCTTTAATACTTTATTCAGAATAGACATGTTAAATATTATAAAAAAAAGTCCAAAAATGCTTATTAAAACCACTTTTATATAGAAAGAATTAGGAGTTAAAAAGTTAAAACAGGGTCTATATAAAACACTATACTGTCTCCCATTAAGCCCCCATTCTTCTCTGCAAGGGGTATTTTTATATAAAGCTGGGGACATGTATGAAATCAGTATTCCAGAACAGCTGTTTATCTAGATTCAAGCTGCAAACCAAAGAATAAAAGCATGCTTGAAGAGGAAACACAGTTTATAAGGAAAAAACTGGTACTGCAGTTTATCCAGTCAAAGGATAAACTGCAGTACCAAAAATATTCCTGTCCTACTGGGAAGTATGAGAGCTTTACTGCCTTGATTCTCAGTGGAGAGACAGAAGGATCCTCTAGATGAAGATGGGGGACAGGGAGGCAGGTCAATGACCAACCACAAGACAGCTGTTCAGGACAAGTCCTATACAGATTAGTAAATACAATTCAAACCACAACATAAGGAGAAAAATGTGCTTCGTAATGTGTACTTGCAATCACCTGGGAGAGGGTTATTTATAGTTTTGTAACTGGATTTTGAATGCGTTAATTTAATAATTTTCAGTTATACATGTTATAAATAAAATACAGGTTTTCCAAATTCCATGGAGCAATTTAAATAAATTTAGAAAAATATTCTGCAAGAAAAGGCTGCTACAATGATTGCGGAAGAAACCCAAACCAAAATATTTTCTTTCTGGATTTTGTTTACATTTTCAGTGGACACTATGTAACAGGCAGCATTTCAGTCATAAAAGAAACATGAGAGAGCAAAGAACAGCTTGGGGAGGGAAGGTAGATATTCAGAAAATATGCTCACATAAATGAAAGAACATGGCACAAATAATATAGTCAAATTCAGAAAAAAACTGGTGATAGAATTTTCCTTTTAGCTGGACCAAACCTCTACTTTCCCTCTGTCAGTCAAACAGTCAAGTTCCTCTTCTTTTTCATTCCACTAGAATCACATTCCCTAGGTTCTTCACATCACCCCATGTATCTTCAATTGGAAAGGCAAGCTTCTTTCAAAGGTCTTTCCTGGTCTGTGTTACAAAATCCTTAAAACAGTCTTCTGTGTTTAATGCAACTCACCTTTAATTCTGCACACTTACTGTATCAGGTGTCAGGTTCCCCGAGAATAGTAAGCGACCTGAGTCTCTCAGGCACTTTGTCACAGGATGAAAAGTCACTGACTGTCAGAAGAATTGAAATTCTTCTGGCAAAGAATTCCAAAACATTTTGAATTACATTGTTTGAGCATATATAAAATGCTCACTGGATAACTATTTCTGAAGATTAAAACTGATTTATAACCCTCTATTAATCTTCTGCTCATTTGCTGTGATGCTGGACATGCTGGAAAAATAAGATCATAGCACTGCATTACACATCATACCATTTTCAAGTTTGCTTTTTGGGTGTGGTCCACTAAAAGCCAAAAATTTTCCTGGAATAATCCAGTTGAAGTCACCATTTTCCACTCGCTACAAAAATTTCAGAAGAGAAAAACATTTTAGTATCTGTATATACAAGGTAAAAATCATTACTCAAGATTTTATTTTACTCTTTACTATGTTCTTGTTGCATTAAAACCAAACACTTGAAATGTAATTAACTAGCTTTACTATATGGCACAAATTAATCATAAACTGCTTCTCAGATCTATCTTAATAAAATGAAATGTAAAGAAAATTTGCTTAAGTTTTCCAATAAAAGCAGAAAGATCCTTTATGCAAGGTATTTCTCCTGGAGAGGGTTCATTGTTTCAGGACACCTATTACTAACACTGACAAACACCAAGATTCTTCTATGTTTTAATCAAAAGTTATGGAAAAGTGCTTCCTTGTGAGGCACTTCCTAAAAAACCCAATTCACAGAAAACAAATTAAAAACCAATTAGCCTTCAAAATAATTACCCTTTGCCTGTAGAAAATGAAATTTACATATTGGCATAAGCTCTGATGAGCCAGTAATCACAGAATGAAAAGTGTAAATTAATAAAAAGACTAGATTTTAATAAAACTTTCAAACTATGACATTTTGCATTTCTTGCTCACTTTTAAATGAAAACCTAAAAAGGCTCTTCAAATTCTGTCACTGCTGAAAATGAAAGCTTCTTTGGAAATATGTAACATGAACTGTAGTTCCAAACTGCCTTCTTTTCTTTCTTTAATTGAAGACTGTTCATTCCTCATTTGGCAATGCAGTTATTCTCAGCATGACTTTTAAGGACATGGCACTTGGTTCAGCTGCATTATTAAGCTTGTGTTTTTAGCTCTCAGCTCATGAGAACATCCTAATGAGTAAAAGGTTCTGATAATGGACATCACTGTAATCAATTCAGCAACTGTTTGCTTAGCTGAGCCCATTAGGCTCGCTCCCAATGTCCCTGCACAATGGAAACTCCTGGAAGTTGCCCAGGTTGCATAAGGACTAGAGAACCAACCTCAGTGCCAAGCCAGGACCCGTGCCCCCCACTGCTATCACACACTGACATCTCAGCACTGCAGCACCCCTACTCCCTTTAGGGAAGAAGTCCTGTTCAGTAAGCTAAAAATATTTTTGTATTTGTATCACCAGTTTTATTTGGGGATTAAGTTCTTTACAGTTACAGGAGTCATGGTGAATAATTTCAATTTTTATCAATATGAACTACAGATATCTCTATGTGTGTGTGTGTATATATATTCTCAACACTACATGCAAACATCATTATTACTAAAAAAAACCCAATCAGTAATTTACTTTCAGTCCAACAAAAGGGGAATTAGCTGCCTTGATAACATAGTAAGATGAAAGAACTGCAAACATTAAATAAAATTTCCTTTCAGCCTGCTCCATTTAAGTCGTATGCAACTTTTGTCAATATAACCACACATTTGAAGACCTAACATAGCAAAAACCTGTAACATTTAAAGTTTTTGAAATACAGCACGGGACATAACTAAACACAAAGCTGACCACGATGTGTGAAAAAAAAAAGACATACCAAAAAATGGACAAAAAATTAATGATGATTCCAAATTCTTGCTTCTTAAACTCAGCAAACAGTATACTATAAACGTCATTCACATGTATGTACTTTTCACACTCTAAAATAATGTTAAGCCTTAAACAAGATAATGGGATAACTTTAGTCAATTATTTTAGGACTCTTTTTTAAGCAGACTAATGCCTACTATACATACAGAATTCCAAACTACCATTTGTTTTTAGTTTTTCTTTTTGTACACAGAGCCTACCAAAAAGCAGCAATTTCATATTTTAAATTTCAGTTCTGTTCATTTAATTCTGCAAAGAGTATACCAATTTTTTTTACCTAATCATGGAACATTGCAGGATACAGAAATCCTTCTACAAATGCTTTCAAGTTTAGGGAAATAGGGAGATTTGTGGTACAGACTGCCTACTGCAGACATCTACTGTATAGATGTTCTGTCAATTAACTTTTCCCACTGTTTATTCCATTTCTGACTTCTCTTTCTTGAACTTTTATGAAGCATTTCAGTATGTACATGAAATACATACAGCTACAGGAAATTATTTTAAAATGGATATTTTCAAACTTAGCAACTCTACTCTCATTACTTCCAAGTTTTCTGAAAATTGCAATAGAGGGGAAAAATACGGGAAGAATACTGGCTACACTAAAGCAACTCAAGTTTAAAATGAGATTTAAATTTATATTCAAATATTTAGTACACCTCTAGTTTATAAATCTTTCTCCTTAGCCAATACAACTGCAGGAATTTATAGATGTTCCAAAGATTATGTCCAATAAACTAAATGATTGTCACTGATTCAGTAAAAACCCTTTCCTTTCGATGAGATGTGGTATACAAAGACCATGCAACTCTTTTGGACCAGATGCATGTACACCTTCTGTGCCTGAGAGCTCCTCTGCACACAGCCCAGTCCACAGGTACAGCATGGCATATTTTTAAAGCTTCTCTAAAGCAATGTAGCTTGAGACAATTTTCTACTACCAGCAGATAAAGTTGTGCATGTTACAGAATCCTAGAAGCATTGAGAGCTAACCAGAGTATCTATGCCTAGATGGTAATAAAGCTGGCAGAACAGTAAATGAGACCTGTTAGCTTTCTGGGACTTCATTAGGGAAATATTATAGCTGTACTTCCTTTATTAGAACTCCTGATGATGCATCCTTACTTAAAAAAATCCCTGAAGATCTGCTTAATCTAGGTAGCTATAAAAAATTCATCATATATTTGGGACAAATAGGAATGGAAGACAGAGCTAACAAGTGCTGGAAGAAAACATATTTTGTGGGTCAGCTGAGAAACCTTGGATTGTGTCCTGGGAGAAGGTTGGGAAAGCATGAGAGAGGTCCCAGAAGCCAGAAGGACTACAAGAAAACATTAGATTTATGATATGATGCACTGAAATTGCAAGGATAGTAATCCTGCATGTTCTTCACCAAGAGCAGATAGGTTTCCATGTACATACCTTACATATGAACACTGGGTTTTACTTGAATTAGAACGTGTTTCCAGTGTGTTTTCAGTTGGGGGATACTGTATACTCTTATTTTAGGTAACTCAAACACATTCAATGCATTATTAAATGTACAAACCTCATAGTGTTCATATTCATCCACATCAAATGTCTTAAAGTCAAAAAATCCATGCTGCAAGGCCTAAAAGGCAACAAGGTGTCAGTTTACACTGAAATACAATATACAATCTAATTTTATAATACTTTTTTGAGCAAAACTTCATCTCTAAATGTTTGTGGTTGTGCTTTATTGAAGCTTTTACAATAAGACAATATTACATTTTGCACAGATTAACAACACAGACAACAAAAACTCCAACAATGTCACTGAAACATGTTAGGCTCAGTATTTCCCCTCCAAAGACATGAGGATGGCACACAAAGTTGTTGCATATCACTTAAATCGTAACATTGATTCTCCACACCCCACCATGTGGGAGTTTTTTTCTGTAAGGCAGATGACAAGTTAAAAAGCAATTCCCTTTTTGTCATGCACTTATTTAATGATTCCTATGCCAAACATATTTTCATGCAGCTGGACATAACAAAACATTGAACACTCGAGAGTTTTTTTATTTTTCTGCACTTAGTATGATACTCTGGTTATACCATCATAATACCTAGGCAAAACAGCATATACAGAATGCAGTGCCATGTATAATCTCTATTTTATTATTTCTTTTAATACACATTTCACAGGTACAATAAAGCCCACTAGACTACATTAGACAGTATTTATTACAGGACTGAAACAAGTTTTATATTCAATTACCATATTATTATTAATTATGCCACTTCTGTACTGAAGATTTGTATATAATAACCATATAGAACCACATTCAATTCTATGAATATGAAATTCATAGCCAAAATTTATTCCAAATGGGTGGAAGACATTTCTGCAGCATGTATTTATACTGAACCTATTGCATTTTGAGAAATACAAGTACTGCACAAAATTCTGGAATTAAGGTGTGATGAGAACACATCACATATCTATGATTTAAAACCAATTATCATCAGACTGCCATTGTTTGCTACATACAGAGCACTTTTTTGGGACAAATGAAAAATAGCTTTGTTATAGACAAAATAATTTTTTTATTTTGTTCAGTGACTGGACCTGTTATGAAACCTAGGATACTGAGAGGTTTGTCTGAACAGCTGATTTTGAAAAATGTATTTCATTGAAGCATGGTTGGCTGGCTGCACTCTGGAACTTGCAGGCCCCCTGAATTACATGTATATGACATACACACATACAAACACCAAATTTATCCAGGTAAATTAAGACTACTTTCAATTAAGGCATACATTTTCTGCCCAAAGTGTTTTAACCTCTGTAAGTGAGCTAGACAAAAATTCAATAATAAATTTTATGAGAACAAAGGAGGAAAAACTGATTCTCACCGTCCTTTTGATGTATTAGCTGCAGATAAATTACAGTGACTGCACTGACTACTTCAGATCTTCAGGATCCGTAGAATGCCTCACAAATTACAGTCTTTCTGGTAAATGACAGCTCCTTTCCCACCCCCACAGAACTAAAAATATTAAGCTTGATCTCTCTTTTTCCAATTTTTAAAAAATACTTGTTTTGCCATGCTTCTAAGAATTACAGGTGGTCTATAAAGCATCTGTATAGAATTGTTCCTATAGCTTGCTCCCTTCATCAAGGCCAATGGAAATGAACAAAATTTAAATGTCACCAATTAGGAAATTTAAAAAAAAAATTTAAAAAAAACCCCAATACTGGAACTTAGTATTTCAGGACTACCTAAAATGACACATCAAACCACTAATAAGACACACTAGTTTTCACTGGTGTTAAGCAATTTTGAAAAGATCAAACACTGAACCAAGTGTTTTGGGGAAAGCTGGGGCCAAGTACCTGCAAAAACTGTTCTGATTAAATCACATAAATACTTAGGTATCTGTTTCACTTGACTCCATCAACCTGTCATTCCCTCTCATCAATGGTTATAAATGATCAGATTTAAATAATATATAAAAATACATAAATTGATCTATCTATCTATATAGATATATATATACATACACATATTATTAATATGTGTATCTTAAATATCTATATATACACATTATATATATATATATATATCTATATAAAAATCAGATATAAGGGATCAGATTTAAATGCAGACCTAACACAGTGTCTTGCATTAAGAGCTGTCCCCAGCCAGGCCTGGTGCATTCCAATTCATGAGGTGAAGTTCAAAAAGCTGTCAAAGGCCAGGCTAGACAGGTCAAAGTGCAGCCTTCCTCAGCCATCAGTACTCAAACACAGGCCTCAGTAACTTAGGCTTCATCACTACTCATTCACAGAGTCTGCTCTGAAACCATAATTTCATATTTGTTTTATAATCTATTTTATATTAATATTAATATATATATTTATAAGCTCTTCTAACAGTATTTTTCTTCATGTTTTAAAAATGAATTTAAACCTGTTTTGCAAGGAAAAAATATTGTTACCTTATTTACTCCCTGTAAACAGTCCAAGATCGTAAGATTGTATGTGCAGTTCCCAAATGAAGCATCCCTATAGATTTAATATAGATGAATTTAATATACACAGAATTATTTTAAGAACTAGGGGAAAAGCAGAACACAACAAAATACATTCAAGCTATTCAATCCCCTTTGTGAACTCTGAATTAAAGTTCAAAGACATCTTTTTAGAAGCTTGTTCAGGCTAAAGTACTCCCCTGCCCAAGATGTAGCTCAGACTAAATGCAGTTAGATATTGCAAGCTACTTTAGGTGCATATTTTACATCAGGTTACTACATGCTCTTTACAAAATTATTTATGCTATCCTAGAACATGAAGGTTTGCATCCTCTCAAAGATAGTAGCAAAAAAAGTACAGTTTGCTTTAACCATTATTCAAGTCTTAATTGAGTGACACTAATGGGCAGGCAAATAAGACTACTAGCTTGGAATTCATTTACAGGCTTTCATTTTGATGCCCCATTACAGATATGATTAAACGTTATCCCAATATAATTAACTTTAAAATGACTTAGCCTTAGTTTACCACATGAAAATTACAACTTGTATGTAAAAGACAAAGTGAGATTCACCACCAAACACACACCACCAAAAAAATGCATTGTGGAAAAATGAAGAACTACTTTTTGAAGTGCGCTTCAGATTACTCTGATTTTAACAAAACTCTGCCTGAGCAGATTATTTCCTTACTACTCTTTAAGGAAATCTTTTATAGCTGTTTTCTTAGCTGCCTTAAGAGTCTTAAGAACTGCAACTTATCAGAACAGTAAAATTTTATGTTCAGACAGATACGTATATAATCTCTAATTTATTAAAAAATTTCAATTTCATTGAAAACTTTCCTTTTTTGATAAAACTTGCTATAAGTAGTATGAAGTTTTTCATATGCTCCTTCAGTTCTCAAGTATTTGAAGAAAATTCACAACTATTCTTTAAGAGCAGAATAAGTTTAGCAGTTTTGAGCAAGCAGTGCTCATAGAAAATGATTTTAAGAAAATTAAAAGCTACTATTTTGGTAGTGTCATATTGCAGACAGGCCAATCTAAAAAGGCTTTCAAATTATTACATTATTAAAACACTCTTAACCATAATGTTTTGGAATGGTAACTTTGAAATGTATATGAACCTTCCTTTTTCAAATCCAACAGAGTTTTAAAAATGAGAAGCCACAAAGCATTTTCATTACATGGAATAAGCAGAACATATCAAACTCAATATATGAATTTTGCAGACAATACATTTTTGACTGATAATGGATTAACATTAATATTTTGAATATCACATGATAACAGATCATTTTAGCACAAAATTATTTTAGCAAACAAAAATGTCTTTTGAGCAAAAAAATTAAGGGCCCCAATGGGAGCACATACATAGCAGAAAGGGTTTAAAATCTGTACCAGTTTTCTGGAGGGGCTGATAAAAATAAAATCCAAACAAATGGAAACGGCAAAATTATATGTTTAGAGAAATATGAACAGAAGATATGGTCATAGAAAACAGGTTCTATTTTATATTTTACTTTGCTGTAAGAAGAATAACTTCTATTTTATCTGTATATATAATTACTTCTTTGGCTGATAAGGCATCTAATAGTGCTGTACATAAAAACTATGCTGGGGGAAAAGAAACACATAATCCCTAATCCATTAATAAGGAATTCTATGAAAGAGGGAGGGAGGATGGTGAAGCTGACCTAGATGTACAATTCCAGGTGTACAATATTCTCAGCTACAGTTCCTACAGCCAGCTGTTACCAGTGACCTGCAAACAGATGCCGGCAGCTAACACGAATTGCCTCCAGCGTCCTTGTCTCAAATGTCTCATTTCTGCCGATGTGCACCTGACTAAAGTAGGTTGCTGATCGCATTTTCTTACAGTATTCTTCCAGTTTTATATGCCCAAATGAATCGCCAGCTTACTTTTCAAACAGTGACAGAACTCCATTCACTTTCAAAATGAGAAAAAAATATAAGTATTTCTAAGAGATACAGATTCACTATGAATCTGAGCTGGCATTACAGAGCTGCATATCCCACATCCGATTTCACAGTTGTTGTAGCTGACCTCATTACTGCATAATGCTTTCCCTTTCCCCAAACCTCTAAATACTGTCAATAACAAAACAGTTTGCTTCCCCAGCATTTGCCAATAAAGAAACAACCCCCAGAATCTATAACCAAAATCCATCTTTGAAATTCACATCATTATTTAGAAACTGAACATAGTAATATTAAAATATATTTGTTTTTTCATCAATACAGAGTAGTCTGAGGTAAAAAATCTGAAACTGCTTCTCAGTAGGTAACTGGTACTCATGACAATTTGAAATGGTGTTAGCACTGCTTTTTAAATGGAAGTGAGAAGATACAGTATAAGATCTTCAAGAGACTAGAGCGTCACCAAGTGACAGTGAATCAGCCAAAAATAAGACAAAAGTGTCTCAAAGACAGTAGTGCCTTATCCTGCCAAGTTATCTTTAGCTTTTCTATTATAAAAACAAAACAAACAAATTTCCATGAATTTTGTAAGAGAACTGATCTGATTTTTTTCCACCCCTGAACTGTATTTGCTGAAGCTGTCTTTAAATGAAGTACCAGCTGAAGACCTAAGCCGATTAGGGCTTTTTCAGGTCACCGAGCTACATGAAAGTAGATCAGTTTCCCAGTGATCACTTCATGTAAACCCACCTCAGTACTCCACAAAGAATCTGACAGCCTACAGCTTTTCCCTATCAAAGCTGTCTGTTTTTTTCTTTTCAAATAGAGGACTCTTCAGGTATCAAATGAACAAATTTGTTAAACAGTCCAGTTGTAACACTGAACTGAACATTGCTCACTAATAAAATCTTAAACCGTTTAATTCAAACAGAGATGACCTATACCACAGAAGTTATGTAATATGTAAGTTCCAGGCTGCAAGAATAAACTCAAGTCAATAAATACTGAACAGCAATAATTAGTATCTCCACATTATTTCCTTCATAGACCTTAGAACATGTGTAAAGAGGTAAGGCATTTGGGTTATGCTTTTAATTGTACGTAAGAGTCATTTTAGTCCTTTTGCAAGGCACTAAAGGTGTGGAAAGAGTGCCAACTTCCTCATAGCACCAACTTCTTTCCTCATAGTACAGCCTGATGCCAAGCAGACACAGTACCTACGGCAGAGCTACTGCTTCCAGCACAGGTTCAATTGCTTGAGGCTCTGTACTATGCTACATTTTACAACAGAGACAGTCCAAATGTCTTGGAACATGGTGGGGGGAGGGGGAAATATCTCAAAGGCCTTGAAAAACCAGGGAGGATGAATAAATTATTGCTTTCCCATTTCCAGCTAATCTAGATGGTCCCACTGCAGGCCCTCATCAGATCCTGCCCTTCTCTCAGCACCAGTAATTCTTGAAGTTCTTGTGTGTACCCATCTCTACCTATAAATTCAACACCCAAACAGCCCCTCCCTATCAGACTTCCCATTTCTCATCTAGCTTCTTTTCTTATCACAATCCTTCTGTTTATTTCCTCACTGCTCTTTGTCTCCTCTCCAGTACAGCCAGATTACACACCCACCTTCCCCAGCAGGACAAGCTACACTGCAGGTAACAGAATCTGCTTAGGCTCTAATCCAGAGCCACGACCTGACCTAGTCAAAAGCAGAGCCAAAAGAAATGTAAATGCTTTCCAGCCCCACACCATGCGAAAAAGAATGCTCAAAAAATCAGGATGTTTAATTCTTCTAGCAAAAGCTGCTTACACTGTATTCCTTCTAGAGACAAAAAGGCCTAAGAAGAATGTCTCCCTCTAATGTTGCCAAAGCTTTGAGTTAAAAAACCTCAAATGAAGCAACAAAAGCCCAAACATTTACCAGATCCCACCCCAGACCAGACAAAATCTACCACCAAAACACTGTAATTGTCAAAGGCTTTAGCTGTAGACAATCATTTCCTTCACAGCAACCTGGGGCTTAAAACACACGGAAAAAGACTGCAAACTAATGTTTCAGAATATCCTACTCTATGAATTTATTGCCGTCTTCTCCTGAAGCTGACAAATGCAATTAAGCGATTATTCTTTTATAGGCATTTTTCCTACTCAGACAGCAAAACCCGAGTAGTCCCTTGGCTGGACTTTGCCTTCTTCAATGTTTTTGCATAGCATACTCTTCCCAGTGAAACACAAAAAGCTTTTTTGTACATAATATGAAATTATCCCCAGAAAGTCTTGCTGTTTCTTCTATTTTTTTGATCCCTCCTTTCACGATTCTAGAGTAGCTAACTATTCTATTGGGGAATAAAATTTCATTAATCCAAACTCACAAGGATTATATATGAATAATCAATTAACACTTAACAGGAAATTGTTTTGTGTCATTAAATTTGTTACCGTGGTTCCAATCAGCCTCACAAGAAATCGGAGACAATTACTTTCACTAGCCCTTACCAGTCAAGTAGAAAGAGCATTTTCTTATCATTGCTACTACAATCAATATCAGTATTATAAGGAATTAATTGCAAAGCAAGACTCTATAGTCTTTGATTGCAGCAAACAGGGTCCTGTAAGACTGTTCTGCAAACACACTATTCCTCCCAAGTTTTCCTACAATTTTGGGATATGACAACTAAGTTTCCTCACTTTGTCAAAACCTCTTTTCTACCCACCTATATTTTCACCTTGGCAGGGGTGAGAAAAACAAAGACATTCAATTTACTACAATTTCAAACAGCAGATCACTTTAATTGGTCAACAAGACATAGCTATTCAGCTATGGGGTGTGATCAGAGGTATCCCAGGATCCTGAGGGAACTGGCTGATGTTGTTGTAAGGCCGTTCTCCACCATATTTGAAAAGTCACAGCAAACAGGCCCAGTCCCCAGTGACTGGAAAAAGGGAAACATCGCTCCTATTTTTAGAAAGGGTAGAAAGGGAGAACCAAATAACTGCAGGCTGGTGAGCACCACCTCTGTGCCTGGGAAGATCATGGAGCAGATCCTCATGGAAGTAATGCTAAGGCACATGCAAGACATTGTTTAATGTAGATCATGACCCCTGTATCTTACACAGAATTTGGAGATATTAAAAAACACTGACATGCTTAAAGTAACTGGTACTTTTAATGCATTGTATCAAGTATCTTTTTTTTTTTTTAATTAGCTGAAAAAAAATAAGGATACCAGTAGCTCAGTAAACTTCTTGGGCTCTGGAAAGCTATCAATGACCAGGTCAGCGTACAAATTCTCTGCCAATAAAAGCTAATACTGATTTAATACCTTTTTTTAAAATGTAGCTGATGGTTTAAGATTTCATAGTCAAACTAGTCTTGACATAAAAAAATCTACCACCCCAACAGTTTATACTGCATCTGGCTTCTGTGCAAAGTATGAAAAGAGACAATCTGATCTTCCTTTGCTGGGTGGCTGAAAAATCAGAGGAATTTGATATGGACAAGGTAGGTCTACATTTACAAATGCATTGGCTGACAGTGAACACTACTTGCAAAATGCTGATTCCTCTAAAAGAGAGGATATTGACCTTCTTGAAGTTAACTTTTCTTGCCAGCGTTTGCAGAAGAATACCATGAGGTATTCTCATTCACAAAGCATAAGGGCATTTGATAGCCCACACGTGAAAAATATTTGGAAGTCTCTATTAGATAGGCATGACAGCTAAAATTCCTTAGATTCAAGCCTCAATGTGACCTTAGGAGAATAAAGACAGATTGATAGAAACTATGACTCAGTGAAAACATTCCGTGACCTTAGCAACAGTACCTGTTCTGTAAAATAGAGAGAATATAACAGCATAAAACCCCCTTCAATCCTGTAAGCCTCACAAGCTAGGGACTAGGTAATTTCAAATATTTTAATGACTTCCAAATAGTAGAAGAAGATACATTATGAAGAAAAGGTTTAAGTGCTAAATCACAAACAAAGAACTATTTTCACAACCTGACAGTTTGGTAGACTGAGTTTTAAGTAAGACTTATATCCATCTAAATGATTTATTATTCCCCACAAACAGCAACTAATTACACGACGTGCAAAAAATTTTTTTTCTGGAGATCAGTCATTTTGATACAACACCTGTATCAGACATGAAACACCTTTTTGGGAGGCAATCTAAACCCCAAATTTTTAGCATATTTCAAAACTGAGAAGGTAGTCTCATTTCTTATGTTCACGTACCTAAATGGAAGATATGGTGGATTAGATCCAGATAAAAGCATCCTGTAAGCTTCTTCTGGTGTTTTCTTCAAGTATATAACCTAAAAAGAATGGGGGAAGAGGGTGGGAAAAAAAAAAAAATCAGCCCCGCACCTGGCAAAGTCTTTAACCAGATAGCAACTTCCTCCAGCACACTAAACTCCTAAGAATGCATGTGATATTCCTTCATGACATACATAGATCAGAAAAAGGCATATCTATACAAAGAAAAGATTCAGATATCAACAGAAACACTCTGTTTGGTGTCAATACCTGACTTAAAAAAAAACAAAATTGGAAAAAAGTCACATACTGCTACAACTGAGAGACTGGAATGTTGCATGAATTACTGTAAAATAGCTTACATTTAAAGCCTAAATTCTTGCTTACAGACAGAATACCCTTAGAGGGTAGCTCAGAGAACTTCGGGAAAAAGGTGAGTTTCCATCTTATCAAGGAACTGTGAATCTGAACTAGGGGCAAATTTGTATCACATTTTTTCCCAATACTGCAGGTTTTATTTGACAGAAGTTCTGGCCCTTCAAAGCTGTGTCTGCTCAAAGACATGCATACATGACACTTGGAACTAAACACGGGTCACTGTCTGTTCACATGGCTCATAAAGGCTCATAATAAAGACACCAAGGGCAAACAGAAAAAAGATATTGAGAGCACAAAATGAAAGAGGAGAGGGAAAGAAAGACTGACAAGGTCCTGAAAAAATCAAAAGTATCTCAGATGTCAGGAGGAAGGATAATGAAAACATTACAGTATGTCTTCAGTACCTAAAATGTACTGAATTCCATTAAGAAAAAAATCAAGGAGACATTTTCTGACTCATCTGTATCAATGAAAAGTCAGCAACCAAAACTAAGCTTCATTTTTAATCTAATATGACAATTCTTCAGAGTGCTTTCATTCTACAACATACACAAATTAAAAAAACCACCCTAACAACCCAAAAAGCCCATTGTGAATAATTTGGATAAAACAAATTTATCCATTTGGATAAACTGGCTAACAGAACTAGTATCTAAAATGCAATGTAAAAGCTTAAAAACTTACTTTACAGATAGTAACTATTCTCTTAGATTTTTTAGATTTAGGATTTTTTTTTTTTTTTTGACAAGGGACAAGGTTTTCTTCCCTTTCCCCACTGTCATTGCTGTAACTCTAACCATGTGCACCACTACTTATAAAACCTAGATTCAATAAATACTGAACATGAAATATTTTTTCTCTGACATTTTCATTTTTATGTTCTCAACCTTCTGAGGCCCCACACAGGCACATGACATGTAGCAACACTGGCCCCATGTACTCGCTGTCAAGAAAACTCATATCGTATTTCCTAAAAAGCTTACAGAAAAAAAGGGAATCAGAATTTTCCAAGTCCACCTTTACACTTAATCCCCACAATATTTCAAATGCAATTAGGATTCATATTTTTCCCATCTGCAATTTACAAATCAGAAGGGTACAGAACAGATCCCCTCTAGAGCTGCTTAGATTACCAACAAACAAACCCTTCATGTTTCAAGTAGGGCTGAGTTGTCCAATTTGACTTTTTAAATTAGGAAAAAAACACTCCTGCAAGCAAAAAACTGGGCATGCCAGTAGTTTCCTATTACCCAGTCATTATTATATATTAATAAAAACAACAAACTTAAGAACTTAACAGCTTTTTTCTCTCATCAGCATTACAGAAATCTAATAAAAGATATTACTACCAAAATACACACTTAGAGGAATCATAAGTAATATGTCCAGTCCATCTGCTACATAAAAGTGAAAGGAACAGGAACCTGAATAAATAAACCAAGCCTCCTCAATTAACTTTCAAACACCACCAGAGCTGTGGCACACTGTCTATTATGCTGGGTAGGCTATGAAAATTAAATGAGAAAATAAATCAATTCAATAATTACTATGCCTCTGGTTTAGTAACTTTAGGAAGGCTGTGGGAAAAATCTTTTCTCCTTCCTAGTCTGAATCTCACTGATGACATGAGAAGCAATTCATCCTAACATAGGATTAGAGCAAAGTGATTTGGATTTTCAACATTCAAGAAAATGGTATTCTATGGAAAAACATGCAGGGATCTGCCAAAGTCATTCCCTGTGTAGTAAAATAAACTGAATTAAGGGATGATGACCAGATTTCCCTAAAACTCATACAACAATGTTTTCAAAGACAGCTTAGAGACAAATGAAAAGACCATCTGCCCACCTCTCTAAAGAAGCACCCCTTGAGAAGCCATTTTACACACAGGGGAAGTCCCTTAAGGAAGGTTAAAGTATCCATGTGATCAAAAATACTTACAGCATATGCACCTATTAAAAATGCTGCATTCGCTCGCTTCCGCTGGTCAAAACTGGTGTAGTACACAATCCTCTTTCTTGAGAGACTAAAATACTGTTTAAAAAAAATAAACAAACAAAATAGCATATTTACTAAGAAAAGAATATGCTTTAAGAATACTGTAGCAAAATCACTTTTCCAAAACTGCAAAACAAGTCAGAGAAAATTCTTATCTTTAAAATTAAAGAAGAAAAAATTACTGATACTCTGAACAATCTTCTTATATCACAGATAAATAAGAGTGCAGGGAAATAGCCACTGTTTCTGGGCAAATCTCTTGGTTAGCTATACAAAACCATGCTATAAAGTGGAGCTGAACCATATCTTCAATATAAAAAATTGGATTTTTCCTCCCCAAGTTTAAATATTTGAAACACTAGTTTATGAACACTGTTTAAAGACATTGAAATTTTCAAACTAAAATATCCTCCTGTACATTAAACCTCTTTAGCACATAACTCCGTGGAGAAAACAAAAGAAAAACTCAAGCAATCAACTTTACAGCCATTTTATAAGTAAAACACTTCCATCTATACTTCTTTAAAATGGGGTGACGGACATCTTTAGAAACCTTCAACAGCAAGAATTAAAAAGGAAAAGAAAAAAATGTAGAGGAGAAAAGCCTGAAGGAAAGGCTAGGCAAAGACAAAACTAATTACACTCACAATTCTTCTTTCTTTATGAAGAAGCCTGTGTCAGAATCCCATGGACAAACCTCCCATTGAAAACAAAATCAACAAGCACCCGAAAAGAACAATAATGACAAGCTGCAGCAAAACTAGTTAATGCCAGAGAGAGACAATATTGCCACTTAACAATGGTGTTGAAAAATGTACTGCATTAACAATTTTTAAAACTTCATTAATTGCCACATTTTCATTATACTCTGCTATACCATAGCATGTTTTTCCAGACAGATTTTTACAATATCCTTACACTTTTGAGGAAGTCATCAACAGATATATTAGATTCTGTTTCTAAATATTTGAAACATTTTTCTATTTTTAAAAGTTTCATGTTCTATAAAATGTCCTAATACCAGTGCCATTGTTACCCAGCTTCAGGTTTTTAACTCTTGACACTTGGCATGGGGAGATAAGGTAACTGCTGCAGAACAGCATTTCATTTGTAGTGCCAACTGTATTTCACTTCCAGAAATCTGTCAATGTCAAATCTCGTCTCAAAACTTACTGCAAATTTTAGAACAGTTTTAACCACCTAATCAAATTTTTTTTTAAAAAAAAAAAAATTAAAAAAAAAATAAAAAATAAAAAATAAAAAATCAAACAGCCAATTGGCGCGGGAGAAAACTGATGTAGGTACCACGGTGAGTTTCTCACTCCCACCTCCCAGAGAAGCAGCACCTTTAGTCGCAGTTCTAACTGTACCTTCCAGTCTGATCTTACAAGCCACAACTTCCAGAGGTGGAAGGAGTGAGAGTTAATGTGACTGAGTGTAAAACAGGACTGTAATTCCTGAAATAGCTGCTGGTTGCTGTAGACTGGAAGAGGTTGTATCTTGAGGCCAACAGCAGCATCTCTCTCAGTGTATATGCAAACATACAAGGCACAAGTTGTTACTTAATTAGTGAAGCATTCAATTATTATTAAAACTTGACAAAATGAATCCCAGTACTTTAAGATTCCTCCCTTATTCCCCCTCCTCAATTTTTTAATTTTAGTGTTCTCTAACTGCAATTCCACCCATGATGTGTAGGTGGGATAAGATTACAGTAGTTATGCAACAGTGACAGAACTTCAATTATAACTTATTGACTACTACTTATTTTAAAGCAAAGTTCTTTGCAGCGGTTTACAGTTCACCTAAAACATTATTTTAAACTGCAAAGCTAGCTAGTGAGAAGGAAGTTCAATGTAGAAAGACCACATTTCTTGAAGATTTTATTTCATAGAACGGATTTTTTTTAATCATATGAATATATCAAGTCATTCCAATTTTAAGACATTTTTGTACCCAAAGTAGCCATAATCTGAGGCTTCCAGAATATTAAGATGAAAACAATGGATCAGTTTTATTGCATCATTTTCAAAATGTAAGGGTTTAATCCTTATTATATGAAATATTTAAATGTGTTTTAAATCCTGACTAAAGCTTTAACAAATTTAACAAAATTGAAAACTGGTATTAATGTCTTATAGCATAGCAAGCAGTGGAACACAGCAGCACAATTTAAGTCTTCAGAAGCTTATAAAACAAATAATTGTTTTTACTTGCACACTAGTTACAGAAAATTAAGTTTTACAGTACGTGTTTGCTGAAACATCAATACAGTGCATCTGTTAACATTAACATGCAATTTGTCAACTCAGTGCACTTTCATTATCAAAACTAAGCTATATGATCTATTTTTTAAAAAATACTGATTTTATGACCACATTTAGTAAGCTACTTCTGCTCCTCTGGCCAGGTTCAACGATGAGCTTTCACAACAGTTCTGGGAGATTATACTGTTTTTACAGCTCCAGAGCTCCACCTGAACAGATCAGAGCTTTAGTTCCCTTAGGCACTGCAGAACTCTGAAAAATCAGCAATGTTTCAACAAGGAATTTTTCCATACAATTTATTTAGGCAATAACTACAGTTGCAGATAACAGTTGCCAATAATTTTTTTTTCCACAACAAAACTAAGGTGCACACACTATGAAGTACTAAAAATATTCTTTAGCAGTGATAAAATTTTATCAGTTTCACACATCATTAAAAGATAAATTTTAACAGCATAACGTAACAGTGTCAGTCAAGGTATATCCCAGAGGAACATACTGATAGACAATCTTGTGAATTAAAAGCAGAAGTCACAAAGAAAGTGTAGAAGTCTTTGCTTTAGGTAATAAAACAAATACATAAGATGTATGAGAGGGTCATAGAATATTTACTTTCACTGTAAGATTTTATTTTTTCTTTTTTAAAAGCTCCCTATAGATCTCAAGAGAGACTTACTTGCAGAGAATCAATGACAAGATTAGAAAGTGCTGTGGTGGACAATTGCCTGATTGATAGCAGCATAAAATCAACCTATTATTTGACAGTATTTTATATAACGGATATGGTTTAATACAGTTGCAATGCTCAAGCAAGAAATTACTTCAATGTGTTTAATGAGCCTAGATCTATGCAAATTTTACTTTATATATATACAAGTGTGTATAAATAGATAATATGTACTTGTAAATAGAAGTGAATACAAGATAACTTAATACAAAACAATAAATTTAAGCACGTGCATGCAACCCTGCCTCAAAATCTAGGATGTCCTAAACGAGATGCTTTGTAATTACTATAGTTCCATGTGTATGCCCAGCAGTTTATTTATATTAAAACAGACAAAAACCCCGAATCCCTTTATGATTCAGCAGCACTAGAGTTAGCATACAAAAGTTAACCCCATAGTTTATAAGCCTGCCAGTAGATTTCCTCTCCTGCCTTTGATCTTCAAAATTTCTATAATTTATATCAGCAACACACCCCAATTACTTCTGCTCCTAATTTACTGAGAACATGTAAGGCTATGCATAGATAAAACACAACAGTTTTTTAAAAGCAGATTTATGAAACCATGAAACCAGATTTACTTAAAAACAAGAAAAAAAAATTCTTTCAGAAATGAAGCCCAGTTGCTTAGTCAAGTGTTTTCTTCCCTGAACAGAATTCAAATACCAAGCAGCAAGACAGCACAGACAAGCATGTTTTCATTGCTGTTGACTTGGATAGTGAAAATCATCTTCACAGCAATCAACAATTGAAAAATTACAAACACAACAAGGTCAGAAAGGTTTTCCTGTAAGGCACAGCCAAGACTTTGCCTCAAACTTTCTTGGTAAATGCATATCTGAATAAATTCTTCACCTCTTCAGAACAGAGGTATTCAGTGTCTAAAAAAAAAATAAATCAGTCAGCATAAAGTTACAACAGTTTACTTTAAAATGCTGATCTGCCATTAGCACATTTCAAACCATTATCCCTCCTCACCCATCCCCCATGAAAGGGGAAGGAAAGCAGAATACTGCCTCATGTTGAACTTCTCTCCCAAAACAGAAAAAGATATAAAGGAGTCTTAAGTCTTTGAGACACCATATCCTTACCAAAAACCTCACGTTTATGAATAATTTATTTTTGTGCTATACTTCAAGACTGTTTTCTTAAGAAAATACACTAAGTGCTTACCCAACAAAGCACACCAAATCATCTGGGCTTAAGCACTATGATTGTTTCAGGGTCCCAGAAGTGTTTCAGGATGGAAACAGCAACCATCCCATGATAATCTGCAGTCTTTTTACTTCCTATGATTAAACAATTCCTGCAACTGGTCACAGGGCATCCTTAAGGCAAGGGTGTGCAAGCAGAAGTTTCCCAACAGGGCTCTCTCCCTCTGTCCATAGTCTGGTCTGCATTTCCCATTTCTGAAACGCTCATCCCAGGCCGCTTACACATCACCTGCTGCCTCATGAGAATGACTATACTTTTGCTGCTGCAGGGCAGGTAAGTCACAGGTCACCAACTTGTGAATGCCCTAGTTCAGGACTCAGAACTCCTCTTGGGGACCAGTGTGAAGGATGGACATGATGACTAATTCTTGCCTGGGGAAGCTGAGCAGCAGTCACTGTAGCTAGGCCTAAAGTTCCCAGCAGATGCACTCCTCTGAGGCATGTAAATACACATGCAGAGGCAGGCTTCAGCCCTGGGTCTCCATCTTACAAGCCTACTTACCCACTGCAGATGGCATCTAAATTGAGACAGAGTGTAGCACAGATTTTAACTACTAGAAGAGCAAAGCTTACATCAGCCTACCCCAGGGGTAGTGCCAATCAGCCAGCCTGGAATCCATTCATATGAAAGCTCCTATACCACTTTGGCAGTACTCCAAGCTTTAGCTGCTTGATTCCAGGTATTACTTTCAAGTGGTTGTGCTATCAGGTTACCCTTTTCTCTCAGGCACTAGGAGTTTTATTTAACCTATTTGGAATTAGCCTCTGGCAAGCTCAAAGTAACAAACTGCACTTCCTCCCAGCGGAGACCTCTCTGTTCTGGTCCTAGCCAGCTGTATCCTTCACCCAGCAGTGCAAGTACATTCACTCTTCTCAAAAAATAGAGAAGCTACATTAAAATTGACATTACAGTTTGCTAAACCAACTCCACAAATATCAGGGTTAATAGTTCAGTTCCAATTTAGTTCCCTTGCTTTTTTTCTCCTTGCAATATTCCAATCTTCACCACTATGCTTACAAGACACTTCTGATGATTAGTTTGCCTCATTCAATAAGCAAGATAATGGTCTTATAAATACTAAATACTGCAAGCACATTCCTGTTTAATACCGAACCATTAAAAAAAACCCTGAGATATTTATTGGTTGCACACTTATTTTCCAGGTGAAACTCTCGGTACCCAAGTTCAAGACATAATGCATACAGTAATATATGAGACTGTATTAAGGTCCCAGACTGATCACAGTCACAATCTGAATCTGGATAAGACAGAACTGATCTCTCTAGTTCCCATGGTCATAGTGAAGTTAGAACAATAGATTTATTACTGGTTCTTCTCTGGAGTAACTGCTTCACAGAGCAAGCATTCTCCAGTTTTTAATAAATATATAATATATTAAATTATAATAAACATAAGATCACAAACAGCAGAATTAAGGTGGAAAAAAAATAGATTCATACTGAGTAAGAGTCATTGGTCAGGTGTTTGAATGGAACAGTGGCACTGCAAAATAGGGTGATAATTAATTTATAAGATGCCTGGTGTTAACAAACAGCAAATTCATTTTCCCAATAAGAGCACAACCATCCAAAATTACAAATAATAGATTTTAACTTTTTATAAGTACCTTTTTTTAAGAAGCAATGTAAATTTTCACTAGAAGCACTTTTTTTTCCCCAAGAAATTTACAGCAACTCTACAAGCGCCTCAATTTGCAGAACTTCCACTTAAGAATTCACAGAATTCAGCACACCCCTAAAAGCAGCAGGTAGCATGAATCAACTTAACTGAAGTTTGTGCCCCTAGAAATAATGCCATTTTCAATAAAGTGGCCCTCTTAACAATGGCCAAAGCAATTACATCTGTTGTCCCATATTCCCCTTCTGTCAGTAACAGGTCTTACATGATAAAGATTTTAAATCTGTCATACTTAGTGAAGGGTCTCCTCACTATTTGCCCCCAAGTTACATTAATCAGCATTTTGGAATTAAAAGATCTTTTCATTCCAAACAACAGTTGACAATTTTTCTATACATGCTGCAGATCACTTCTTCACAGGTATCTGGAAAAGGTGAAGCCTGCAGCTGTACATTATATTCAGAGGGTCTGGCTGCAATGGAACTGGGATTTAGGCACAGCAGCCAGTGTGATGCTGTGATTTAGATTTGTCATCAAAACCGTGTTGATAACACACCCATGTTTTATCTACTGTCAAGCAGAGCTCTCAGTCTCAAGGCCACCTATTTCTCTCTCTGCCCCTTTCCTCTTTTCTGAGACTTACTTTAAACAGTGGGATTTCAGGACCCATGTTTTTTGTTCCTTGAGTACCTGTTTTTTCAGTTATTCAGACCAGCATACACACTTCATTAGCTGCAAACCTATGACACAACCAGCAGCTGTTGTTACTATTGCCTTGAAAATGTTATGGTTATTCAAAAAGATTAACACAGCCTTCAGTTACCTGCCTCACCTCCTAAGCAGAAATGAGAGCATATTATTTTCTTCCACTCTTCAGAAGGAAAATATCTCAGAACGAAGAATATCCTTAAAGCTTAGCAATAACCATCTAGCTAGTGAGCACCTAACAACCATTTTCAAACTGGTTAATTTTATTTCAGTTTGAAAATACAAAAATATAGAAACACTGTTTTTAAACGAAGCTTACCTTTAATTTCTTATTTAGTTTACAGCAGTATCTGTATAACATTGCCAAATTTAAAGGGCCAAAATCTCCATAGAAACTGAAAAAACAGAAAAAAAGCAGTATTATTTATAAAAAAATACCTAAACAAATGTCAATATGCACGTTGTTGATAACTAAAGCTGGAAATAAAGGATACTAAGTAGCCAGTACATACAGAACAACACATACAACAACAGATAAGTCCTTTATTGATAAATTTAAAAGTACAATCATAACAATTCATTTAAACTTAATTGTAGCTTTAGTTTAAGATAGTCCAGTAAGTACTTTTCCCATTACATACACACACTAACTACAGAATTTTTTTCTTCATGATACGTTATCCAGTCTGGTTTTGGCCAAAACCACACAGTGAAGAACCTGAAGACATGATATACATTTAAACCATGCTGATGTCATCATAAAGATTCTAAAACTACTTAAGATTAACTACTATCAAGAATAAGCTAAATAGAATTTCTTATGGGTGATAAAATTTATTTCATAACATCTAGTCTTGATCTCTGACTCAAGTTTAAGTTAATTTCTTTATATCCATTCCTTCACTATTCCAGAGATTAGAAATTACATACACACTTTACATCTAATTATGTTTCATTTTGTCCCCTAAACCCTGTTGCCTCTAGGCTGTTCTTCCAATTTATTATTTATTTCATGTTCTAAATATCAACTTCTCCTTGTTCTTGTTTCTCTCTTCCACATTTTTAAACTGTTTTACCTTTGAACTACAACCTCTGGCCTTAAGACCTAGTAGCAGTAATCTGTACAGGAAAATTATTGCACAACAGGAGTTCCTTGCAGTGATTCAAAGTTCTCTTCCTAACACACCCACTATATAGGCACCTTTACAAATAACAGCAGCCTTTATGCAAGCAACTTACAGCAACATCTTCTAGAGCTCCCTCTCCATCAATTGTGCAAAACTGGTCAAAATTTAAGCTGCAAACTTCCTTCAGTAATTCTTTTCTTGTGTATAAAAATCTTAATCTCGATGGTCTATGCAAATTTGCTGAAGCACACTCTATGAATTACAGTGAGAATGGATTACTAGTTCAACTGTGTTAATCTGCTCTGCCTTAAGCCTTTTTGATAAAAGTGACAGGAAGCTTCCTGCCTCCTGACAAACAAAACAAGCAATCAGCATCTGAATACAGTCTATTTAGGGAATCACAAAGGAAAAAGGTGTTCTGGACTTACAGTCTTTGAAAGAGTAAAAAACGAAAAAAAGAAATTACATAATAGCTCGATAGGTACTGCCATCTATTCTTTTTCCCCCATGGCAAAAGTTTATTTTTCAGGAAAACAAATTAGATTCCCGTTGAACATAAAAAGAAAACTTCCACTTTTGAGGGCAGTCAAGCACTGGGAAGCAATTGCAGAGAGGTGGTAATATCAAAACCGAATTGTATAAGGATCTGAACAACCTGCTCTTGTCAACATTGCTTTGAGCCCATGGGTTGCATTACATATCTGCAAATGTGCTTTCTGCTTCACCCATTCTGTGCAGACACAAAAATAATTAAGAGTTCTTCATCTATTTAGTGCTTATAACATCATTTATATCCTCCTCCGCACATTCTCTCAACCAGGAGAAACAAGAAAACCAAGACCAGTGCAAAAAGAGACAATCATTAGTTTGATCACTAAGACAAGTACCCTTCCTGCCACACCAAGGCTATTTCAGTATCATCTACTTCACAATATCAAGTAACAACAGAAGCGTTGGTTAGGATTCAGTTCAGCACAAAACATTTATGATGTAATTACAGAAGCTAATTAGCTGGGAAAAAGACCAAGCTGTCCAACTACTAGAACTTAATTTGCATGTTGGACAGAAATTAACCTAACCAAGAGGAAAGTGCAGCTCCAGGAAAGCAGGGTTTAACTTCAGAATTCATCATCTTCTCTTGGATAAGTTTGCTAGATACAGTCAATAGTTATCTTTAAAACAAAACCCTCCATACAGTTTTTCATAGAGATTAAATAAAAACATTCTAAGGACAAGTACGAGTTAAGACTAACAAGAAATTAAAACTGGAGCTCTAACAACACTGGAGTGAATGTAGCTACTAAGAAAGTCATATAGAAAGCTTCTTAACATCTCCTCTCATACAGCTGACTAACACATGACTCAATACCCCCCACACTATCTCACTCCAACTTTAGAGCATTCTTTCACTTACATGTAAGATAGGAGAGTAAAACTTACGTAAATAAGTAATACTTTTTAAAGCATTTTTCCAAAATAATTTTAATACCATAAGTTTTACTTTTTAAACTATTGTGGAAAAAGATGGAATGGGATAGTTATTATAATACAGAATACTTTTTTAAAAAACATTGTGAGCAAAGTATCTGAAAGATATAACTGAATACACAGTTCATCTAAAGAACTTAGGAAGTACAGCCATGCTTTATCATAAGATTTATTACAATTCATTTGCTAGAAGTACATCAATATGAAGTCATATATCCCCACTTCTACTTTTCCACATGATTCAATTTGAAGAGTAGTGTACGAAAAGTACCTGAAAATCAATTTACAAATTTATCCACAAGACAAATTACTATTTTGGTGGGTATAAGGATAAAATACATTTGAGTCTATCCAGGAAGCAATTGTCTTCCTACAAAATGAAGCCATTCAGCTTCTCTCAGCCCCCAAGTTAAAGATGTCATAATCTTTGACTATTTCTCCATCATTGGCTACCATTAAGAATCCTGTGCCTCTCTTAACACAGTGGAGTAAGGGGTAGAAGTATCTGTATTTAAGACTCGGGTACTACCCCTATTTGTCTATGCTGCAGAAACAAGGTATTTGTCAGAATCCAAACACAATCTAAGGAAAGGCACTTTCAGTCCCTGCTGCATCAGCATTACTACCCATCCACAAAAACACTGTCATTTCCCAAATTATTTCCCTACTACCACAGAGGCCGTATAAATCAGCCTTTGCTGATACAACATTGTGGTTGAAATGCAAGGCAAAAAGTTAAAATAATGTACGTAACATAACCTTTCTCTATTTTATACCTCTAAACTGGAGTAAGTTAATTATCCTTTCTTTGATGGGGCTAAGTGAAACAAGTGCTTTACAAATCCTCAAATCAAAAGAGTTCTTTGAAAGATAATACAAGGCTCTGTACTCAAGTCAATGAACTCTGATCTACAAAAATCTTTCTTCAATTTACATCCCTAGACCTAATACAGTTTCTGACATGTTTAAGCAGAAGGATTTAATTCTATGCATCCTCATTACTTTTTCTACAAAAGGCCATTTTTATACTTGAATTAGTGACACTTGATCCTGATTCACCCAAAGGATTTTCATCTCAAGACCAGAATTTTAAGTAAATGTAATTGGAACATGGGAAATGGGCAGGGTATAGGGAATGGGGATGAAATGACACACCAAGTTGCCAGCTGAATAAAGAATTTTATTTGGCAAAAACTGAAGATCAGCGTAAGAAAAGTCAAAGAGTCACTGATAACAATTCATCCAGTATTATTTTACTTCCATCTCTTTTACATCTAGATGTTTGAACAAAACATTTAAATACAGTAAGAGAAACGGGAATGTCTCTGAAACTTAAACCAGTTAAGAGAGACAACATTTACAAAGAGAGAGTAATTTACAACAGAGGTGGAAACCAGAGGAACAGAAGGCAGGTATGGTATTAATTAATATTTAATTATATTTTGTTTTAATCAAGTACCTAGATGACTCCTTAAATTATTTTACCCCACATCTCATGGAGACTTGCTATCCTTATGCTTCTCAAACCAAGTAGCAAAACCCCAGAATACACTAGCTGAACATTTAAATACTCTACTTCAACAATACTATCATGATTCCACCTGGAAGCAGTAGCATAAGTTTCTAGTATCTGTTTTCTCCTTAGAATAGACTCCTAGAACCATTTCTTCCTACCTGTAATTTGTTGCAGTATAATATCTGGGGCATTTGCTGTACTGTATCATAGGAATCGTCATTCCCCCAAGAAAGGCCAGCCCATTGCTCTACTCTGTCATGCAAACAGTTACTGTAAATTCTTCCAGGGAATTTAATGGCGAAGGAAATGCAGCCCACACCTCTTCAGTAAGGAGTTGTTCCTAAATGCAGTTCCATGGCATGCCACATGAAGGTGCCACGAGTCAGTTCAAGCCTAAACCAGCACTTCTGAATGCAAACACCGCTTCTCGCTAAAGATTTGAGTATCTGCCCCTTGTGCTGGAGAAAAATGATAAACTGATTTTCCATCCTGAATGATTAGATGGTTCCATGCAATGAAGGAATATCATAGCCTAGCAGACTTTTAACTGAATTGATAACCTCCACAGAATCACAGAGTACGGTGAGGTCCCTTTCTGTGGTGTTGGCCTCCAGGCTCTCGTTCCCCAGTCTGTCCATACATCCTGGGTTGCTCCATTCCAGATGCAGCATCTGGCATTTGCCCTTGTTGAACTTCATACAGATGGTAATTGTCCACCTCCCTAGTTTGCAAATTAACCTCAGTCAATCTATCAGGCCAAGAGACCATGTTGCAAAGATAAATTGTATTACTTGTACTTTACTCCAGATGCCTGATACTTTTTCCCTATAGAGCAGTAGTTTTATACTGCCATTCACTTCCCACCAGGGCATGATGTTTCTTGTGTGCCACCTTATTCAGTCATTGGTTTAGTAACTTGAAAACAGAGGCACCATTTAATAACCACAACAATTTTCTGGAGTACCTATCCCAGAACTGGAGCAAGAGTACTCGTTAAAGTATGAACTTTGCCTTCTTAAAAACTTTTAATTATATAAAGCCACTTTTCTGCCAAAACAGGAGCCCCTCAAGCTTGCAATTACTTAAGTCAAAATATCAAATCCGAGAACCTGATGAAGCAAGAAAAATACTGCATCCTAACTGCAAAACTTGACTAATTTCTCAGCATTTTACAAATGTCCAGTTTCCTATTAAAATTAAGCAATGAGACTGTTTCTCTTACTGCAATTCATTCTTCTCTTGCTCCTCCCTCCCTCTTTCCTACACAGGAACATTCAGGTTACTGACGCCTAAGAAGGGCCGTGCTGCACTGATTCTGAGCCTGGTCATTAAGCACTACAAGGCCCAGGTACTGCACGAGTGGCCAACTGACTCTTCAGCTACTTGCTTCAAATAATAAGCTGAACACTTCTCACATGCAACAAGGTCTCTGGATGAGAGAGGATCAGTCTGTACATTCATTACAACCAAACTGCTGGTTGGGAAATTTTATCTATTCAGGCTTTTTTCTTCAGCTCCTGTTTCCTGAAGTGTGTTTCTCCTCCCCACTTCTCAAGCAAATGAAAAAAGGCGAGCACTGTTTTCATCCTCTTGTCCACTGATTCCAGTAACACGTGAATTATTAGGAGCTTTCTTAACTGGGCCTACACAAAATTCCTAACACTACTTAGAGATTATGTGCTTCTGAAAAGGGGAAGGATGATACAGCAAATATAACCCTGGAAACATCTGAAGGCAGGAATAATGCAGAGGCCTTGGATTATGCAAAAACCACCAGGTATTAAGTACATTTCCTCTTGGAAGTTCCAAATCCTCCTCAAGATCCTGATTCTTCAAAATCCAACAATTCACAGATTCAAATCATAGATAATTAAAACAGTTACTCCAGATACACAATTTTTTAATCCAGTGCTCCCTGATAACAAAAACAAATTAAAAATGAAGAGGTTCTATCATAAAAAGTTGCCCTATAACCTTCAGGTCATATCAGAAGTGTAGTCCCTTTGGGAAAAAAAGTCACCTTGACGGAGGCCAAGATGCACATAAGGGATATCCTAGACAAGCTACATTCCCATCCAACATAAAACTGGAGCTTAGAAAGCTGCTGTTTTATCCTGGTACCCTTTTACTACAAACAAAAGAAAAATCTCCTCAGTATACTACTAGCAAACGCTTTTATCTTTTACTTACAAAAAAGCAAAGACAGAAATGGTAAAGCAATGTATAAAATTAAATTGAGAAATTTCCTTGTTTTAATTTTGGACTTAAATCTTGCTAACTTATCTTGGTCATCCAGTAGTCAAGGTTGAGTTTTCAAAATTACTGATGTGAACAAGGAAATCCCTGCTCTCTGTGTGAAGTGACAGCTTTGTTTTAAGAAGGCTAAGTTTACTTTTTCCTTTCAAATTATTTAAGCCGGAGAAATATTGAAAAGTTCAGGTTTCCTATGCAAGTACTGCTATTGGAGAGCCACAGAAAAGTAGCATTTAGCCAAAGCAAAACCAGACAGGCTAACCCTTACTCTTCTCACAGGAAAGACAAACTGCTTCTTTGCATATACATATGCAGCAGAAGAAACAGTACTCATTTAATATTGCTGTAGCTAAGCACTTGAGTCTTGCTTGCTACATAACTGAAATAGCTCTCAAGAAGACTGCTGTGAAATGGGCAAGTAACATACCATAGCCTGAAAGAATGTTTCAGTGTAAAGCATAATTTACAACAACTATCATATTTACTACTTCTATAGCTGCTTACACCACGTCAAAGATTAATTTGCAAAAGTTGTTTATACAAGAGATCCAAAGTCAGAACAAATGACTGAATAAAACCATTATGATTTATGAAAGCTGTCATTGTAATTCATCAGTAAGAGATTCCTGTTTTGCATATTTATATTTCGACTTTGTTTGAGAAAACTACTCAGAAATAAGAAGGACATTAAAGTTGCTTTGATAAAACTACGTGAAAGCCAAATTAACCAGTCAAGTGTAGTATTCTCAACCCAGATCTGCTTACTGGAAGGTGAAACGTGAAAGACGCTATTCTTAGAGAATAAAAAGCTTCTTACAGGTGCCTAACTCATTAACCGAGGTCTTGCCAAGGCAAGGTTTGTCTATTTGCCAAATGACAGTCTTCATCAAGATGGATTGTTTCTCATTAATTCCATTTCTCTGAAGCAACAGTTACCTGCACTACAATATCCTGAATGACTGTGTTCCTTTATAAGAAGCAGTGCAGACTTTCTCAGGAAGAACCTCAAAGAGTCTCAGAAAGACTCTGAGAAAATCTCACAGAAACAGAACTATCAAAGAAGAGATTTCAGAATTGCATCATTCCATTCAGGTTTCTTGTTCTCTTTACTGAGGCATCTGCGTATTATTTCTCTGGCATAATGGGTTCAATTGCAGCACATTTAACTAAAATAGTGACAGTCCTAGTAGCAAGTTCCTAGTCAGCTAGCATTTACTCAGCTTAAATGGTTTTAAGAACATCTTTATTATCTTTTTAGTGTGAATGTTTAAGTTAGACAGTATTAAGAAGTCATTAGAACAGTTGAAAACTTCAAGTGAGAACTGAAGGCTAAAGTGCTCAAGATTACATAACCACACTTTGTGTATAATTCAGTGACAAATCATGTGACAAGCTACAGGAGCAAGTCAACCCCAAACTTCCCAAACCATCAGATCTAGCACTACAGCTCTTTTGTTTAATAAATGGGGTACAGTACTAACAAAAATTGCTTCCTTATGTCTCTTCAAGAGTGCAGGGGGAGGGGAGGGGGGGGGAAGGGAAGCACGGCAGTGAGTTTTTAAGTACTATGTGATCCAGTAATAGGCTCTCTGTAATCAGGAACTCCAAACCTACATATTCATGAGGTTTTCAGATCAGATACTGCTTCAGTGAAGCAAACTGACACCTCTAAAGTCAGCCAAATAAGATTCTGTAACAAAGAAAGCAATTTAAACAGAAAAAGAGCTGAAATAAAAGCAGTTTACATCCAAGCACAATGAAGTATCTTTGTCTAGTCACTACAATGATGCATCTAAGCAAGGTTAAATCAATAAACAACTGTGTTAATGTAATTACTTACATACCTCACAGGTGCTGAGGATTTCATGCCTGAGTAGACATCTCCTATCCCCCTCCTTGGAACACTGAACAAGTAATGTGATTAAAAAGGAAAAGTAGCTGTGGAATTCTGACCACAAGAACCACCCAGGCAGGCCATTTCCACGAAGACTCTGCAAACCACTATTCTGAGATAAAGCATTTCAAAAGTCACTTCCAAATATTTATTTTTCTATCATACAACAAATACTTCTAATCACTTTCCCAGAAAGAAGACTTTCTGCATTTCTGAGGAAGTGAGGAGACCATCTGATCTAAAGTTGTACTAAAGTTGCACTCTACTACTACTTACAGACAAGCACTGTCATGCCCCCCATTTTGTGTGCAGCTTGGGAAACATGATGTACTGATGTCAAAGTTGTTGGTGAGCTTAAGGGAAGCTACAGTAAAATTAGCACTTCCCCAAGAACTGAGTCCTACATTCTATTCCTCAATTTACCTCTAGCCTTCCAAATCCAGAAAGATATTAAAAATACACATAACACGGTAACCCTATTGACTTTATTTCCCTGAGACCATATAAACTTCCTTAAATATGAGAAAGAAAAAAAAAAACAAAAACAAGATCAGGCATGGGTTTATTACCAAATATCGCATACACTGATAGTGATGAGTGCTGCAATACAAATACCAGGGGAAAGTTTAGCAATGATATGTATAAGGTCATTACACAATTCCTTGGTACCACCTGGTAACTATCACTTATTTTCATATCACATTTTAGCATTTTATGAGCACAAAAGGGAGAGTATCTTTATGGTATCAGATACAGGACAACTTTAAAATGGGCCAAACCGATTAGGAACCATCAATTCAGAACATGCATCAGGAGTTACACATTCAAAGTCTTTAGATACCTAGACATAAAGGAAACTTTGCTTTCTTCCATTACCTGGTAACTATATCTGGTATCAGGTTACACCCTCATCTGTAGTTAACATTGGGTTAAGGAATATACCTACAGAATTTCCTTAAATGTTAAAGAAAATTACTTCCCCCCATCCCCCTCAAATTTCTCAGTACCTTTTTTTTTTTTTTTTTTTAAATACCATTGCCCTTACACAAATATCTCAGTTACAGGCCTTGGTTAGTACAGCCATCTCTAAATAACAGTACAGAAATGCTCCCCCTTCCTACCCACAAGATCAAATGCCACAAAAGATTCCTTCACACTTCCCAAAAGCACATTAAGAATTAAAATGTAATGATGCAGTCTGGAAGATATACAAGCTTCCTTTCTTAAAGGAAGTGGAACACTTTCATGGCACACAAATTGCTCAGGACCACCCCCAGCTGAGTTCTGCTTTCAGTATTAGGTCAACCCTCCCTTAGGATACTTCAAAGGTTCCTTCCAATCAAAATTTGTTAATGATCATTAAAGAACTTACTCCCAACCCAAGCAACCCATTACAAAAGTCAACTTTCAGAATGAACCATTGGGAACTCCAGTAGAAGACATACAGGTTAAGATAAGAAAACGTGTAGGAAAGATACCCTGAAACTACAAGCTGTGCATAGCAAGTGAGCTAAAAACCAAGGAATATTGGTTTACATCTTCACAGAAGCAGTAGTAGTCACTGGAGAAAGGAAAAAAGAATGGTAGATACTTGCAACTGCTTGAAACCATTTGGAAAACAAGTTATACTTGAAATAGGAACATGCTTTTTGTTTCACTTTTGCAGCAGCAAACCCTTGTCAAACAGATAGGTATGTATCACCACACTGGAAACAGTTGATCTTGGGATGCAGTCCAGAGCATCACCTTCTTAGCCACAGCACAGAGTAAATACTTTCTTTGTTTGATGTTTTTAGTGTCCTTAAATAGTATTTACAATTATAATCAGTTTTATTTTTACTTTCCATGTGAAGTATCTAACAAGCATGAACCTTTTACTTCACAGAATATACTTTTTCTGCTGTTCTAAAATATCAAAAGCCACCAAGAAGTGCTATCTCAAAACTCTCTAATAAAACCAGAGTTATAAATAAGTTGCAGATGCTCTTCAAGAGCACATTTAAACATCACATTCTTACGGTTCTGTAAACTTCATACTCTCTATACAGGAAAATACAGAAAATATAAAACAAACTACTGCTTATCTATTCATATCCAGTAAGTTTTCTATTTAAGACACCACCCAATAAAGTGTGATTAGTACTAATAGACCTCCATCTTTCAAACAAATCTTACAAGGCTCAGATATCCTTCTTCGAGCTCAACTACAATTTAAGCCATTTAACTGGCCTTGCAGTTGTTTTTGAGTCACCTTGTTAAACTAGTTTCAGCTAATAAAGAAACACATTCGGACTAACTTCATGCTCATATTCTATACAAGTAACTCAATGGGCGAAAAATATTCTATAGTAAAGTGTGTTGGGACGACTCTCAGGTGATCACTTTGAATATGCAAATTTCAACACTTACTTTTCATAGACCAGTTCCTCATCGGTACAGAAGTAATGGGTATTTACGGTACTTTTCGGTTTAGTTCGTAAAGTAGCGAAGTACAACCGATCTGAAAGACAGATTAGAGGCACAGCGTCGGACAGCGAAGTCAGCCGGCCGCCGCCTCGGGGCACGCCTGTCACCGCGGGGCGGAAGAGGCTCCGCCGCTCCTTTTTCTGCTGCGTGAGCGGCGGCGGGAGCGCCCGGACCGCTCCGCCCGCGGGCCCTGCCCCTGCCGGGCCCCCCGCACTGCCGGGCGTCCCTCGGCAGCGGCTCCGACCCAGCACAGCAACAGGTGCCGGTCCCGCGCCTCGCCCAGAGAGCGGGGAAAGCAGCGCCGGAGTGCCGAGGAAGCCGGGGCGGGCAGCCCGCGAAACCCGCCGGGCAGAGGGGCCGGGGCCGAGCCGGGGAAGGGCGGGAGAGAAGCCAGCGGGATTCCTCTCTAGGGGAGGCTCCAGGACCCCGCGGGCAGGGGATGGGGCGGCTCCCGCCCCGTTCTCACCTTTCACGAACTCTGAGGCTCCCCCCAGCACTTCGGAGGCGGCGGCCGCCGCCGGCTCCATCTTAAAGAGGGCGCGGAGCAGCGAGGTGCGGGGCGGCTCCGAGCTCATGGCGCTCCGGGGCAGCGCCGGCGGGACCGGGGCGCGCTCGCAGGGACGCGACCCGCTGCCCGGAGGGGCCGCCCGCCAGGGCCCACGGTGCTGCGAGCGTGGCGGCCGCAGCCCGCATAGGAGCGGAGCTGAGAACGAGCCCCGGGACTCGGCGGGCAAGCGCCCACAGGGACTCCAGCTCCACCCCGCCCCCAGCCAGGAGACGCCCCCGGATAAAGCGGCAGCGGGCGGTTACCAGGCGACCGGAGGCGCTCTAGCAACCGCGTTACGGAGCCTTTGTGTCGCCCGGCCCAGGGCTGACGCTGCGAGTGACCGGTCCCCCGCGCTCCCCCCGCTCTTCGGCCCCGCAGCGCCCCTGCTCCGGCAGGCAGCGGCCCTGAGCCCGGAACCGCCCCGCCCCCCGCCCCGCCTTCCTGGCCAGCGCCGCCGCGCCCCGCTGCGCTGGGGCTGCTTTTCCCCGCCCGGGGGTGGCCCGTGGCAGGGCGCCCCCCGGGCTCCAGGCGGGTGTCGCGTACCCGGAGCGGGGCTGAGCCGGAGCGCTGCCTTAGCACGCGGGCGAGCTCCGCACGTGGACGGTCGGAGCGGCGGGGCCGCCTCAAGCACGGGGGAACCGGCGGAGCGCCCATCGCGCTACCTGGGACAGACACCCTTTGTCGTGACAGACAAGCCGGTTGACCAATCAGAGGCCGCCCTGATACGCCTGCAGCCAATGAGCTGGTGGCAGCGCGGTGAGCGCCCCG
>NC_031777.1:11989980-12146164 GCF_001522545.3 Parus major | reverse complement strand
GGCCGCCGCTTCCCGGCCGGGCGGTGCCGGCCGCCCTCGGGCGCGGGGCTGGCGGGGCCGGGAGCCGCTTTGCCACGGGCGAGGGACGGCGCGCACAGCTGAGGCGCGGGGCTCTCCTCACCCGCTGGTTCGAGCGCCGGGCGCATTCTTCCGCCTCTCCCCTTTAGAAAGAATCGGTAAGAGCCAAATAGGGCAGACGGGCCGTCTCAGGTTTTCAACTAAAGCAAAGATTGCAACGGAGAGGCTGCTTGAGGAGAGAAAAAAAGGGGATAAAAAAAGTTACGCTTCCCCCAAATAAACACAAAAATCCACTCTTGAAATACCTTTAAATGATGTTGTAATACAAAGCCATATGCAGCCCTGCGGTTCACATTATTATCACCAGCTTTCCCTAACACTATAAAGAACCTACTGTAAGGACCAGTTCATATCATTAATCCTGGTGTGTCTGCTAGTGAGGCTAAACATGAGCGTGAAACACTTCTGACTCTTCAGTTTTTAATCTGGTGTCAAAAGCACTGGATAATCTTTAAAGCTTTACAAATAAGGTGAAGGACTACAGAAGACAGTGCAGCTGTTTTTGTATTTGCTTACTTAATTTTTGTGTTAATTCCAATGCTTTTCACCCTATTACAGTGCTTTTTTTTCAACTTTTTTTGGAAAAGCTCCAAAACTAATGTGCTAAATATGACAATAATTTGTGACTGATTTCTGAAACCTGAGAAAATCTCATTTTCAGTAATACTATTCCATACAAGATGCTTACAAGAATGAGACTGCAGTCTAACGTAGCAGCAAATTAAATGAAGGTTGTTGGAGGGTATTTGCTGTTCAAGGAAACCAGTGTTAGTTTTTATTTACATTGTTCTTTACAACTTTCACTTGTGCGTAACTCTTAACAGAATCTAGTCTTTCACTGATGTTTTTTTTATTTACAAGCAATTCTCTAAGGAGTACTATATCCTGTGTAAGAGATGGGGTATTAAGGTATATTGTCCAGAATATTGTCCAGTTTTTTTGATGTCCTTTTTACTCAGACTTTCACTACAGTTCAATGTAATACATTTCTAAGTCAGTGCTGCCCTCTGCTTAAGGGGAGTTTGAATGAGCAGACTCAAAATAGCTTTAGCAACACTCTTTGGCAACAAAAGGAAAGACAGAATTGGTCTACAGCTTGCTATCCAGTATCTAAAATCTATAGAAACAGAGTTTGTGTTAAAGCCTAAGATATGTAAACCCATCCAGCTAGACTGGTGAATCAGGAGGCAAATACTAGACTAGAAACTGAAACTGAAGCCCAGCTGTTAAATTTTTGTATACTGCTTATATGCCTTCTGCAAAGTTAAAAATAGCTTTCATTTGCAGAAAAGTTTTCATTTGTGCCAATTAGCCTTTGTAAGCATCAGAAATAAACTTTCTTTTCTTCCCTGTAAAAATATGTGCAAAATAAGCTCTATGTTTTTTCAATTGCAGTATTGTGTCTCATAGTTATTGATATGATTATTTAATGAATATCATTTTGTAAAATGCTAGCTTTAAGAACATTTCCAACTAGTACAACTTAGTTATTCTAATGAATACTATGCATTCGTTATAACATTTGAGATCAAATATCAAGGCTGCAGTGACATCTTGTGGCATTTTTTGGTAAAGAAGCAATTTTCTTGTGCTGTTGTATGATTTTAACACTATATCCTGATTTTTTATGAAGGATTTTTAAAATGTACATTTAGATACAATGTTTAAAATGCTGTGTTGCATTAACAGTAATTTCAACAGAATATTCAGAGGTGGTAATGATTCTGCTTAGACTCCAAAGTATTACCAAATGACATGGATAATCCCTCGGAAGAAATAATCACATGCATATTATTTTGTTTAAAATACAATTTTTTAGTAATGTGTTTTCAGTAAAGAATCTTAAGGCATTTTTATAATTACCAAGAGATAAAAAAAAAAAAATCCACTTTTAAAAAATAATCAAACAACCCCTTTTTGGTTCCGAAGTACAATGAATTATGGCTGGAGCTTAAGTCTTATCTCTGTATTTTCTTTGCTAGGTAAGACTAAATGATTAAGGTTGTTGGTTTTTTTTATGTCTTTTCTTCCTTCATAAGAAGGCCTTACCTAAATTAAATGAATGTATGTTCCAACAAGTACACATTTTTTTAAAAAAAGAAATCTTGGTGCTGCTCATGAGTATGCAAACTGTGAGCTTACTTTAGACATCTTAACGCTGAAAAATTTGGTCAATAATCTGAAAATAAACACATCAGAAGTTTGCTTTCTGTATTTTATTTTACAGTGGTGCAAATTAAATTTAACAGTACCATTAAAAGCTTGTTTTGTTAATTCTTTCACTGATACAGAAGAACAAAAAAACACCCCCCCAAACCAAAACAACTCCTTCACCCCAATAAGGAGCCCAATACTAAGACTTGGCTGAGTTGACACTTCATTTCACATTTCAAAAGTAAGGTTAACGACAACTGTGAGTCTTCACAACTCTAGTTGATACTGCACAGAACAGAAATCATGGAAGAAGAGTAAGTAAATGAAATACAGTAAACTACCACTGGGAAATTTGCAATTCTGGAAAGATCATAGACCTGTTTGTATACTACTTATCACTACAGCACAATAATTAAAAACTACTTTTCACTATTACAACAAAATTAAGCAGATTTTACATTGCCATGTTAAGATTCTGCCCTTTAAATCTTACAAAAGTACTAGGAAGACTTCACTGAACAGAAATCAAATCCTTTAATACTGATAGAAGAAGGTAAAAGAATCCTTCATTCCCCCTAAAGACTCACACCCTGCTGTAAAGAACTTTTCATATATTTCACTCTTTGTTCAGCTAACTTATTACAAAAAATGATAAAATTATACACCATTTTTGCAGATGCTATTTGTGTACTAGGTATTAGCTCTGACTGGTTGCCCACAGCTACCTTTGAACTGATTCTAAGAATCAATTAAAAGCTGATGCAGAGGAAACTAAATCTGCTTTGGATGCCAAATCTGATTCTGTGATCCAGGAAAATCACTGTCTTTTATTCTCTCCTCCATACTGTAAAAAAAGCCCAACCCTTCTGCAACTTCATTGGAAAAGGTTTACCCTTTCTATGTCAATAGAAGGTTTCCAGGACTAGAAAGTCCCAATCTAACAAAAGCCATTAACAGCAGCTCTGTTTCTTGCTATAAATAAAGTCAGGGAATTCAGAGACTGATAATAGTCCATCCCTGTCAAATATCACTGTACTTTAAAGTACTTTTTTTTTTGTCATAATGCTTTACCTATTTATTGTACATTTTAACTCTATTGTCATAGCCACCAAAAACAGAGGAAAAAAGGAACCGAAAACTAAATACTCATTGGAAGAATAGCTAAAAAAACCAATAGACCTGTAAAATCACAAAATGTACACAAAATGTAATTCTGTTGAACACCTTGCTCTTACTAGGAACAGTAAATAAGAATTTTTTAACAAAAACAAAATGAACAAAGTGAAGATTTTCCTGGGTGCATGTTTGTAATTACTGTATATGCAAAATATCAAAATAAAACTAAGTATTAAAGAGAATATTAATAAGTAACATTCCATCCAATTCTTCTGGCTGCTTATATAAGTTTCATATTTCATGTATTCATGTTTCTTGTATTTCCAACCACTAGGATTTACCTTCAGCTGCTTGCAGTGTTTCAGCAACTCTAGGCAAATCAATAATAGAAAAAAAGCCACATCAGAGATCATTTTCCATTAACTCAGCAAGAATAGATATTGTAGGCAATGGTTTAAGGACTATCTGAGATTAAGGTGAGGTACTCTTCTGGCTTTCATAGCAGCTTCAAGAACATCTCAGAACACCGAGTAGCTTATATACAAACTTCAAAGGGGTTTTATACAGGAGGCCAGAAGCCCGGCCAGCATATCACTGTAGCTCTTCTACAGCTTCACCGGAAACTGGGTAGGAGCAGGAGAGAAGTGGGAAGGCAAGGAAGCATCTCAACATATAACTGTCAAAAATATGCCTAGACCTTATTTGACAGGATATGTATACTCAAGAAAAATAAAATCCAAATGTTATGATCTGAAGAGTAGGAGTGCATTTTTGTCTGCATATTTCTGAAGAACTGGCCTAATTAATTAGAGTAGCTTTTCAGGTTTTAAGGAAAGAGGATGATTTTATCACAGCTAAGCATGACTTTATATTCTTTAACAGAATGTATTTTTTTCTATATATTCTTTTCTCAAAACTTACCTTTGTGAATTAGTTAGAAAGGAAAGAAAATACATAAAAGCCTAGTGGAGAAAAATCAGAGGCAACAAAGAGGGATGACCAAGATGCAGTAGTTACACCTTCTCTCCTTGAACTCAGTACAATCCACTGAGTATTGTTTAACATTTAACACCTTAAATTCATTGGCTTATATTTTATTTTTGTGATTGGCATAATTAGGAAAACCAAACTGAGAAATCATGATATTAGAATATTTTAAGGGCATGCCATCATAAATATTAACCAGTTTATTTACACAGTAGGATCTCTGTAACAAATGCTCTGCTCGGTGCCACATTCCAGAATAGCCACTGTTAGTGTCTTTTTCTAAATTTCTTATGTCAACAGGCTTCACAAACACTCCTGAAGGCTTTCCAGTATGCTTGGCTACCAGAAAATTCATGGCAATATCATCACAATTTTGAGTTTCATCTATTAAGGCATAAACTGCTTCTGGCTGCTGTTGAAAGTCTTCTAAATACCCACTATGAAAAAATGCTGCACCGATAAGCACCATAGAATACTGATCTCCATTCCCAAATCCAGGGTTCTGCAATTCAAAGCTGCCATAACTGTATACACCTGAAGGAGTAGAAATATGCTTTCTTGGAACAAATCCCACTATATGCTCTGGAAATTGCTGAAAAAGAAAAAAAGAAATTCAACACATCACAGTGGGGTTCACTTAAGTGCATTCATAAAAGAGATTTATGCATTTTTTAAATGAGAGGAGGACAACATTATTGCCAAGAAACAATTAAATTGTTGGCATATAGTCCTTTGATCTGCATAAATGTTTCAATTAAATGCAGTTTCACAAAACTGACAGTCTGCCTCATTCCACATCACATAGTGCCAACAAAACATCTACCCTCAATTTGCAGCTGTGTATTTGCACTGAATATAACTTTAGAGACAATTTCTCGTGTTTTGCAAAACAAAAAACACAGACTACTACACATTTAAATAAATTCAGCAGTTAACAACTTCATGGTTTTGTAAAGTAAGAGTTAAAATTTTAAAGTTATAGATTACAGCTACAGATATTACTAAAGAACAATTTTGCAATTTCTACTATTCAACACTTCAAACTTCCTAAAATCTAAGTTTAAAGCTAGAGAACCAAAGGTAAAATAGTATGGATACAGTATTGCTCTAATTAAAACTACTAATATCAAGTGCAGCTCACAAATACTGCCTGCCAAGGTGCAAAACATTACCTGCCAAACGGAAAAAGCAAAAGCAAGGTCATGAGCACTAACTAGTGTGTCATCATCCATCATTAAAACAGCTGAAGGGAGGAAAAAAAAGAGAAAAACTTTCAATTGATCAAACAATTATAATATATGAACACAGTATGCAGCACAATATTTGAGAAATGAAACATAAAACTTCTACAACTATTAAGCTGAATTGCAATTCATTGAAAGTAGATTGATAAAACATAATTAGATTTCAAAGCTAAAGCAAGGTTACAGCTTTGTGGTAACTGGAAGCAAACCTAAGTTTTAGATTATTTGCCAGGCTGTTACAAAATTCAGCAACCTTTGATCATCTGTAGTACAGCTGGAGAAATATGTGTTAGAAAACTTAGGAGTGTTTGGCAAAGCAACTTAAAATTTTACTAATCTTGTGTAACGGTATAACTAGAATAGAGTTAGATACTTTTCTTTAGCATATGAGACTTACAAAGGATTCTTAGTATAAAAGTTTACTCATCTCACTACATAAGCAAGTTAAATTGGCCAGGCAACATTCAGTATTATTAACTACAGAAGGAAGACTGTTTGCCTTACATTTTAGACATAAGACTACCAGGAAGTGGAAAAGGAAGGATATTCTTAGGTCTAAACTGCAGATGTATTAAAACTTTTGAAGTTTACAGTTAGCACAGATCTTACTGCAGTAAATAAAACATTTGGGAAGTTGAAGTTTCCAGTGTCTTCCTAGAAATCTTGTGTTTGGATTTACAGGCATGATAGAAAGGGGGCAGTAAATACAGTTACCTTTACTAATCATCAGTAAGGTCAGGTCTGTAATGCAACATATGGGGTTTTTTTCCACTTGGAACAAACAGGATTTATTGTTGTACACATCCTAGAAAGAGCTTAGGAAGAATATTTAGATGAATACCCAAGAGACTGGGGAAAGTACGCTTAAATCAAGGGGGTGTAATTTGAGCTAGAAAGCCAGACAGCTAGGGAGAGAAGCTTCTCAGAAGAACAGAACATGCTTGAGAACCTAGTCTTAAGAGGAATGGATTAAATCAGGTCTTTAACAGATGACTTAAGTCCAGTTTAGTGCAGACATTCAATACATGCATTTTGAATTTCTGTTTATACGAGAAGGAAGAAAAGTTGAACTACCTATGTCTGCCTCACAAAGGAAAGGGAGAGCTGTTGCAAAAGACCTTGAAATGCATTTGACATTCCTTTTTTTCCCTTACTCTTCACTGACAGCCTGGTGGTGGTGTGCATCTGATATCATAACACAGGTTTCCTCTATACTACCCACATTCTATTAAGTGGCTCAAAAGATCCATTGATTTATTACACAGTATAACTCAACCATCTCTCTTTTAGCATTCAGATTTCAAGCATGAAAATAATATTAGTGATATGAACTGCTGATTACCTTTTGTTTCCAGGTCAGGGAAATTCTGCAGTCTATTTCTCATACGATTTACAGTTTGAACTTTAAAGACAACAGGGACAGGATGAGGCCCCAAAGAATTCCACATTTCCTCTGGTGTCTTCTCACCAATGTTGTTCCACACAACAATTACTTTATGTAGGTGGGGGATTGCTTGATAATGATTTAAAAGCTTTAGCAATAAGTCAGTTCTATTGTATGTCTGCATAATAAGAGTGAATGAATCCAAGGCAGACTGACTCTGGGTTTTTGGTTCCCTTCTTGAATTGGGCAATTTGTCATCTTTGATAGTGGGAAGCAGAGCTGTTAAAGCCCCTGCCACAAGAAGCAAGACAATGATCACCACAGACGTGAAGCGTAGTAGGCGGATTCCCATAACTCTTCCTGGAAGCTTACAGAAGTGAAAACACCTTTAAAACAAGCAACAGGAAAAAAAAAGTCATTAAACCCAGGTACAATTTTGTCTCTTGATCAAAACTCAAAAAATATTAAGTACATTTTAATTTAAGTAAGTAAATAAGGAGGACTTCAGCACTTTGGCAAATTACTTTCAACTACCAAGACAGGTGTTTCTGTGTCTACTTGCTTTTTACGGTTTTTGGTTAACTTTGGATTTCATTATTTTGTGAAAATAAATCTAGAGTAGTTCTTTAGAGTGTTCATTGTTTCCTGTTTTCTTACTAATACATTTTTGATTGAACATTTACATACCTCACCCGATCTATCCAGCTGAAAGTAGAAAGCAAATTTGTACAGAGATTCAGTGTTTTCAGCATTGCAGGAGCTCTACCTTAACTGGGAAGCAAAAAGCAGAGAAGGTGCCATCTGAAAAGCTCTGGCAGGAAGGAGGAAATAAAATGCTCGCTCTTTTTCTGTTGCTCCAGTACCACGCAGAAGGAACAATCTTTATAACTGATTTGCTGGACATTTTGTCAATAGTTTGTATATCTGCTTGGTAACAGTAATCAGTACAGAAAATGTGATACTGATCATACTAAGGTTTTAACACACAGGTGGAGCAAAAGAAACACACCAAATGCAGTAACACAGGAATGCAACAATCTCAGCAACACTGAACTGATACATCTAGAGCTCCTGAGAAAATGGCAACATGCTACCTATCAGCAAACTGGGAGTGCAGATTTCATTTCAGTCAGAGCTTTCTGGATCCTTGTGATCTTGGAACTAAACAGCTCTTAAAAAGCAGCTTCTAGAAAGACAGTCCCTCAAATGTTCTTCACAGAGTGATAGGATATCCTGAGTTAGAAGGACTCATGAGGATCATTGAAGTCCAGCTCCTGGCTCTGCATGGGAATGCCCCTAAAATCCCATCTCACCATGTGCCTGAGGGCATTGTCCAAGCACATCAGGCTTGGTGCTGTGACAATTTCCCTGGGGAGCCTGTTCCAGCGCCCACCCACCCTCTGGCTAAGATGGTTCGATATTTCCTAATACCTAACCTAAACCCAACCTAAACTCAGCCTCACGCCATTCCCTCGAGTCCTGTCACTGGTCACTACAGTGACCACTACACTCTGTTAGAGAAGAGATAGGTGCTTTGCCCCTCCACTCCCCCTAGTTAGGAAGCTGTAAACAGCTGGGAGACCTCACAGACCCTTCTTGCCCAGGCTGAAAAGACCAAGTGACCTCAGCCACTCTTCAGACGGTTTCCCCTCAAACCCTTCACCACCTTTGTAGCTCTTCTATGGACACTCTCTAACAGCTTTATATCCTTCTTATACTGCATTCTTATAAAACTGTACTGAACCACCATGAGGTGAAGCTGCACCAGTACAGAGCAGGACAATCCTCTCCCTTGCCCAGCTGGCAATGCTGTGCCTGGTGCCCCCAGGACAAGGATGTCCCTCCTGGCTGCCAGGGCAACTTGCCATGGACCAGGACCCCCAGGGCCCTTTCTGTGGCACTGCTCTCCAACCTCTCGTTCCCCAGTCTGTCTGTACATCCAGGGTTGCCCCATTCTAGGTGCATTTTGGCACTTGTCTTTGTTGCACTTCATACAGTTTTCCTTTTCTCTTTCTTTACTTGCAAGATTAGTACAAATTGAATAGAAGATGAACATTCTAAGCTTGCTACAAACTCATTTTACATATTATTGTAATACCATTACTCATCTATGCATATTATTCATGTTACTCTGTGAGTAATTTCTAGGTTTTCAGCAGGGAATTCTGATCAAATTCAGTGGTCCAGGAGAGCCAAACAAGTACAGTTTTTGAGAGAGTATCTGTGTGGTATTTTTCACAGTATTCTGAATCGTTTTTTCCAAAGTGCAAATACCATGCTTAAAAATCTGAATGTAAATTATTTTAGTCTAAAATGCCTTGCAACTTACCTCATTGTTGCCACGTAGGACTGTTTTCTGGCTTGTTTTTACTGGGCAGTTGTTTGTGATCCTTGAATCTGCTGGAAATTAAAGGGACTCTATAACTGGAGTTATAACAACAATTATCCATAAGCTACCCAGCATTCTTTGACAAGTAGAAGTTACTCTCAGTTATTGACTGATACGTGCATTCATGGCAATTATTCCATTCTTTTTCCTATTGCTCAGTTGAATAATTATCTCTGCCTTTCAATGAACACTCCTGAAAGAAGTCATTACACCAGATGGTTAAAAAGAAAAGAACAGTCTGTTTCTCTGCTTGTAAAATTGCTGCTTTGTGACACTGCAATATCTGTGTGTTCCATCCTTAAGTTCAGCTATGGAGATACAAGCAGGTCTCCCGAACCTGACAGCTGTTCTTTTGCTCGCCAGACACCACTAAAATATGTATTTGGCTACCACAGTCAGGCAAATAACATGAAATTTTATCCCAATAATATTTTATTTTCTGTGTCATCCCCTTCACACTCTCCTTTTACTAAGATTATCAGTTACATCAGAGGTTTAAGACACAGTGTTTTGGTCTTCCCAAGAGGTTTGGCAGCTTGGAAAAGATGAGTGCAAGCACATAAATGAAGGACAGGATAATATACAGGATAAAGGACAGCAATATAAAAAATCTGTGCTCCTAGGTTGCTGGAGGGATTTTCGTTCCTTTAAAACTCGGTGTACAACCAAAGTCATTAATTTTGATTTGAGAATGGTACTATGAAAACTTAGAGAACAAGAATTTGTGGAAATTGTTGAATAATTGAACCTCTGTGGAATTCCATAAGAGTAATTTGTTTGAGCTATATAATTTTGCTTCCTAAAACTACAGATTTGTTATTTGTGTGTATACCAATCTGAATATGCCTACATATACAGGTCTTCCCAAATTTGAGATCAAATCTTACTATTACTATTATTACTATTACTTTGTGACAAGAGGTCACTGAAACTATTTCCAGAAGCTAATTACTTGTTCTGGTTGCTTCATTTCATAGGAACAATCACACCTGACTTCTAAAAAATTATTAGCAGCAGTGGCAATACAGCATTTATGAGGTCCACTACATCCCCATCAAATGTTCTTTTGAAAAAATGAACTTTAGATCCTCTTTCAGCAGTTTGCATCCTAGTTGCAACACTTACCAGTGCTAATGTAGTGATTAATTAAACTTTAGAAGCATACCTAAAACGAAAATATAAATACTGTTTAAGAGACTTTACTTGCCATACCTTTTAGTATTTACAATAGGTGTAGTGATAGGCAATGATATTATTATATATTCTCAAAATAAACATCTATTTAAGTGTTTTAAAATTAGTATCACGGCACTTTCAACAAGCAAATACAGATAAGTTTTGCCAATTAAGTTATGGAATTGCAATGCCAGATTGACCTCTTTTTAAAAACCCTATAACACCACCTAGAACATAAAATTGACGAAAATAAAACCCCTACATCAAAGAGCAGTATTTTAGCCCTCGTTCCAAGAAAAAGAGCTCTCGAACGGGGTCCCCTCCCTTGGCGGGCAGCGCCTTTTAACAGCACCCCGCAGTAGTTGGGCGCAGCCCGGCACAGCACCGCTCAGCACCGCACGCCCCGCTGGCCGCCCCTCGCCCACAGCTTCGCTCACGTTCCGCAGGCGCCGCTATCGCCGCTTCCTCCGGCACGGCTGTGCTTCCCAGGGGTCACCGGCAGCACGGCAGGGCAGGGAGGAGGAGGTGCCGGCCCAGCCCCGCCGCTCGGCCCCGCACAAGCCGCTCCGGTGACTCAGTGCGGCCGTGCGGGACCGCGGCAGCGCTACGCCGGCGCCGCCGTGCCCCGCTTCCTGCGGCGCGTCCCTGCGCTTCCTCCCGGCAGGCTCCGGGTTGTAGTCCGGGGTCCTGCGGCGGGCGGAGCGCTCCGGCGGCTCTGGCTGTCACATACTGAGCGCGCTGCTTCGCCGCCCCCGCCCCGTGCCGAGCGCTGCTACAACAGCTACACCGGGAGCAGCCGGCATCGCAAGCGGGACGCGAGCGAGCTGCTGGCACGGGATGGAGAAGAGTTCACGTTCGGGGCGTGTTGTGTTTCATTAGCGGGCGGCGCGGCCCCGAACCCGGGCAGCCTCGCAGCCGCGGCCCGGCCCCCGGCGCACCCCCTCAGCCCCGGTGCCCGGCGGCGCAGGCGTGGTGGCGGCCGGAAGCGGCGTGTGGGCCGGCCGGGCAGCGCTCCCGCCCCGCCTGCCCGTCCTGCCGGTCCGGCGCGCCGCAGCCCCGCCGCCGGAAAGATGCTGCCCCTCTCCATCAAAGACGATGAGTACAAGCCGCCCAGACTCAACCTGCTCAGGAAGGTGTCTGGCTGGTTCAGGTGAGTGGCCCAGGGCGGGCCAGGCCGGGCGCTGCCGGCGTCGCGGCCGAGCCCCCGCGGAGGGGCTGTGCCGGCTGGTGCCGAGGCGCCCGGGCCGCCCGGCGAGCGGGTCCGGCCTCCTGGCGTTGTACCGGCTGCCGGTGACCCGCGGTGTGCTCCCTGCACAGGTCTATCCTGGCGGACAAGACTTCTCGCAACCTCTTCTCCTTCCTCTGTCTCAACCTCTCCTTCGCCTTCGTGGAGCTGCTCTACGGCATCTGGAGTAACAGGTAACCGGGGCGGGGGCGCGGCGGGGCGAGCGCGGCTGCAGTGCGCAGGAAGCGCCGCGTCCCGCAGGCCAGTGCCACGTCTCCTCTCGGCGGGGCCGGGCCTCCTGGCCCGCCGTCCGGAGGGGCCGCTCCGTAGAGCCTTGGGGGCCGCTGGAGAGCTTCTCCCGACCGGGACCGCTCTCGTGGGCAGCGACCGGCGCCGCCGTCCCCTCTGCCGGTTCCCGGCGACGCGGGGAAGGCGCTCTGGCGGGGGGCCGCGACTCGGCGCGTTGGGAGGAATGCTGTTTGGAATTGCCATTGTGCTCTGTGCTTTGCTCAGGAGGAAGCCTGGCCTTGGCCCGATTTACGGGACTTGGGGGCTGTAGCTGCTGCTTGCCACAGAGATCCTCTGTTAGAGAGTGTGGCTTCATCTGTAATTTGATACCTGGATATCGCTGCCTCAAACATCCTTGTCTTGAGGGAGAAACAGGATTTGACACATTCTTGTGTAGCTGAGTGGTACTTTACATAGCACAAAAATTCACAAGAGTGGAAAAAATTGAGGAGACCTGACTAAATTGCTACTGAAAAATCTGTAGCAAAATATAAGCAATGCAGAATAATTTCAGTACTTACAGTATAAAGGTAGAGAACAAGCAATGGTGCTAGTATTTCTGTCATGCTTTACTAGTGGTAGAGAAGTTGTTTTTTGATGACTTCTCAGTCTCTCTTAATAGTTCAGTTCAGAGTGGAGTGGTGTGGAATGTCATTTAAGTCCACCACTGTCCTCCTTACCAAAAGCTGTAGTATGGACACACATTACTGGAGCTCCTAAAAGTTCTGAGTGAATGCAGTGATGTGGATTTGGAAACAATTGCTTCCTAATGTTTACCATGTTGTTCTGAATCTCTCAAATGACACTATAAAATCCTCAGCTTTGATTACAGTAATTGTTACTGTGAGCATGCAGTGCTGTCATGAGCACAGGCTATCCTGGCAGCACCCAGACCATTCTGAATGTCTTTGGTTTTGGCTTTGATGTTGATTCACTTTGCGGTTGTGTGAGTATTATTGTGTGCATAGTCTGCCTATTTGAGTATGGACTTTTTTTCTAATAACTCAGCAGATGTAAATATTTTTCTTAGCTGTTCTGATGTAAAGAGCTTTGTGTTCATGTGACTTTGTTCTGATGTCTGCATTTTAAACATAACAGGTTTTTTTGGTAGTATGACCTTAAAAAGTCCTGTAGATGAGATAACTAAACTGAGAAGCTTCAGTGACACAGAACTTTGTCACTGAAAAAATATGGCATATTGAAATTCAGAAGACACTTATTTTTGTTCATACTTGAGATTAAAAATTAGCATTACTGCATAGTTTTTGTGTATATTTCAAGTCACTAGTTTTGGGTATCTCTAAATCTAGATTTTGGGCTAGAGCAAAACAGTGCCTTAGCAAGTGATTCTTTAGTAGAGAGGGGTAGCAGAAATTATGATAAGGAATGTCTTCAAAGCAGACAGGTCCTGCCTTGGAAGAGCAAACAAGTAACAAGCAAACAAGGAACCCTCTAGGGAGAATAATTTTGTCATTTTGAAGATACAGTTCCATTTCTCCTCACATGAGAAAGTCTCCTGAGCTTCTGTTTGCCAAATAGATTGTTTCCTGAGCTCACGAAAGAGGGTTGTCCAAATGCTTCTTGAACTCTCTCAGGCTTGGTGATGTGACGACTCCCTGGGGAGCCTGTTCCAGTGCTCAGCTACCCTCTGGGTGAAAAACTTTTTCCTAATGTCTAATCTAAACCTCCTCCAACTCAGCTTCATTCTGTTTCCTTGAGGTCTGTCACTGGTCACGAGTTGCTGGCTGAGAGCTTGTTTGCTTTTTAAGGTTGAAATTTGCTACTTGTGCACATTCTTTAATTTGATGTAAAACAAATCAGCTGTGGAAGTTTATTTAGAAACAGTGTGTTTGAGTACAGGGTTTCTACTAGTTTATACTTTGGATGATGTGTTTGGTTCTACAGGAGTTCTTGCAAGCATCCCATGTTGCTGGTGGTTCATGGTATTGCTGGTCGCTAACTGGATCACTTGATTACTTTAGTAATCACTTTGCACCCATTTTTTTCTAAGATCTTGTTACTTTACAGGTCACTTAAAAAAAGCCTCAGATGTAATGAGATTGGTCTTTTACCAGGCTTCCTGACATTTGTGCAGCTCAGTCACTTGTAGTTGTACCTAAGGTACAGAGCACAGTTATACCATGAGGTGAATTGCATTGCAGAGGCAATTCTGCTGACCCCTGCTGATAAATCCACGTGCCTCTGGCCACCTGGAATTGTTAGCTTAGGTCTTGAAAGCAGTACATCTGTATTGCTGTTTGCACTTAAGGTAAGTTTTGCCTTACTGAGATTTGCAAGTGTGAACACAGCACCGTGGTAACTTGCTGCATGATTTCTGGTTCTAGAACTTGTATGGATTTTTGTTAGAGTAGCAGTCCTTATACACTTCTTTCCCAGAAGGTTCTGTAAAAAAAACCAAAAAAAACCCCAAAGAAACCACCACAAAACCACCAAAACCCAAACACCTCAGAAAGTAGTAGCTCTCTCTGCTTAGCCAAGCTTATTCCTTCCATTTCATAGTCAGTACAACTTAGGGTTACTGTCTCTAGTTACCTTCTATCTGAATGTTTGATGTACTTTGTGGTGGGTTTTTTTCCACACAGGATCTTTGTAACTGCTTAGAACCAAACCCAAAATGAACTGTTTTCTTAAAGATGTCACCTGGTTTTGGGGAGGGGGAAGATGTCACCAATAATTCAATAATTTGATAGTCAATTCCATTTTGCTACTTCACAGGCATGCAGCCTATGAGTCTTGTTTTAATGTTTGTTCAGAAGAGCTTTATCTCTCCTGCTTACAGTACCTAAGTACAATATACCATGCCTTCATCCCTCTACCCTAAATGTTATGGTTGAGTGTATGTATAACTCTGTATGTGTCCATAGAGTATATATAAATACATAGAGCAAGATACTTGGTCCTTCCTCTCCTTCAAACCTGCTTTCACTGTTGAGATTTTAATCTGAAACATTTAAGATTAATTTTGTAATTGTTTTCAGTAAGGCTGAAATGGTTTGGCTCTTTAATGTGAAGTGGTTGGAACTTTGGCTAATGAAACTTTGTATTTGACTTCAATTGGAATATGTTTCTATCCTCTAGAATTTGTTAAACCAGTAATTGCTTCTTGTGCTTCAGTTTTCAAGAACTAAGTTGTATTTGTAATTAGTCTTAGTTAACCAAAGAACTGGGAAAATGGACCTTTCGGGATTGTTGATTAACAATTGGTCAACAGTACCTCACTAGCAAATGTCTTTTAAAATATGAAGTTTTTGTTTTCATTTCAATGCACATTACAGACTGCAGACATACAGAGCCTGTTCATGAGTAATTTGGTAAGCTTTGGCAACACTTGTGTGTGGCATTATCCCAATTTTACCTATAGCCTGTAAACTGATATGACTTCTACTCACTGGCTAACTCATGAACTAATTTAAGTTACTTTGAACTTTTTAGCATGCTGTAATTTTAACTGTCTTTCTCAATAAAGACTGACAAACAGTTGTGCACTGGTCTTTGAAATAAGCCATTTAATATGTGGTCTCTCAGCCTTCTGTTCCTTCAGCCTCTAGACCTCAGAGGTGTGTATCTCCTAGTCAGTGCCTTGCCACTGCTAAGGCAAAGATTTAAAGTTGAATTATATTGATGAGAGATGTGGCTGTGGGTACATCTACTCCAAGTACTTTGGTTTGTGTCTGTGGAAGTCACCTTTTACTATCACCAAAATCATATGCTAGGAGGACTTTTTTGCCGAGTGCACTTTCAAAGTGCCTTCTCTAAGCTGTCAAAAGCAGTTTTGGCATCATATTTGTGTTGGTGATGAAGCGTGGATTTCTCCTCTGTGCTAGCAAAACCATGCCTGGAACTTAGAAACACAGTGTATTCTGCTAGTGAGTAAAAGATTAATGTCTGTGGGGTTTTTTTTTTTCATACTCAATATGTGGCATATGGAACATAACACTCTATTTCTGTTCTCTTTCAGTTTAGGTCTAATATCAGATTCTTTTCATATGTTTTTTGACTGTACTGCTCTATTGGCTGGATTAGCAGCTTCAGTTATTTCAAAATGGAGATCAAATGATGCTTTCTCATATGGGTAAGAAACTTCAGGCTGTTACCTTAATGTATTATAGTAAATGCTTAGGAGGTCATTTTTCACTTAAAACAAAAGCCTTTTGCAGGACATGGAAAAATTATGTTGAAAGTGAGGGTTTTTTAAGGTGAGCTATGTAAACATCTAAGTTAAGAGAAATAATAAAAATATGAAAGCATTGCTTTTGGGAACAAGGTTTATCACTTGCAAGATCTCTGATCATACTAGTAGAAACAAGTTAGAGAGCAGAAAGTTGCCTGGTATTGCTGTGTATTAATGGCAGCAGTGAAGAGCAAGCAGCCACATCCTGGGTTTGTCCTCACAGTGCATTGAGGAACATTACAGGGATTCCCAGACTGCTGGTGTCCCATTTCTCCTTTGGAACAGAAAGCTACAACTGAAAGGAGCCAAGTCTCAGTGATGCTGCACTGGAGATGATATGCCATGATTCTTGGAAGCAGCAGGATCCAGGAGCTGTGGCTACCATTAACACAGATCCTCAAGGCTGAGGTGTGTCATCCCATACTGCCCTTGGTGGATTTACCTGCTGCAGCTGGCATTTGACAGGCACTTGGTTCCACTGAACATGGCAGTTGTGCCCTATAAAACAATACTGGCACAATATTATTAATTGGTAATGATTAACAGCAAATAAGTTGTAACATGAGCATTCCCCATAGCATTACTGACCTGTCAGCATTTAGCTTCAGCCACCTTGCTTAAGTGTGAATCATGTAGTTTGAAACTTAAAGCACAGTTCAATTTAGGTGGAAGCTTCAGTGTGCATAGAAATCAGTTTAGAGAGAATCATACCGTGAAATAATTGCAGTGAAAGCACGTTCTGTATTAATTACTGCTGAGCATTTAAACAGCTGGTGTTTCATTTATCAAAGGACAGCCACACTTTATTGTCTGATGTTTGCTACATTGAAATTACATATTATTCTAACCTGGCAGTTTGTTATTGTCAAAATTTGATGTTTGAAGTAATTAATCTTTACTTAAAACTTCTACTGAAAGTCTACCTTTTAGAGGTGAAGCAAATTAATACGTGTCTGTTTGATATTAGACCACCAGAAAACTTTGATTAGATTTTGCATGCTTATCTTAGTTTATGGCTTCCAAATTATGTTTATACCATAACTTTGAGTAGACATAATCTTAAATGGAAAAATTTTGACATATTGAAAGATTTCTTTCCTCTAGATCAGTGAACGGCTGATCTGGATCAGGTAGTTTTCTGTCTGAGTACAATGTGGTCAGTTTTATATGCTCATCCCTAATTTATATGCCATCTTCCATTTAGCCAATTCCTATGTAATATAACTGCTTGAGAGCTAGAAGATTGCACTCCAGTCTCCTAAGTTCTAATTTTCAGCATGTAAATGAATGTAATAATATCTGCTATTACTTTTTTTTGTTTCTTGCAGTTATGTTCGAGCAGAAGTACTTGCTGGTTTTGTAAATGGTTTATTCCTCATCTTTACAGCATTCTTCATTTTTTCTGAAGGTGTTGAGGTATGTTATGAAATCAATTACGCTATTATATTATATAATTAATATGGATAAACTTTTCTGGTTTTAATAGAATAAATTATTGAAATCAGTGAATTGGAAATTTAAATTATGTTAATAGTTGATTAAAAATCTGTGATGTGAATAGGGCCATCTGAAGTTGCTGTTTCATGACAGAGAAACCCAGCTTTTTCAGTGTATCTGTACTAGCTTCTTAAATTGTATTTTGTTTATGTGTAAAGATTCTGTGAGATGGAGCCTGTCCTTTTTTGCAGCCAGTTAAGGATGTCTTAGAAAGATCTTCCCTCCTCATTGTTAAAGAACAAATGAGGCCAAGAAAGAAAGGCCCAAACTAGTCATTTAGAGGACAGAAGTTAGTCATAAGTAACACGATGAGAAATTGGACCAGCTTGTTAAAGAAAGATCACTGTTCTTCAAATCTTGAAGTCTGATATATATGGCAAGTAGTAATAGCTTAAACATTTACAAGGGCTCTTTTCTTGCAGTTTGTTTTTTTGGTTTTTTTACATGATGGTTTGGGTAATAATTTCAAGATTGAAATTTAGACATTAAGGGCAACATCAAGGATTAAGAGTAAAACTGATAACTATTTCTAACCAGCTTGAATTAATGCTTGTACTTTTTAATGAAAGATAGAAATAGAAATACACTATAAATTTGTTTAGACTTTTAGTTCAGAAAAAGTCTATCAAGTTTTTCTTTTATTAACAGAGAATTGGGAAGAACTTTTTCTACATTAAACATTTTTTACATTGATAGGCTTATTAATACTTCAAAATCAGTTAAAAGTTAAAGCTGTGCTGAAATTGTCTAAAAGCCTGAGAAAGCTTCAAATCTATAAACAGGAGCAAAACTTACTAAAAAAATTAAAAACTGTGACAGGGGCAAGGGTAACATTGAAGCAAGATTCTCTTCTTGCTGATCTGATCTCCCATGCTAAGTATTCTCTTTGCTTGTGATGGTGACTCTCTTTCTCTCAGTTACTTTAAATTTTTACTGTGCCAAATGTTTTGTTGTCTTGCTATTTACTGCCTGTACCTTTCATCCTTGTGCAGAGATGGTGAATGTTTTTCTCCTCTATCAGTAATAATTTACACTCCTCAACACTTAGCTTGAGGCACAAATTGTATTAGGTTTGTAATGTCTCATTGGGAAAAAAATTCCAGAGGAAGTAGGGTAAAAAAGGAATTGGAAAAAATCAATCTAGATTTAAGAATTTCTAAAAAATGTCATAATTTGTCCTGAGTCTTCATTTCATTCCCCTCATTGCCTCACCTTTCTAAGGAGACAGGAAGAAATGGCATTCTAGACTGTTAGAAGGTGACTTAAGCAATCCACATGCTGGAACAAACCTGAATATTTTCAGATAGTGTTGAGCCACATCCCACAGCATAACCAAATCTCATGATAAAGCTGAGCTAGAGTCTCAGAATATTCTACTGTACTTTCACAGCTTTAATAATAGAACTTTATTTTCAGACACTGAGAATTGGTCTGTGTATCATCCCAAAAACTGGAAGTTCTGAGTAATTTCTAATTATATCTATATATATGTTACATATAAGAATGCTCCTTTATCTAAGTAGTTTGTGGTGTCTTTTAATAATGTAAAGGGATTGTAAAACTCTACATTTGCTTTTTGGTTTGTTTCTTTTTTTTTTTTTTCAGAGAGCACTTGAGCCTCCCGATGTGCATCATGAGAGACTTCTTCCTGTTTCTATACTGGGATTCATTGTAAATCTTATAGGAATATTTGTTTTTCAGCATGGAGGTCATGGGCATTCACATGGCTCTGGTAGGATGTAATTTCCAGTACTGTTTCCTTTCTTGGCAGCCTGTGTTCCAGGGCCTTATTATGCCGCAGTCAGACCCCCAGTATTGCATTTGATGTCTTGTTAATGGCAATTCCAGCCACATGTGTATGTGACCTCTTGCTGTGTTGACTTCTGTGTTTTATTACCAGCCCTGGTAAGCCACTGTTGTACTTCTCATGTTAATTTCCATTAACTGGAACACCTAGGAGTCCAGAAGCTGCTTTCTGGAGTTCATGCACTCTTCTGCACCTTTTTGAAAGAGATTTGCAGAGCACCTTTATGGACAAATTTAAGCTGGTCTTAAGCAAGGTTCTGGCTGGAAAATTTAGAAACAGTATTTGAACCAAATTTTAAGCATGAGATGATTCTGCTTCAGATGCTTCTCAACCCAATGTCTTTTGAATTGAAATGCAGAATTTATTTGCCTAAATACACATGGTAAACTCTCTGCATTTTTTTCTGCAAATCCTGTGGGTCTGTCTTTGAGCTTAACATATTAACTTAGACTGGTGGAAGAACATAGTCTTTGGTCTTCAAGCACAATCAAAGCTTGAATTTTTAATTATTGACTGTCGTTAATGCAAATGACAGTCAATTTCTGCTTTCTTAAAACAGCTATTTTTAAAGTGCTTATATCTAACGAGGTATGTTTTTCAAATTGTACTAGAAGTCTAGCACAACAAGTTTCAGAAATGGGAATGTATAAAACTACTTGACTTCTCAAACCTGGTATATTTTATGTGTCTATATATAAAATATGTCTGCACAGCAGAGCTGTAGATGAAAAACACCTTGTGCTAAGTTTCTTACTTAAAGCTATACCTTAAGATGACCTAAAAAATGAATAGGTTTTGAGTAGCTGAGAAACAAATGTAAGTGTACTTTTATTCATGATTTATGTATTCACAAATTGACCCTGATGGTGGTATTTGTCTATAGGGCATGAGCACAGCCATTCTCTATTTAACGGTGGTCTCAGCCATGGGCACAGTCACGGAGATCATGGACACAGCCATGAACATAAACATTCCCATGGACACACTCATGGTCACGGCCATGGACACTCTCATGGTCAGGATTATTGTCATGGTAAGTGCTGAGCTGATATCATAGACCATCCTGACTCAATCTAAATAACTTAGAGAAAAATAAAAAGAGTGTTGTCAGCTTGTTGTGATCATACATGGAAGTAGCTTCATTAAATGTCTGGTATGCTCTGCCAGCACCATGTTTTGTGACTCATTTTGTGTGTTGCACTTGCAGTAATTTCAATGTTAGTTTTTAAAGATGTTGCTTTACCTCTGGTTTTTGAGTGGGCACTGTAATGTTGCATGTTGGCAAAAGATGGAGTAACTCTACACTATTGGAGTATAATGAAATTAGTTATCAAGTGCCCTGTTCCAATTTTTTCATTAAAATGAATTGACAAAGTCGAGCTGTTTAGCTACTGTTCTCAATTTGTATAATTCTACAACTCAAGATATTAGAAAAATTAACTAGTGAACTTTGGGTACTTATGGATTGTTAGTTGTACTTGGTTTGTTATCTCAAATATGACCCTCAATTTTGTGTAGTTGTAATCTGTTTTAAGATGGTTATGGAAAAGATAATTATTATGTTAGCTATGCTGAAATCTTTTCTATGAAGGCAAATGATCTGAGAAAAGACATTCATGTAAAATATGGTCAGTAGCCTTCACTATGGGAGAAGAGCTTGTGTAGGTACCACCTATTTGAATCAATGCAAATGAAAAAAAGCCTTGTGGTAATGCAGGGTCATCAGTCCTTCCTGCCTCAGCCATAAGCTGAGATCTGTCATGACTCAAAATTCAGAGCAGGGAATAGTGTGGGAACTGGCAGACAGGAGGTGACAGAGTATAAAAATACTTACTTAGCCCTTACTTGCTATTCTTAGAAAACTGGCATTTCTTTTCCAGTAGTTCTCCTGGAAATTGGTTGGAAAGCAGGAGTTCCCTGCTTCTGCCTCTTCCTTGCCATCCACATGGCCCCCCACCCCTTGTAAACCAGTGATTGTAGCTATCTGTCTTGTGCAGTTTGATATTCAAATCAGCTGGTGTGTAAATTATGTGTATCTTCACTAGAAGCCTATTGCTATTCTTTAACAAGTTTTTCTCAAAATATCTTTCAGATTAGTGCTACAGAAGCATTAATCCGCTTGGATGAGAAGATTTTTTTACTTACTTGTTCCTTCTCTCAGTCTTATCCTTGTTTTTTACATTAGGTATAAATGCTTGCTTAATTGAAGTATTTCTAGTTAGCAAATTTGTTTGAATCTACTCTTCTTGCTTGCATTTATGGCTTGGGTTCTTGAGGGGTCTTATATTGCTATATTGCTATATAGCAAGGTCTTACCTCTCCTCTTGTTTTAATTAAGAACAAATGTAGATAATTTATGTTTATATACCTATGTAGAAGTCTATTGTGTAAAGTGATATTGTATTTTAAAGAAATGCATTTTAAGACTTTTAACTTAATTGCTGCATTAAAAAACAATAGCTTGAGTAGAAGCTGATCATTGTGAGCAGCCTGTCTGTCCAAGATATTTCAGAAAGGAGGAGTGTAACAGAATGACCACTAGAGAGAACCTTTGTTTTGGTTAATATGTCAATAATTGCCTTTACAGATGACCATTCCCTTGAAGTAATGGCTGGATCCAGCAAACAGATTTTACAAGGTATGATGAGAATAAGTATAATGGTTTATTTGCTTTATCACAGTCTGCCTGCCTGGGTCTGTCATACATCTGTTTTAGAGGGTTCCTCTGGATAAATTCCATGTTTTTCTTGAAGGAGCTATTTAATGAAGTTCCATTCCCCCTGTAAATAGCTCTGCTGTGTCTTGTGCATGACTAGGTGTTGAGACATTCACAGAAGCTAAATGTAATGCAGTGTCAACACAGTTTCAAAGAGACATCCCAAAAGCTGGGATTCAGCTTCTGTTATTGATGCTGAAAAATCAATGAAAAACTAAGAAATAGGTTAAAACCAGAAACCTAAGGAGCCTAATTGCAATATTTGTTCTGTAACATGAAGATACAGATTGATGTAATGCAGATTGATGCAGATTGATATAATTGTTAAAGAGTACCTCAGATTAAAACTTGCATTTCATCAAGCTCTTAGAGTTGGTTTAGAGCAGATGGTAATTCATCTAAATTTCTTAAAGTAGTATTGGAGTCCCTAATCTCCTGAGCATTAGTTATGGATAATTTAGATGTTGGTTTTGAGCTTTGGTTGGCTGTTTGTTGGTTTTATTTTGCTTTTGTCGTGTTAATGTAGTGCTTTAGATTTGTCAGTTTCATTTCCCTGCCAAGGCACCAAATAAATGTCATGGTTTTAAAGCAGTAATTAAAGAATTACTAGAAAACTTACTTATTTTTTGCTGTGAGATATGGATTAGAACAAGAGCAAAACAGGCTTAGGTCTTAAGGTGATGTTCACAGGTTGATCTCATTTTTTCAATGGTTAAAACTGCTGTCAATTCTTAGAAATAGCCAGCTGTTGGATAGGAGAAAAACTCCCATCAGCCTCCAGCGGTTTTAACTTCCTTAGGTGTTTCTCTTTGTTTTCTTAAATGCCAATCTATCACAGCTTTTTTCAAATGTTCAGAAGTTAAAGGGAGACAATTATGAGATGCAGGAGGTAGTAATTATTTGGCATACCCAAATGTACATAGGGTTTTTTCTTATTGGATGATTTTCTGGTTTGTTTGCAGTCCTTGAGAAGGAATATTTACAAGTTCTTCCAGAATTTACAATATGCTGTATTGTGTTTCTGAATGACTTCCAGTCACTGCCAGCAGAGAGCTCCAAAGGCTAAACTTTGACTAGCTAGCTGCAATGTGTTTCTTTGTACTTAAAGGCAGTGTTATTCTTAAGAGTAAGGCTTTCCATGCCTGCAGTATAGTTTAATTCTCAAAACTATTTGTCTTGGATTTCTTTGCCAAGTAACTTCTAGAAGGTGTTGTCAATTAAACATTAGCATGTATCAAAGCTTTGCAGAACTGTTTCTGTTAACAGTCTGTCCACCTTATGCAGAACTCATGACTGTAGGCATCAAGGAATATGAGTTTCTGTACTAAAATAAAGGTGAGTATTGAGTGAAAAAAGTCTATCTGTGGCTGTTAATCATTGTTCAAGTTAGTAGCCTTGCTATGAAATACCCATTACTGCTAAGTGCATAAAAGAATGTAAATTCTTCAAATGTCCCATATTCTACAAATACATTAAAATCTTTGTGTGTTTGACCCAAAACTGACCACAAACTTGAAAAGTGTAGATGACATTATCTAGTTCTTGAAACTCATTTTTGTAAAACATCTCTGAAATGCTCCATTAGCTTTAGGAATAGCAAGTTGTAATGGTATCACTTGATCTCTTACAGGTGTATTTCTGCACATTGTGGCAGACACACTGGGAAGTATTGGTGTAATCATATCTGCAATACTGATGCAGAACTATGGTCTAATGATAGCAGATCCTATTTGTTCAATGCTGATAGCACTACTTATAGGTGTAAGGTAAGTATTGCTATCACCGGTATTTGGTAGGATTTTTGATGCTAATTACAGGAGAAATCACAGCTCAGAGGAAAAAGGGGTTTTGTTATGATAATGAGTTACAACATTTGCTTTTCTTCCAAGAGTGGTGTGTTACTTCTGTTCTATACAGATATTCTGGTGAGCTCTTACATGAGCTATCTTTCCTTTTTCTACAGCTACAACTTTTGCTTTTAAATCTGCATATTTTGTCCTTCTTTGCATAGTACTACAAAAATGTCTTTCAGGTTCAAACTGTAGAGCTTCATCTCTGTATTTTAGTACATGCTTATATAAACCAATGTACTCCAGTAAATGGAGCAGAATGGTTTCAGGGCAGAGTTGGGGCTGCTGGCACAGGATGTGCCCTTCTCCTTGACAAATCAAGGCTGTTAGGTTTTAATTTTGTTTTCTTGTCTCAACAAGAATTGTCTTTTCCTTTGTATTTGCACTCATTTTTTAAGATCTGATGGAAATGCTTCAGGTACTTCTGGATTTCACAGTTGTTTCACACCAAGATCACTGTGAATGTGAAGCTATTTGGATTAGACTGGTCAAGCAAATATTTCATTCAGTGATGTTATGAGGTTTTTTGGCAGCAGTTTCAATGGTGCCATAGGGCAGTGTGCCACAACTCCAGTTACAACCTAATAACTGAATACCTTTGTCTGTTCAGCAGTGGTGAGTGTCACCTGATGAACTGGAGCTACTTCTGCCCCTACCATGTATGGCATGTTTATGGCTTTGCATGGCAGCATTCACAGGATTATTGATGTGAATCTCCCTGTTAGTCAAAGTAGGGCAGCAGGCTTGAGATACCGCCCACAGAAATGTCTGTGCTAGAAATCACTGTGAAATCACCACTTTCATATAAACTTCGGAGATTTTGACTGCAACATTCTGTAATTTCATAGAAGACAAATTATTACAAACTACTTCTAGTACTGAAATCTCAAGAAATGGGAAAGAAAATGTGCAAGTTTCCAAACAGGAAGAAACTGTTGCTGAGGTAGAGGTAGTAGCTGAGTAACACACGGATTTCCATGCATGTTGTATTTTAAGGGTCCAGCTTTGTGTACAGTAGAAAATACCACATGAATGACAATTCATTTTTTTCTTCCATTCATACAGTAGTTGAAATAACACTGAATACCATAATAGAGGTGTCATAATAATGCTGTTTATAGGATTTCTAGCACAGATAGAAGGAATGTTTGAGACACCCATGTTCTATGCTGAAAATGCTGGAGAAGTTCACTGATGTGTCTTTTGAGCTGATGCCAGACTTCAGCCTGTAATACTGTTTTGTTGGTCCACAATGCTATAAATGATAAGTAGAATAATCCTGCTATCAGTGTAGTGAGCTGCATCATAGCTGATAGAAGCAGGCCTTCATTTCTTGCCAGCTGACACATCCTGGTACATCAGTGGAACAAACACTAATAGCAGGGTTGGGTGGTTTTGTGTTGGTATTTTATTTGTTTTCTAAGCAGTCCAACAGACTGAACTATTGACGGTTTTGCTTGAAATGCACTTTAATCATGAGTAAGATTACTGGCAGTTTCAGATGGCTATTGAAAACCTGAGTCCCTTTTTGTGGTGTTTGACTTTAGTAGTCTTCATTTATACTTCTGGACGTAGAACCACTATTAATTTTGCCTTATTCTTCACTATGCTGTGTTTGAAGTGTCCTTTAAGAATTAGTGCAAAAGGGTTTTCAGATTTTCCCATAAGCTGGTCTTCTGTAACAGTAACATGGGAACCCAGGTGATGCTTGCTAGGATATATAATACTTTTGTACTTAATCTTTTAAAGTTATCTAAATCTAACCCAGAGAAAAAAAACCTACTGAAGTTCTATGAAATTCAAAATTTGAGGGGAATAACATTGCAAAAATAATTTAAATTGGTAATGGCAAGAGCAGTGTCTAGTTCCAACTGTGGGGGTGGGGGGGCAGGCTATTTGGGTTTGGGCTTTATTTCTTTGGGTTTTTAAATTGTCTGTCTACTCATGAGATACTTGTGTATTTGAGGTGGGACAGACTGGGATGTTCAATGTCTAGTACAGGAGTTACTGTCAATTTCTGTGGGCCAGTTTGAAACCTTGATAAATAATTTTCAGGGTAAATTTGGCTTCAAATTAAGTAATTGTCTTCTGTTTCAAATGAATATTTGTTGATTTTGTTTGTGTACCTTTTACTGTTAAACCAACTTTGATAAGGTAAAGTGGAGTAAAAGTATGTATGTGTCCCAACAAGCAGACCCCATTCATGTGTGTTTAAAAATCAGGATCTGTTCTGTAATTAGGATCTTTGTGGCTGTAATAAAAGAATCATAGTTTTGAGCCAGAGATGCAAAAGTCAGTCTGACAAATCCATTCAAAAGTTTTAATGGTGTCTGAGGACTTTGGCCTACTTGGAACTGTATCCTCCGAGTTATTGCTTAATGGTCTGAGTTTGACTTACAGAGTCTGCAGGGTATGAGTAGGGGGTAGGTTAGATGCAAGACTTCTGCTTCTCTGTTATTTTGTTAGAGTGTTTTGTTGTGGGTTTTTTTTAGTTTGTTTTAGTTTGGGGTTTTGTTTTCATTTTTTTAATCTGTATTCTTTTTATGATACTTTTGTACACAAAGAGGAAATAAAGGCAGAACAGCAATTCTTATTACTTTTTATGGAATTATGTCTGGTGAACCAGTAGAATATCAAAGGTATTGCATGAGAGTGCAGAGGAAAATCATTGCTCTTAATCCAGGATTGCTTGTGTCTTTGTGAGATAACTATTCATTTGTTTTATATTGAATGTTTGCTTGCTTCACTGTTGGGCAGCTCTCTGGTTTGAGGCTTGTCTCCTCCTATTAGTGGGTCTTCTCCGTTTAGGTTTTTGAAATGATGGCCACACTTGCCAAAGAAATCACAAAAATACCTGTATAAGATGACTAAAAAATTCACTGGTGCAGTGTAAAACTGTACAGATTTCACCTGTTTTGCCTTGTGCATGTACAGAAGGGTTAAGCAATGCTTCTTCAGAGAAGTCAAGAAGTGCTTTTAAATCAAATGGTTGAGCCTTCTTGTAGACAACATCTCTAATTGGTGGAAATTGTCAGCTGCTGACACAGTTGCTCTGTAGCTTCCGTGATCCTTTGCTAAGGGTGCTGTAGGGTGACATTCTCTGCCTGACTCCTCATGAGTTAGCACAGAACATTCTCACTGCACTGTGAAAATCCTGTGTGGCATCTGAATTTTCCTGGATGCAATCACTAATATCTAATGACTCTTTCTTTGATAACTTTGTACTATTTCATGCAAGTAAAGCATAAATAGGACATGCTTAAAATAGACAAGTCTATCTTACCAGCATTTTAATTTTTTTTTTAACAAAAGCTTGACTATTTCACTGTAGTTTAGGCTGACATTCTTCAAGTTTTTTCCAAAGTGTTGTAATTATATGTGCCTTGACTCAGTAAACAATTTCTCAAGTCTCTAAGCTGCTTTTAATATTTAAAACTCAATACTCATTTAGTTTTTAACTTTAGTATTCTAAGCCTTATTCTGAAATCTTGAAGCAATTTTAGTATTTCGGTCAGCTATATGAAACTAGTCATCACACAAAAGCCACAACTCTGGTATAAATCAAGTTTGTCCTAAACCACTATTAGGCCCACATGTTTCTAGAAGGGCACAGCAGACTAAATCTGATACTAGATTGCACTAAGCATGCACACTTAATATGAAGTGGTCAAAGAAATGAGGCAATTTACTTCAGTCATTTAGTGAAGTTGTTTCCATGGGTTACATAATCTTTTGCATAAAATCTTGAGCTGCTTCAACATGATATAATATGAAAGAGCTTTGGGGGAGGGTGTGCCAGTAACACTGGGAGCATTTCAAGTTTGGGGCATAGCAGTATAAAAAAAATTACTTTTTTTTAATGAAGTGCTGCATTCATTAAGATTCAGAATTAATTTTATATAGGAAAGCTCCTCCAAACTAGCATGTTTGTTGTTGGTGTTACTTTAAGCCATTATTGCTAAATGTCAAGCACTGCCTTTATTTACAGGGTAATGGTACCTGCCAGCCTTGCTTGAGAATCAACGTACTACATTGTTATGAGAACAAAGAATTCAAAATCAGTAAAGCAAATGTTAAACCTGTGGTCCTTGTCTTGAGCAAAGCTTGCAGTCTGACTAAAATTGCCATTGCCTAATAAAAGAATTTTATTAAAGTTCTGAAATAGGCCAACAGTCTTTACATTGTGGATATGGATGGTGGCTGGGAAAAAAAGCCAGAATTTGGAAAATTTGCTGTAGATTTTGAGCTATACTATTTGAAGAACCCTTGCTGGTCTTGATCCTCAGCAATGTTTGTTTACCTTCCACAAAACCTGTCACAAATACCCCCTATTTTCTGTAGTGCTGAGAGCACTGAATGAATTTCCTGCTGCTCTCTGAGTGCAGTGTCTGTCTAAAGGGTTCTTTACCCAGAGTTGTTTTCTCTTTGCAGTCCAAGATTGTGACAGTGCCAGGGTCTTGCTGGCTATGCCTACAAAACAGTGGCATAAACAGGATGGCACTGGAAGGGGCAAGAGTATTATCTGAATTTGATGCAGGTCTGATGCTTTCACTCCTAATTTTTAATCAATCCATGTGTAATAGTGGCAGGCTGGATTTATCAGATTCATGTCAATAGTTAGTTTGTTTTGGTTTGTTTGAACACCTTTCACTTTTTCTGTAGCAGTGTTGTGTGCAAATGTGATGTGCTGTAACATTAGCTGCCTTTGCTTTTCTGGCTTTTGTAAAGGATATGTTTTTTTTTATTCCAAATCTTGCTGTGGGTTAGTTCCTCTTTCAAATTTATTGTCTTGTAAAAGAGTGTAATATTTTAGATTTAAGGCTTGGTAATCAGAAAGCAATGAAATTGTGTCTGCTTTAATAGCAAAGCTTACTGATTGCTTATGCATGAGAAAGCTTTCCACTTGGTGGGAATTCAGCATTATTTGTTTTCCTCAATAATCTTATAAATAAAAACAAACAAGAGGGGAAGCACCAGTGCAATAGTTGTTGTGGAGGCAGACACTTTTTTTTTCCACTAATGACTAAGCCAAAAAAAAGAGAGAAAGCTTGGTCAAAATCTCTAACTGTATTTTCAGTCAGCTTGGTTTTGTCATCTTCCTTTATGTTTTCTTCAGTCACATGATGTAGAACTGATATTTCTATTGCCTCCTAGTGATTAAGTAATTCTGGTTTTAGTTAATGTTTGAGAAAAGAGCTCATCTGTGGAGTTCTGGCTTTTATACTGATGGTTTTCTACTTCAGTAGTATGCATGAAACAATGGAAAACATTAGCCATCATAAAACTGGATTCTGTTGTTTGTTGTGTTAGTTTGGCTTTCAGTAAGATACCATGTGAATTAGTATCCCCCTGCATGCAGAGGGGCATCCGTGGCTGGTTTGCTGTGAACATTTGTGAGGGCCTGTCACGTCATTGCAGCTGTCTTTTGGCTTTTCAGCTTTGCAAAAGACAAACTTTCTATCTTAACACTGGCTCTAAAATAGAGGAAGAAGGTGTGACCTGGGATAAGCCTCAACTTTCACCAACAATATCAAGCCACATCCTGATTCACTTCTATTCTTTGGACTTTTAAGATGTTCTTGTTTCATAGCCTGTCTCTTCTAATCTACTTTACAATTAATTTCTCTTCCATCACATAATGTATATCAGTTTTATTAAATACTGTAAATAAATTGTACAAATTAGACATTTTTATTAGCTTTCTTTCATGGCTTTTATCACTCTTAGTGGAATGTTTCAATAAAAAGGCAGACTTACTACATTCTCTATTCCTTTAGTTGTTTCCCTGGGAAAAAAAATGCAGCCTGTACGTGTGTGGTTTTTGAAATCTTTGGATGCATATGCTAGAGAGGCCTTGTTAAATTTATGGGAATGGAATAGTGTTCAAAATTATTGCATTCACTTTGCATCCTGAACTGGTGTATTGGTCTTTCAAGTTTTTTATTAAGAAGCAAACCTGCATTTTAAATAGGGAGTTAAACTGAAATCAATTCATCAGTAGAGTGTGTTGGCAGCTCCAGCTCTCTTTGATTTAATGCTTGTGACATGGACATTATTTAGTGAGATGGGTCCATTAATAAGAGAACCTTTTTTCCCTAAACTTCTGTAATCCACTGTAGAATGTGACACTCCAATTAAGCTTCCTTTAGACAGATTGACAGTTATTGCATTGCTAAATGTTTGTCTTGGTGACAGGTCTAGTTTAGGCAACTCCTGCTTGCCCCTAATTGCTTCTTCCTGTTTCTGAACCAATGCCTTGGTGGCAGTGCAAACGTGGGAGGCCATGTGCTGGAGAGCACCAGGCAGTGAATTTGGCTGGAACAACCATTGTGCCTGCAAGAAGACTTAATTTTTGGATGGTGGTTTTTCCAGGGGTTCATTAGACAAGAGTCACACAGCCTCTTGCTCCCTCCTACCCTGGCCAAGGTTTAGCCAGGAGTGAGCTGAGCAGTCCATCAGCCAGCACTGCCCCATGTTCAAATGGAAATACCTTTTAAAAATTATTAGGTCATTTGTTCACATCTGCAAATACACAGCTGGTCTGTGCCATGCATTCCACATCACTTCATGAGATTTTAAACAGAGGTCCTGCAGTGTCCTTTAACAATTGGTCCAGTTAATCTCTTACAAATGTTTCAGGTGTGCTTTTAATCCCCTAACTCCATCTACTGCAGCTGTGATGCCAGTGCTGAACTCTGAAATGCAGCTTACAGTTTCTGAAATATATAGTCATTTTCATTCCTGAATGTTAGGACTTGTATGCTCTTGAAATGAAATTGCTATTTAAGCTTTACTGTTGGACTACAGATATTTGTTATGCACTTGAAAATTTTATAATGCTCTACTGAACCAGACATGATGCACTACTCCTAAACAAAAAAATCACCATGCTGAGTACTTAGTAAGAGTATAACTTATTAGTGGTAGCTTCAGGGTATAGGCTTACTGGTCTCCCTGTTTTATTAAAAAACAGAAAGTAATAATAATAAAAAAGGGTATTAAATGTCTTCTTAGTTTGCTGATTAAACAAGACCATTTGGCCAGGAGGAGGGAACCTCTAATTGCTTCAAAATGTTTAACCCTTGAGCTTGGATGAGACCCTACACTTAGTTCACTTCAAGAATATGCCAAGTTGTCTGTTTCTGACAAAATAACTCTGTTGTAGCTGGACTGTTCCACACTAATTTTGTTTTATGATTACCCCATTATTATCTTAGTTCATAAGAAAAATATGCCTTAAACCAAACACAAAAGCAAATGCAATTTCAGTTGAGTATTTTTATGGTTGCTTGTGAATGATTTGCCATTGCTTTTGGTTTTGAGCTATACAACTGCTTTGTTGTATAACTTCTAAGATACCAAGAGATTTCATCTCAAGTCCCGTGATTAAACTCCTAATCTTTTGTGACTGACCACCAGTTGACTCTGGAAACGCTGGGAGAGAAATAATCTTGCCTTTGATAGGACACCATAGCAATTTTGTCAATCCTTTTATTTTCTGCACTGGGTTTTCATGGTGACTTTCTCAGCTTCTGGTGGAGGAACTAAAGAAAAATTTCTCAGCATTAAGTAATCTTAGGTTGCTCCTTGTACCTTTTGAAAATGTAATAATAGCCAATTTCCTTTTTTTCTTTCTAGTATTGTTCCACTTTTAAAAGAGTCCATTGGGATTTTGATGCAGCGAACTCCTCCTTCCCTGGAAAATGCCCTGCCTCAGTGCTACCAGAGGGTGAGCTCTTAAGCTGTTTTTGCTCTGACTGATCAAGCTGCTGACTGACTGAGCCTCAGCTGGGTGTATGACAATTTTTTATGTTTTTCCAGTAATGTCATTCAAAGGTACCATAGAACACACAAATCAAGGTACCAGTTTAATTTATGTTAGTTCAGAAAAACAGATCCTGAAGCTATTCCTCCCAAAGTACTTTGTGCTTATACGTAACATTGGAAGTGTATTTATAAGAAAACAAAGATTACTCTGGATTTGACCTGTTCTCCTACTTAACTTTTCTATCAGTATGCCACAAAGTGCCTTTGCAAAATTAATACAAAGCACTTGAAGGAGTGCTGCCTTTCCTTGGGAGTTACAGGTTGTAATCATCGCATGGAGGGTCCGCTCAAAGTGGAAGACAAAAGAACAAAGGGATTGGCAGGACACATCTAAACCCTCACAAAATTGTAATTGATATATGAATATATTTCTGTTAAAGTTAGAATCTCACAAATTGTTTCATGGCAAAATTTGCACATTTGCAAAATGGGCAGTTTTAACTGCATGCCATCTCAAGTCAAAAAGCTCTGACTTTTTGCTTGTGAATGCCTCTATTTTCAGAAATTGTCTCAGTAAAATATATCTAGAATATAAATGCAGCAGTGTGCAAAATCACAACACATACAGAAAATCATGACATGGGCATAAATCCATATGTTTTCATCTTCCTTACAATAACTGAGATAGTAATAAGAAATTTTGGTAAAAGATGACAAAATGCACAGTGAACTAGAAGTAAAAGAATGCATTGGCTTTCATAATACTTTCTGTAAAAAAACATAGTATTAAAAAATATTTACTGAAATACACTTTCTAAAATTTGCCTCTATTTTTAGGTGCAGCAGTTGCAAGGAGTCTACAGTTTACATGATCCACATTTCTGGACCCTCTGTACTGATGTTTACATAGGGACTTTGAAGTTGTTAGTAGCTCCTGATGCTGATGGAAGGTGGATTCTAAGCCAGACTCACAATATTTTTACTCAGGTACGTCTTATCAGTGGAAATCACATCTCAAAGTGTAAATTTCTTGTTACATTATGTGACACTCTAATCTGTATCAAGAAAGGTTAAGTATTTCTGAGTTTCAGATCTGTTTTGAAAAGCTTCCCTGCTCCAGCTGTATCAAACAATTCCAAAATACTCAGTTGTGTAGATGAAATTACTGTACCTCTCTGCATTAGTTTTTCATGCCACTTTATGAAATAACAGATGTAATTGTCTCAGGTGTATCAAATGGGGTTGATCTATATTGACCTATGAGGTACTAAGAAAACAGATGAGCCTTCTCTTAGGATAGAGTTTCTCACCACAGACTGGACCTACTCAGGCTTTTCACTGCATTGGCAGCTTGCACATGTGATGGCTCTCTGGATAGATTTGTAATGTAGAACTGGTTTGAACAACAAGTCCCACGTTATGCTCTTGTCCTTAGCTCCATTTTAAACTGACAGTTCTTCAAGCAGCTTGCTTTTCAGGAAGTTAAACTGGCACAAAAGAAAGAATTACTTTTGTGCAGCTTCACATGTGGCAGTTATTTAGGATGAATCAGAAGAGGTAATGTGGCAAAGCTAATGTTAATACATCATTATCTGTGTGCACTTGACTGCGTGAAGAACTCTTTATTCATCAGGTGTTCTCTGAGTGATGTGCTGAATGTGGAGATGAATTACAGAAAAATAAGATGTTGAGTATTTTTGCTAGGTCACTTATTGATGTGGGCTGATGCTCAGGACAGGAAACTGCTTTGGCTTTACAGTGTTTTTAACCCTCCTTCCCTCTTCCACAGGCAGGAGTAAGGCAGCTTTACATACAGATCGATGTTGCAGCCATGTAGTCATTTTCTGGAATGGTGCTGTTGGACCAAAGTTTTCAGTACTGTACTGGTGTAACAACACTTCTTGAGACAGAGCCTGCCTCCACCACGTCTGGAATCGACTAAATAGATTTCTGCCCTCGGGCTATGGAGGGAGTTTACTTCTAAGGAGTAAATATTGAATGAATGTTATGGACTTTGGGTCTTGTTTTTTTGGGGGCCCCAAAACTTGTAAGTTTTTGAGGGTTTTTTACTTAGTAAGAATGTGGTACTGGAAACCCTGTCATGTCTTCAGTAAAGCTGCTGAAACCACTGCTCATTCCCATAAAACCAGTGTTATCGGCAATTGGAAACTTGTTTTGTAGACAATGTCACAATGGCTGACATGCTTCAATATAATTGTATGTTTGTACAATTGTTTGTACTTTGCAAACTTAATGAACCAAACCATATTGGGTTTTCAAAGTGCCTTTTATATCAGGAGAGCTATTTGCCAGCATAAATATGGAGCATCAAAGGGTTTTATTACTTTTACAAATAATCTTGTATGCAGTCTGATTATTTACTAGTGATGTATGCGGGGGGTTGTGTACTTACAGAACTGTAGATGCTAGACTTCCATTATATTTGCATCTTACCAGACAGAAAAATTCTAAATGTAAAAGACAAAGCTGTTGTGAAGAGACTCGCTTCTGAGACAAGCTGGGTATTTTGTTGCACATATCTTGTGAACATTATTTTAGTCCAAATATTAGGTTTAACTCCAATTCTTAGTCTCTTCATACTGTTGAGAGTAATGAGACGTTACATGATGCTGTTCATGTTCAGTCACTTAAACAATGGGCAGTTGAAGGAAGATGCTGGTGATGGAAGCAATTCTTGACGTTTTTTATTTTCCAAATTATGTTGTGGAAAAAAACTAAATCCTGAAATTGTGAAAGCTTAAGTCTCCTTGATTTTAATAGGTTGTTATAGTGTTTATTAAAGTGATCAAGTTCAAATTTTTGCATTTCCAAATGTTAAAAATAGTTGTTTGTGGCAGTTAATACCCAAATTGGAAATAAGGACCACTTTTCATGCTGTTCTAGTTTATGCATTTCCCAGGTTGACAAATCTTACATCTTTGACTATTTTACTGTAGCCTTATATGTTTTCCTAGGGGAAAAAGTTCTCAATGCAGTAAAGGTTGTTAGATTGGGTTTTTTCCAGAAACATTCTTCTGTCATATATTTTCTAGCATTTGTAATCACTTTACTCAGCTATCTGAGTATCACTTTGAAAAGCAATCTGCTGTGTTTGGTGTTACAGATGATAGTTCCACTATGCTGTAGTAGTTCACTTAGTAACAGAAGACTTCAAGAGGACATTTTACAAACAGAACATGCTGAAGTAAAATACAGGCATTTTGCTGAGAAATCCTATGGGTCACTGATGGGTGCAGATTTTATGTTTATTTTGGTACTCATCAGAGGTCATAGTAAAATCAAGGCCCTGAAAAGCTGACAATGTCTGTGTAGTAAGTGCTAGGCACTATGAAATTACTAAAGATTGATTTGCAGAAATTGGTTTGTTTGCCATTGATACTGGTGAAGCAATCAAAGATGTGAAGAGTTTCTTGCACTCATTCTGTTGGTCCTATATAGCACCTGATTTCTTTTTATGTGAAAACACAACACTTGCCAAATTTGATGGTGGTTCCTGAATTTTCCAGTTGAGATACTGAAACATGAATGTTGATTTTGTCCAAATCTTGCAGGTGTACTCTTGTGCTTGAACTGGAAACTGGGTGCAAAAAAATGGTAGTACAAAGCCACCTCTAATACTGGTTTTAATCTTTGCTGCCTCTTCCAGTCTTCAGATCCTTCCATTGCCATTTCCAATCCTGTTTGCCTTCCCTGGGCATGCAGGCACAGAGTGGCCTCCCAGCAGGCTGCATGTTCCTCTCTCTCTCTCTCCTGGCCTCCTGCCTGGCACTCTGTCAGGCCCTCTCCCTGTCCCACCTGGCAGATGCAGTGCCAGGCCAGAGTTCCTGACTGAAAGATGGAAGTTACAAGGCACAGGGTGGGGTGCAGGAATCTGTAGAGCAGATTTGAGCGCTGCAGTTTATGTCTATGTGCATATATGTTCACAGACAAGGTGATTAAATTCATCTGGTTGTGATTAGTGGGTGGAGGTATTGTTTTGTAGTGTGGTGCATATAGACTGCTGCTTGCTGGCTGCCAGCAGGACTTCCTCATTTTTTAATAGTTACTATTACTGCTATTTGAGGCTAGAGAAGATCAATTGATATAATTTTAAAGGCAAGCACCAGACAGATTCATTACAACTGTGTCATGATCCAAGAGCAGGCTTTGGTTTAAGTCATCTCTACACCAGCATGTTTCAGGACTGACTGCTCCAGGACTTGTTGAAATACTGTAGTGCTGCCCAAGTTGCTGAGTTTGGCCACTATTTTAGTTTCTTAATGAAAAGACAATTGCTACTATTTGTTTCCAAGTGGGAACCTGGCAGAGTAGCTATTTGATGGTGGTGATAGTGTTCTTTTAAATGTACATCTACCAAATTTTTAAAATGGGAAATGGAGTGAAAAAGCTTATAAGCTTTTTGTATAATTGTACAACTATTTTAATAACTTTTGGTTTGGTTTTTTTTTGCTTGTTATGATTTAGCTGATTGTTGGAAGCATATGTACAAGTCTGAGTTTTCTAGCCAAGCAAGATAGCACTCCATTATGTTTAACTTTTATAGTAAGAAATGTATCATTTGTTTGTCAAATATAATTAGGGATAGTGTAAGGAAGTCAGTCTCAGAACAGGAATTAGCCTTTTTAGACTTTCTGAAAAAGGATAAGCATCACAAAATTCTACAAACACATGTTTAGTCAGCAACTGCAGTGACATGTAATATGTCAGTAACCAAGGGATGTCTGATTTTATTTTTCACCTCCTAAGGGGATACTTGCTCAAGTTTTAGGAGAGTACAAACCATGCAGTTAAAAGCAAAAATGCAGCTTTCCTAACCCTGAGAGCCAAAGCACCATTATTTGTGTTTTGCTAATTACTTAGCACTGGCTGCTTATGTAACACTTTGCTATGACACTTTATTGGAGATGCAAGGCATGATTTAAACAAAGACTTGTGTGAATGACTGACATCCAGAGTTGGGTGAATGTCTGCAGATCGTGTGCTAAAACTCAGCTTCTTGGTATCCACATCTTAATTTTGAATCAAGTTTTTAAAGTGTGGTTTTCTCATATTTTCATGTAGCTGATATTTACAGTGGGGTTACTGGTCTGTCTTTGTGGGTTATTTTTTTCTGTGACTGAAACCAGTAACTTAAAACCCTATTGTTCCAAAGACCAAGCCTGCAAACTGCATGATTTTTACCACACCTACAGCAAAATAAGAAGATAAAACAAATGTTACAGTGTGTCTATATTAAGATGCCTCAATGTTTTTTTGTGCTAAATAACAGTGGAAGAAAACGCCTCTTATGAATATGCACAGTGAGGACTGGTCCTTTATAGGCTAATTTGGTAAGTGTAGAGCTCTGGATAGACTGGCTCCTTTCATCAGGAGGGCCCCTACAGAGAGCTGAGTTACTTGTGTGATTTGCTAAGCTAAGATGAAAAGTAAATAAACGACTCTGCTTTTTATGTAATAATGCCTACTAAAGCAAAAGTTTGGTTCCATCATTAGTAAAAGCTGCTGACACTATTTCTACACAAAAATTGAAGCTGCTACTACTAATAAAATGGACCTTAGTGACCTAACATTCTTAATTTACTCTTGTTTTAAGAAGTAAATCTGGGCTTAAAAGTGAAGGAAAATTAATGGTTTCTGTTTTAACTGTTTTAAGTGAACCTGTTCTGGGAATGTAAACAAGATACAAGAGGGGAGAATCTGCTGCTGAACTGCAGTTTTCCATCTTCTGCACAATGTGCAAACAAATTTAAAGTCCATGGCTTTCCTTTCACATTGCAGATTTCAGTTGCAGTTGCGCATTGCAGATTTTCAGTTGCGTGCTTTTATAAAATGCAAACCCTTATCTTTCTTCATGATACGAAGTTTTTAAATACCTGTTCAGAGCAACAATTTTAGTTAATAATTAAACCCTGTCCTGTTTTCTCCAGCAGCCATCAGATTGCTGATTCTTGATTATCGCACCCCTTTAAGCAGGGTATTTTTGTTTCTTTCTTTTTTTTTCTTTTTTTTTTTTTTAATAATCTCTCTGATCCTCAATACTGACTCAGTAGTTAATTCCTCCTTTACAATTCCGTGAAAATCCTTATCTGCAGCTTACTGGGGTTCCCTTTTGGATTTGTGTCCTGTTCAAGCTTTGATGATGCGATGTCCATCCCTGTGGGGACTTCCTTGGCCAGACACTGCTATAATGTGAAGCGATGCCAGCCATGCTGTGCCTGGCATGCAAAGACTGAGTCTTGCTGTGTGCAGATACTGCTCAACCTACTTGTCTGTTTCAGTGAGCCACAAAAGGTTCCTGCCTATGTTGTAATTTGGCGGAAATAATGTGTAAAAAGAGCTGGGTATTTCACTTCCCATGTGCATTGGAGCCTCTCACATGTGTGCTGGGATCTTGTACAAGAGTTAAGTGAATCGCTACAGTATCTTGGCTGAAGTGTAAAATAATGTGAATGAAGCAATTGCCAAAATCATTCCTGGTAGCATACAGCATATTGCTTGCCTTTACATTACAAGAATTACTCTTAGCAGTGAGCTTCATTTGAATAGCAAAGTGTGTCAAAGTACCTGTGAAGAAATCTTGCAGGTAACACAAGGCAGCTCACTAAAATTCTGAAGATTATATATGATTTTGTTCTGGAATGGTAATGTCAGTAGCTTAGCCACGGCTTGTCCCAAGTGCAATATTAAGAAATTTTTAATGTAATCTTTTCTACTTGAATACAGTCTATAAAATGTTAAATATCCTATATTGCTGAAAAGATATGGGATCAAATTTCTTTCCAATAAATCTTCAGTTTAAAAAAAATATGCATACAGGTCTGCTTTGTTTTCATCATACTGTGAAGAATAGTTGAAATAGCAACCACTATCATCTACAAGCTGATTTTTAAGAGAATTCTTGCAGTCTGTTTGCTGGGACTTGGCTTGAGGTTAATTGTGGTTGCTGCAGTTGAGTCTAGCTCTTCATAAATGCTAGCATTAACATATGAAGAAATCCAGTTCTATTTTAAGTTGCAGTCTTCTGAACTAAGAAATTCTGTGCAGCTTCTCCCCCCTCTTTCACCAGCTGTCCAAAGGGAAGGTTCTTGGTTTTCTCTGGTTTTGAGCATTCTCACCTGTCTGTACTCTCCCAAGGCAAAGATGGACACAGACCTAACAGGTTTTGCACACTAATGTTCTCTATTGGTAAGAGAACTCCTAAGTTTCTGCAAAGATGAAAGGCCAAATTCAACATATAATGCACTTACAACAATGTATGCAGTAGGCTGGGTTAATGCACTATAGCAAGTGATGCCACACAGATACCTGGTACTCTTATCCTAGTCAACAGTCCAAGACTGGTGTGGATGTCAGTGACCTGAATGAAAAGTTTAGAAGTTTCTGGCAGTGTCTGCAGGGTAGAAGCTTATACCAGCAGGTGCAGTTTGCAGCCTTGGGTAAAAGCAGATCCATGGTCCTGTAGTGCTGCCCTCGGAAGCAATATACAGTCTAACTACAGTTAGACAAGTCTTAAATAGTCATAGCAGTAACTTTATGCTGGTATGCAATTAAAGATGGAATAAAAATGTAAATGCCTCATTTTTATTTAAGTAGTCCTTTGACATGCATTATTGTCAAAACTGGAACTATCTACAGAGAAAAGTTTAAGCATTTCCAATTCCAGAGGATGCATAGTGCCTGTAACAATTAAGGAATGTAGCGGATCACCCAATTCCACAGTGGACATCTGCTGTAGTGTGCCTGAAGCAATCTTCTCATCTAGAGCACCTACACGAGCAAGGCCAACACAAATTGTGTTTTCGGTAATTTCTGTAAGAAAGAAGATTAAATGTTTATTGACTAATGGTCCTGTCATAAAGGAAAAAGTACTCAAAATACTTAAACCTTAACACTGCTTTCTTAAACCTCCAATTACTAAATTATTGGAGTGGCCTAGAAAGAAACTTCCTCTTCAAAGAAAATAAAGCTTAAGGATGTTGATAAGGAAGAAAGAATTCATTCAGGAATTGTGTTCACTTTGAAGAAACTGCTGCTTCTAATTCATTCTATGTAAAGGATAAAATTAAGTGACTTTAATTTTAACTGTATTGAAGGAACAAACTTTTTAAATGAGGAGTAAAGCTAGATGAATTAGTTAAAAAAATTCTGTGACAGAACTGCATCATCTTTATTAGTTCCTGTGATTTTACCCTTGGTCTCAATAAATATTTCAGTTTGGTATTGACTAGTGTTAAGAATTCAAGGTGGAAATCAGTTCTGCATCTTTGGGTTAACCTCTGCTGGTGTTCACATAGAGCAGAATGTGACCAGTCTAAGTAAAACCAGAGCTGAGATTTTTTTTGAAGCTTGACTGATCTAAAATGCTCAGAATCCTTCTGCCTCCTGCAACTTTAATGGCTCAAAGAGCTCACAGTTCCACATGGATAGAAACAGTGCAGGGTTTCCTGACTGAGGCTTTGACTGGAGCCACCAATGCACCTTCATTGATGCTCACTGAACTGTGCTGTGCTCAAGCTTGGCTAAATCCACCTTGTGACGAGGCTTTAAGACAGCCCAAATCCTCTGCAGAGCAGAATTCTGGGAGTCAGAGGAAGGGAATGGAGCTCAGAGGCTCATCAAGAGGTGTGACTGGAGAGGGGTGGTAGCAGACAGAAGCAGTGCAGTCATACCTGGTTTTAGTCCTTGGAGCCTTCTGTTTTGAATAATGGCAAGAAGCTGTTCTGCAGCTTGATTGACACTCATGTAGCGCGGTGGCTCATAAATCTTTCTTCCTCTGCAGGGAAGGAAAACAGAGAAATTTCACATATAACCCATTTTCTTATCCCAGAAATCTCACAGCTTATTTCAAGAGATCTCTAGACCAGCAGGTTGAACTTAAACAGGCCCAGGCTCTCAGACAAGAGTAGAATTTTTAAAGAATACAGAAATCTCACCACACCTGTGAAACAGCTGGGCTCCAGCTGCCATATCATTTAGAGCCTAAAAGCAAATTCAGCTGCTAGAAGCAAGATGCAGGTTTTGCAGCTACTCTTGAAGGCTGTATTAGACTTAAATCCAAAGGCATACAACTGTTTTTCTGTTAAATGCCCTGTAGACAGATGATTATAGACTAGAAATATATTCTTAAATGAAATGCTGCTTTCTTTGCCAACTGTGGATTCAGTCAAACAGATTTTATTTTGAAACTCCAGAATAAACAAACCTCAATGATACTGTGAGACTTCACAAATGTTAATTTAGACCAGTTACAGCATGTGTATAAAGGAACCATTTATATTCACCACTGTCAAACCATACAGATTGCAGAGATGAGTAAGATGTGGCAAAAGCTTTTTGAATACAGTTAAACAAGCATAAGAGCATTTTCTGTACATTGCTTATTTAACTCTTTAAGAAGGGTGTTATGTATTCTGCACTTTGCACTGTTCCAGCCAGTGTACAGAAGAATAAATTTAGAACACTTTTTCAGATATTAATGTTTCAGGAGGTGACAGAACACTTTCATTCACCTACCCCTTTCTGACTTAGTGCTTCTCACAGGAACAGTTACAGAAAAGATCATGTTCTGCTGCAACTCAATTCAGTTACTGTAAATAAAGCCAGGCCCTATTGCAAGGAACAAGAGTTTTACCCCTTGTAAGAAACAAAAGACAGTGGCCGTTGAGAAGAACTAGAGGAAAAGACAGGTAAGTTCAGTATTAGACTATGGGCAAAGAACCTTTGTTCCTTGTACAAAAAAACCTTTATAGGGGCACTGTGTATTTCTATGTATTTTCAAAATGGTGACTCACTTCATGAGATTCTCCAGAGACTGCTCCTTCACTTTAATATCTGTAGAACAAAACACATTAAAACACAGGTTCCCTACAAGCTTCCCACTTAGTTTTCTATGTAGTTAAAACTTTAACAACATTTTAGCTATTATATTATTATATTTAGCTATTAGAATATGGATCACACTGTACTGTTTCATCTGTTAGTTAATCACAAAATCCTGTGACTTTATGCACATGGTTTTACCCAACGATAGGACTAATTCCGGAGATTTCAGAGCAACACAGCCAAATAAGTCCTGGTAAATATACAAAGAGGCATATTTACCATATGATAGTTAAATACTAGCACATTTAAGCACACCAGTTCATTGGGTCTACTCTTAAATTATGAGCACATTATGTGACAGAAGGTAAAACAGTCTGACTGCTCGACAGTGATTACATCACTGCTATGCAGGAACCTGACTTTCGTTAGCACTTCCTTACTGTCCCAATCAAAATTTAGAACAAGCTTCTGTTATGGGAAAAAAAAAGGATTTGGGCAAAACTGAAATAGAGGTCAGGTAGGTAAGACTCTGAACAGCTGCAATTTTATGAAACAAGTTGACCATAATCTTTCTAAGAGGAATGCAAATGTTACCTGTACTCAAAATGCCTCCCCCCAGAATTATCATACTGAAAGCTGGATACATTTTTAACTGTGAATAAGCATTCCTTGTTGCATAATCAACTTCTAAACCAAAGTGACTCAGATGAAAAAGGTTAAAATGCAAAACTCCAAGATTGTAAGTGCCCAGTTTAGCAAATTGCTTCTACATCCATGAAGTCACTTTCAGTTCAAAAGTTCATCAGCACTAACCCTTTTAATATTACATTTGCTTATCTGGTGATCGAGTCAGCTGGGTAAACACTCAATACATAGACTAAAAGGCAGGAGAGTGGCTGCTGCTCACCGAGTAAGCACAGAGTGTGCATTCCATTCTGACTGTTCTTCTCAATCTTGTCAAAGAAGCTCTCTGGCTTCCATGTATCTGTCCAGAACACTATGGAAACCGTTTCTCCAAAATTGTACAACTGTAAAACAGAGCAAATGCAGTAACACACATGTGCAATAAGAAAAAATAAGAACATACAAAAATGTTAAAGACCAAGCCATGAACTACCTGTAAAGTTTTTACTGCATTCACCTTTTCAATGCGTAATTAGTAACTTCTAATATACTTTCTATTGTTACTTAATTCTGAAGTCCTTTTAAAGGTAAAAACTTTGTAAGATTAACACCAAAATTATTATTTGTTATTTCTTGCTTTGGTTAAGGGGTTTTTATTTCTTACTTTGGTTAAGGTTAGACAGTTTTGAATAATGCCATAATTTGATGTTTTGGTTCTACTGATACAGTAGTGTTTATATTAAAATGGCATTTTGCTGCAGATGGAAACTCTAGCAGACAAAAGAAGTTACAGTCAGGAGAAGGAGACAGTGGATACGAAGCTCTGAAGACAGACTGTGCAGGAAGCAGAGAGGTACAACATGGTTTATGCACATATGGTAGGAATATTGCTAGGAGAACACTCCTAGCAGATTCTATGTCAAGCATACTCACTGTCTCTGTTCTCAGTCTTAAGACATTCATTACCCTAAGTCCCTCATCTTGGTGAAGCCATTTGAAGCAATAGTCTTGCCAATCATCTCTGGTGATGCAAAAGTGAAAGTTGTAAGAAAAGTTAAAGCAGTATTTGGCTTGGAAGCAGTTTTTGCCATGAAATAGGGGAAAACCATGCATCAGTTTTGGTCTGTTTAGCTCTGGAATGGGGCCACCCCAGATGGATTTTACAGCTTGCCAATATTCTGTCTGCTCAAGCCCACCAGAGAAACAACAGCTACATGGAATACCCTTCCCACTTTCTCTGTACTCCTGGAAGGAAAAACTGCTTTTCCAAGCCCAGAGCAGGAGACAAAGGCACTGTGTGTGCTTTGGCAGAGGACCCTGCATAGAAGCAGCTCTGGCAGCCCTATGCCATGTGGGGATTCCCCTATACATACTTCTCTTACTGTGCCATTAGGCTGTGGCTTTAACTCCTTTATGCTGGTACAGCAGAACTTGAATCACAGCAGAAACATGTTTATTTTTAAAAGCTCAAATTTTAATCATTCATGGTGATAAAATTTATTCAAAGATTCCTGGAAAAAAACTGAAAACATTTCCTCTTTTTAAGTATTTCATTCTAGCACAAGGACAAGAACATACTGTGTACATTTCACAACCTAAAGGTTCTTCCAGTAAAGTAAATACAGGTTGAACCAAATAAGTTGCTCCTGATGCAACTTGTTAGCTATTTCAAGGCTGTGTTCTAGAAAATGAAAAAAAAAAAAAACAAACCCAAAAAACTATGCTTTTCCTATTTTTCATGTGGCTGCCTAGAACTCATTCCCATTTTGTACCAAATCTGAAAATCCAGTAGTACAAGAAGTTTCTCCCCTTCACTGTTACAGCATCTGGGAGCAAGATACCTTTAATTTCCCTGGTAGCATTCCTACCTGCAATCTTCCACTAGTGCTGCAATGTCTGATACCAACCTAAGTGCTTGCCTTCAGCACCTGCAACCACTGCAGCCACCTCCCTAAAGCTGCAGTCCTTGTTCAGGACAGAAAGTGCTCTCAATTAACCTTAAATCTTACCTTGTCCCTTTGGCATTTTGATAACCCAAGGAAGAAAAACTTCCACCTCTGCCCTTTAGGAACGGAAAGGATGTGCAGAAATGGGAAAAATGTTATTATCTGAGAGGTATTTTGTTGGGAATCAGAACTCCTAAACTACTCTGCCTCATTCTGTTAAGAATGAGTTGGACATTCAACTTTATAGCCTACAGTGCTTGTTCCAAATGTTCTCTTTTCCATTACCCATTACAAAGATTCTCCATCCTCTTTGCCAACAAGAAGTTAAACAAGTTATCCAGTCATTCACTAATCTGTCCTTTGTTTACTGGATTTTGCATTAATACTGAAGCCTGGATGTCAAAAAAGAGTGAAACATTTTTGTTGCCTGTCTCTTTAGTAAAAACACCTTCAGAACACCTTCATGAAGTACTAATATCGTAGAAAACTGTACTTAGTCTCAAAAAAATACACCTGTTTTCTCAGCACCTGGAAAGCACAGAAGTAGTTTCTACACTAGTAAGATAAAGTGGGACATATTTTATTAACCTCCTAGAAATGCTTTTGCAGTTTACACCCCTCTACTATCTAAACTTGTGAACAACAGATTTCCTAAGATTAATGCACACCTGTTTTTACTTTAAACTATAGAGGGGGGAATACTACTTTGGAAAGTCCCTGGTACACCATCAATCTGAATGCTGAGGAACTGAAGCAGTAAGTGGATACCTCTATTTTGCTTGAATACTCATAACCAATTACCTTACAAACACTTCTACACACACAAACCAATATTTCTTTCTCATCCAGTATTTGATCTCTGCAGGTGTGTGACATTTAAGCAAACAAAGGAACTGCTCTTCATCAGGGCAAGCCTGCATTAAAGAAGGAACTCATGACTGTATCAGAACTTACACTTAAAAACGCTCTCCCTGTATCCATGCAGAATTCAATTTGTTCCTAATTTAGTTTCCTCTGCTGTGTTCTAATTTTCACCTCTTGAACTTGTGCATGAAGTATCTGACTTTCAAGAAAAGCCTTGTGGCAGAGAGAGCAGTAAATGCCAAAAATTTCACTGCTATCCTAAGGATACAGAAGACAGCAGGTCCTCTAAAGACAAAACCCACTGAAATGAAAAGGCTGCAGAGGGTCCCCAAAATTCCAGGAATCATTCTTTTCACTGAAATAGAACTGTCTGACATGTTTGTTAACCAAGGAGTGTTACAACACAACTAAGGATTACTGCCATGCTTTGAGACTGTTCACGAGTTCAGTAAGATGATGAGCTGTGCATATTTGCAGAGACAGGATCAGGCTGTACAGTGGCTGGCACAGCTCTAAAGAGAGGCAAGAGCAAATGAAATTTCACAGCCAACTTGTGTGTGCTGCACTCTACATGAAGCACATTTAGGAGCGGGCAATGTGTGTTCTGTACAAGCCCAAACATCTCAGGCATCACACTTGCACTGATGAGCAGATCTGTTAGAGTGCCTACATTCCGCTCAGGCACAAAAGTGCCAGAATTTCAAAGGGGTGCAGTGAAATGGTTGGACAAATATTTTGTGTTTTCAGCTTGAAACCAAACTTTTTACCTTCTCCTCAATGCTCAAAAACTTCACAGAAGTTTCAAAAGGTCATTTTGAAAGACCTCAGTCTTTGGAAATACCCCTTTCTCCACACCCTCCCCCCAAGTAGTATCTGGCTTAAGTAAAACTTTGTGCACTCAAATTTTGCAATGCAATAGCTCAGGTCAGCAAAGGAAGCCAGAACTCTCTACTCTGAGGCAATGCCCTGCTGCTATTTTGCTCACAAAATACTGCAGAAAGCTGTTCTTCAACTCATAGTTACATCACCTCAGAACAAGATGTAACTTCCTATTTTATTGACATGAAAGAATGATTGACAACTTTTGGGGCTTGTTTTCTGGTAGTATTTTAATCCTTCTATTAATGCTATTTCTTATTTACTTCTTGTTTATACAAGCAGAATTGATTGCAAATTGAGAGGCCAGAATGAACTGTGAAAGTGCTGTACCATGATCTCGCCTTGGAAAGTCTTCATGCAAGTGGAATTTCAATGAAACTGCTGAGTTACTTTGTTAAAGACTGGTCTGAATGATATCAGATCCCTGAAACTGTCCTGATCAATTGTCCTTACTTGAAATAGTGGTGTGGTCAATCACCACAAAAATTTAGAGCATAAAAGACGGAACAAACTGAGACTAAATAGGGAAATTAAAAAAGGAAGATCCACCATCCTCTCTAAAAAGTACTAAAGCAAGCAGGAGAGAAGATGCAAAATAATATTAAAGGTCAGTTGGCCAACAGCTGCAGAGAAACCAAGAAGTAAACATTTCAAAACACAGACATCTATTTTTACAGCATCTTTCCCAGAATTATTGCTGTATCAGCTTCAATGGTGACACAGCAATTTTTCACTTATGAACCTCCCTCCTTTCCTAACATTTCAAATAGCTTCAGAACTGGTCACATATGTGGGGTTCTTCCCCAAAAAAAATGAGTTCCTGCATTCTTCAGACCTGCCACCCTACACAGCCTGTAGACCTGAGACCCTGTAGGGCTGAAATGCTATGGAGCTATGTTCCAGTCACAGGTTACATTGCAGATAGTTCTCACAGCACAGGTGAATTATGGAAATTCAGACTCTTCTCAGCCTAATCACAACCCACTGGTAGGAACTAAGAGGCTTTTTCTCCTAAGACTATTCCTCAATGGAATTAGAGACTGCAGAGCACCTTGCATTATCTAGGTTACTTCCTGATAGATCTCAGTGAGAACACCCAGAAAAGCTAAGACAGATTGTCTTTGTCATAGAGTTTCTGATGTAATGCTATGCAATGTTCATCCTCAAAGATAAGGAACCTGAGTTAGGTTTTTTTCCCTTTATTCTGCCTAACCTGTTAACAGCCCTCCAGACCATATACATCAAATTAAAGGGCTCCTACTGTTTTTTGTACTATCTATTGTTGCTTGATAGCAGCTTAAGAAGTAGAACGATTGTCAACAAAGAAGCAGCAAGAATCACTCAATCTTTTTTTTTTTGCCTGGAATTGGTCGTATGAAACAACCACAAGCCCAGCTCTAGCCCTTTACACTACCTTATTTAGCACCACAGACCTTTAGCAACTTCAGATGCCTCTCATGAGAACCTTCACATGAAACTGAAATGTTTTATCATTCACATATATGTGTCTTTGTCTCCTTTTTGTACTGCAAGCCAAGAGATTGCCCCAGCTGTCCCAAAAACTTCCAGTCCCCTCAGTAACCCCGAAGAGAAAGGAGTGGGTTTCCCTCATTTGGCTGAGGGAAACCCACTCCACATAATTGCAGTCTTTAGAAGGCAGCTGAGACAAATCACATAAAATCAGTTGGAGGGACAAGCACATTTTGCTTTGGCTGCTTCTTGGATCTGCTTAGGAAATAGCCACTCCACAAGCAGAACAAAATTCAGCTATCAAAATACTGAGAAAATAAACTTGAATAGGAGAGGATTCGCCCCCCCAAGGTAATGTCACCTTATCTTTAAAAACCTTCTAAGATTCTTTCCATCAATATCAAGCAATATTTCCTTCCTGCCCTGAAGGTGACTAAGGTTACTAATATGAAATGAAAATATCTAAAAGAAAAGAAACTCCCAAACCTGATGAAACAGATGTTTCTGGGCCATGTTTGCTGGTGACAAATGGCACTAAGCTGGACAGCAATTGTGAGTAATGAAGTAGTGTGACTAGCATTGATCTAACATTTAATTGGCTTGAGACACAAATGCCAACTTCTTAAAGGCTCAGAAGCTGGTAGTAACTGAAAAAAACAATCAGAGATGGAAAACAGTTTAACAGTCAGTCATTTTGTGTAAAGTCTCTCCTGTTAGAGCAAAGAATGTTTTTAAAGATGAAGGCACACCAAGGGTGGGACTCCAAGGCTCTACTCTTGCAGCTACTACAGGGTTTCTATTTGACTGTGAGCACAGTAATTAATGATAGCATCCTTCAGCTTCTTCATCTTTAAGTAGTATTTTTTTAACTTGACACTGGAAATGTACTCACCTGTTCAGTGAAAACTCAAAAATAAAACAGTAAGCATTGATTTTGCATTTAAGTGATCAGCTGCTAGCAAAAAGGCTATTTTCTAACTGTAATTGTCTTACAAGAATTAAGTGGACTGCAAACAAAAAACCCGAGATGCGTCACTGAAAGAAACAAGGGCACATGCAGATGTTTGTTCTGAAGCTATTCAGGTGGAAAGTGGGTACATCTCAAAAGAAAGGCAGCTTTCTGCTAGAGCATGTTTTTTTCCTAGCTACCCAACCAAAGGCTTTCAAAACAAGCAACATCAGAAACACTCAGAAAGGAGCGTCTCATTTTAGCCTTTTATCTCATCCTGTGACTTGCCTCCAGCTTTGCACTTCAGTTCTCAATCCTCTTTCTTTATGTTAATGTCATGATCTCAAGCCATTTCAAACTGCATCATTCCTCCACATGCACCACAGGTCAGCATGATGCAGAATCTTCCAGATGTGTTTGACCATCAATAATTCTACCTCAAGGATACATTACCAGCACTGGGTCAGAGAATTCTGTCCTGAGAGTACCACTCTGCCCAGCGACCTCCCCAGACCAACCCAGATGTCATGCAGATTAGAAAGGAAGGAGAAATATGCAAACTAGAGATCCTCAGTTTCCTGCATCTTTATTCTAGGCCTCAAAAACCTTAGCAATCAGCCCTATTCTGAAAAGCTGAGAGTGGGCACAGGTAAAGCCTATTTTTCCTTGGCAGTGTGTGCAGATAGCAAAGTGCCTGACTGTCCTCCACCACCAGTGCCTGGTTGTTCTCCACTACAACAGAAGTCAGAGTGACAAACACACCCACGTAGAAGACTCCAGACAAGAGGGTGAACCTGCAGAGAACATGCTAGGAGGCACTGACATAAGAGCACTTTTCTTGGTTTCTTTCCCATAACCAGATTTGTTTTTTAAGGGAAAACAGCTTCTTCAGCCTCAGAAAGAAAAATCTGGTACAGTGAAGCACAGAAAAAACAATATAGAAGAGGGAGACACAGCAAATCACAGAGCCTTATGCGCAGTCAGACTACCAGTTTGCTGAGTTACACTATCCCAGCACAGTTTATCAATCTGTCAGAACTTCCAAGAAGTTTAATTTTCAAAATTAAAACCCCACTCTTTTCTTCATTATTCCAAAACAACTTCACTAATTCTGTTACATGAGCAAGACAGTTAAAAAAAAAAAAAAAAAAAAAAGTATTTGAAAATAGATATGCACCCCTCTTTATTATTTGGCAAAAACTACAGCTATTGAAAGGTAACAAACCATCACTGATGCTCTTCACTAAATCATTGTACAGGAAAACTGCACAGTACCAGAATGTTGTTGGCTGCACCGAAACATTGCTCTGATGACCAGAGACATTCTTTTGTGACCAGACTGTGCTGTAGCTGCATTTCACTGATGGCCTAATCAGCAGTTACAGCTCACTACGCACATGGCTCTCTGAACGGCGCATAAAGGTGTTTCCTGTTTTTCTCTACTAAAAAGGAGAGAGGGTTTGTATTACAATCAGATTAGAACAAGAAAAAAAGCAAAGCCTTTTCTGTGGTGAAGCAAAAGAGGAATCCCTCCTATATTTGACAGGAACTTTACAATTTGAGACACAATAACTCCAAAAGTAAACCAATGGAAGTAGAAAGCCATGAACTTAAAGGCTTTTGAATGAAATTATAAACTTCCAACACAACTCTAGTTAATCCAAGGCTGTTTTTTTGTGAGCTCCACCTCACTTGCTGTTTATGCCAGTAAGGAGCAATCAAGAGTTAAACATACAACTGATTACATTCTGCCTGGCAATACAATCATTATTTCCTAAAATGCCTCATACGACAACAGGAATGTTGACTTAGGAGAAGGCAGCCCCTCCCAAGCCAGAATGGAAAAGGGGACTAATGCCAGAGTGAATAACATCCCATTTCCTTTATGGTCTGCTCCCTTCAGCATGGGATAAGGAAATAGCAATCTAATCTCAAAAACTCTGCATATGTGAATAACCTTAGGGACTGTTTATAGTATACTCACATTAGGTTTCTGGTCTATTTTTTTTAATTAATCTAAAAGCTCTATACTCCTCCTTCCCATGCCTGGCTGAATTGTGGGGGAAGAAAACTTCAGAAAACTTAAAAAACTCTTTGGGCCTTGCATCTTCCTTCCTAATGAATGTAAGAGAACAGTAAAAAAGAGAGCAAGTAGTAGAAGCTGCTTGTCAACAGCCTGACAACAGAAGCAAACTGCACCACCATCAAGACAAAAGGGGAAGGGTGAGCCCCAGCCACAACTCTTGTTATACCCACCCCAGTAAATGCAGTCATGTGGCAGCTGCTCTCTGTCTGTAGATTTTAGACACCAAGAAGCTTATTTCCTTCCTAAATGATAATTTTGCCCAAGTCTTGCAGCAATAGGCAGGTATCACTAAGAAAGTACTCACAAGAAGAATTATTAAGAGTGTGAATGCTGCGCAGCATTCCCTTTAGCATTAGCTAATGGGACAGGTCAGACAGGGCAAATTAATCAAACTAATCAAAACCAAAGATAATAGCCAAACTCATAGCAATAAATTTTCTGCAGTTGGCCAGCATTATTATTTGAATGGAGTTTGGAGTACTGGAATTAGTCAGTGGAAATTTGAAGGTACCAGGTGTTTGCTGAAATTAAAATAAATTGTGTTCTTTTGTGTACTGCTAGGAAGGAATTCCTCCTTCCTGGTGATGGAAAGACACCCAACTTGTCTGTAGTACATTTACATTCCTCTGCTTGCTTTGGGCTTTTGTAAAGTGGGAACTTGGCTTAGGGGTCCCATACACAGGGAACTATTCTAAACCTTGAGAGGGCAGGTTCTATGTTAAAGTGATGAATAAAAACTAGAGGGGGAAGCTTCATCTAATTTATATGTGATTAGTTATGATTTAAACACTGCCACAATATCTTTCATGCAGTAAAAGTAATAATGGAGCTATACATGTGTAAAAGGAAATACTTTCTTGGGGATCACTAGACCTTTTCTACTTCAGTCATTCAAGATGCACAAAAGCTGTCATTTGTTTTATTAGTCCTTGGCTAGGCAAATCCCTCCTCCCTCATCAGATGGGCAGAAAGTGGAGACAGATCAGATTTATTAGAGAAAGAGTGCATCATATTCAAGACTTTGGAATTAGTTATGATCTAAATTGGACATATATGCAGGCTTGTGCATGTATTTCCTATATGACAAGATCAGCATAATTCTTCACAGGATAACAACCTTATTTAAAAATAAACTTATCAGGTATTACCTGATACCTGATGCTACCATCGGTGGTAGGAGGAAGCAAACATGAGCAAAACTTTATCTGTAAAATAACTTTAAATACCAAAGGCTCCTGGGGGCAGAGGGAAGTTAGAAAGCAGAGCAGAACAGAACTGCTACTATTAATTTTCATGTGAGCTCACTGAAAGGGGCTTTTGCTGACATGTGGCATGCTAAAAGGAAGTGTTAAAAATTTCTAACATTAAGTGTACAGTTGGTACAGATCTTCAAAACTGGGATTGCAACATGCACTGCCACAGCAGTAGAAGGAGCTCACCAATTCTAAGCTTAGCAGCTGTGAAATAATATATATGCATATAGAAAAATATTACCTGTAAACCACAGCAGCCCACTGCATTCATTATTGAAGCATTATGAATGACCTTGTAAGGAATCCCCAATTTTACTGCACGTAGCACTAAATCACTGTGTGTTGTGGCCCTGTGGTAAGAAAAGGAAGGAATTAAACATTGAAAACATGATGTTACCAAGTGTTACTAGCATTGTAGTTTGTTTTGAAATAAAATTAAACTCTTCACAACAAGGACAATGCAGAGGTGGCAAAATGGCAACAATATCCTATTGGTTACAGGAAAATAAAAACTCCAGTAAGGCTTCCATAGGTCATCTGCCACAGATGAAATGCCAGACATCCTCAGTATGGTACAGCTCTTTCCAACTTTCTGGCATCATTAAAACTGTAACACTTCTACAACTGTTACTTTATAAAGTAGCCTTGGCAAGTACTTGAAAAGAAAAGTTCCATGTATCCTTTGTCTTCTGCAGGTGTCTGTAGAACACCCGTTGAACTGTAAATGTCAACTCTGGCACAAACTTCCACAAAACTCCAGGATTTCACATTACTGACTACACAGCCAGGCCCTCTCCCATCTGCACCAGTGTGTGCCAGGAAAGCTCCACGCTCAGACAAGAACTCTGAACAGACAGAGGTGAACTGCACGTTTACTTAGAAAAAACATCCTTAGACTGAATCAATTTTCATATTTAACCCAGATTACTCAAATTAACAATGCCTAAATCTGAGTGATGAAGTTTATTCTGAAAGAGGTAAAATACTGTTGTTTCAAACAGAGCTAAGTTCAGGTCTAAGGCTCAAGAAACACCTTGCAGTGATTAACTGCTGCAAGAATTACTGGGTTTGCAGTTAAGCAGTTGAGATAGAGCCTTTCTAAAATGGTCAGTACATACAGATTGAGCAAATCTTTGAACTGCAACAATGTTTACATATGTATTTTGCTTGTATGTATGTGAAATATGAAAATGCACCTACCCCTTGCCTAAATTTATCAAACCTGATCAATGACCTTAGACATCTCATTCCCAAGATGTACCACACACTTTATGTAGCCATTCCAAAGAAGGAAGGAAAGTAATAACATATGGCCATCAGAACAATGAACTAGGAAAATTGCTTTCACCCTGGCCTTGTTCAGTTACCCTAACAGAATTCCCCTGGTTTTAGCCTGATAATTTTGGTGCTGTGTTTCTGACCAGCATCCAGTCAGCAGATCAGGTGCTTCAGACTGGAACACAAATGTGGCAGCAGCTGGCAAGGCTGTAAAGATCAATATTGAAAAAAAGAAATCAATTTCAGTGGAGGAAAAAAAAAAAAGAATTTGAACTTGGGAAATCTGAAACCCTTATACAAACAGGCTCCCAGACCTAGGCGAAGCCAGTAAAGTGATCTGAACCAAATCCTTAGTTACTACACAAACATTGCTCCTGACTTCTAGAAGCAAAAGTGATTTAAGAATGTCTTCTCTAAGAGAAGAGGAGACTGGTTTTACAGCCTTGTGTTATTGCCTGCACATACCAAGGACAAGGAGCACTGGAGGATTTTGTGATTATGCTAATAATGACCAAGGCATCAGCTGGCTTTATTCACTGAAATTTGCTCCAGCCAGCATTTTTTTTCTCCCAGTAGATCTGCCTATAATGACTGTAGCTAAAGGCAGAAGTGCCCTTATGAGCACTCAGTTCCAATACCAGGAAAAGTTTCATGAAGTCATCCCTCCACAGCCAAAACCACAGCAGTATTTTCTGTCACTGATACAGATGTTAAGTTTGATGGGTAGTAATAATATGAATGTTAACACCAGCCTAGAGTGGTGGGCTTTCCACTGTACTACTCAAGTTGTAAGACTCTTGTAGCACATCCATGGGTGTTACCACATACACAGATAAAAGCTTGCAGAGAACAACAGTGAGGATGACAGGGCACAGCTTGCTTTATTGCTTTAACCACTAACCACCAACACCTGGCATCTCCTGTGGCTCCCAAGTACTCTGCTCTCCTGCAAATATACTTGGAACTCTGTGATCAGCTGCAAGGGGCTTCTATCCTCCTCCCCTCTGGCCTCTCTTAGGACAGAAACATTCATACTCTATCCTAGTAACCTCACAACTCCCTAAGTCCTTAGGGTTCTATGTGAGCATAGGAGCAGTTCTAGCTGTGACAGCAAGAGCTAAGAACATGAACATTTATAGAGAAGCAACTCATTAAAAAAAAAAGGTAGTTTTTAACAATTATGTAGTATGTTAACCATAACTGAAGTATTTGGACATTGAAACTAATGATAATGAGACAGGTCAGAGTACTGCTTACAAGTAGCAGCTACATTTCAATCCATGTAGTTTGTATTTTTCATCTTGAATGCTTGTATCAGTCATGGATCAGAGCACAAGGGTCCAGGTAACATGGCTCTACACTCTGCACAAATCCTAGTTTTAATGTAAACATGGACTGCAAGTATTATTAATATTTCTGAAATACAGGGTCATCTGCCCATAATTAGTTTAATATAATATTCTCTTGCCAATTGCCTTCAACCTGTATTTACACAAATTATCTGCTTTTGACAGATGTGCACATTGCTCCTTTTTACATAAACTCCATTTTTTCCCTCACAAATAAGGTGCTCAGATTTCATTTTTCTTGTGCCCCTTGACACTGTGGTATAAATCCTGCATCACCAGCTGGAGATGAAAAGCTCTTCTGCATGGCTTGACATTACAGATTGATGATACCTGACCAAAGAGACAGAAGGAGATCCTTCTGGTCATAGAAAAAGACTATACTTTCCAGCAGGAATAAAAAGTGGAAACAAAAGGCCTAATAAACCAACATGAGAAGACATTTATAATGACATAAGTGATTTTAAAAACTAGCATATATTAAAGCAGACAATACAACCAATAATCTGTATTGATTCTAAAACAACTGAGTATAAAAGCTCAAGTTTATAAGTACATTTAAAAGAATATTCCTCCAAAACAGCACATTTCTTATTTATGTCATAACCTAGAATTTCTTCTGTTATAAGACAAATAATGAGGCAAAGTATTTGTTATAAAAGATAGCACAGAGAATAAAATGATAATGAATGAAATTATAAGTATCTGCTGAAGGAAAGATTCACACATCCTGGAGGGTCCACATTCCTATCTATAATGGACATCTGGGAAAGGAAACTCCAAAGCAAGATAAAGCATAGACAACTGCACGTATATTTTTAATACAATAAGGAATATACAGACACAAAAAGTGTTTCTGGTCTGAAAATCAGTTTCCTCATAAAGAATTACAGTTACAGAGATGGCTTCTTCCTACTGAAAAAAGTGATGAAGCTACAGCAATTATTAAAATGTTGCTCCGTCTTACCCAAAAGGATCACCAACCACAAGAAATGCAACATCACAAACATCAGCTTCTTTTAAAAGGCTATCTGCTTCTTGTTCCACCATTTCTCGGTCAGCCAAAATCAGTTCTTTTCCATAAAACTCTTCCTAGAAATTGAAATTAATAACAAACATCAAAATAAGACACTTAGGAATGTTTTTGTATCTCTCTGAGTGCTCACTCAAGAGCACAGCCAATGGACACTGGAATAGGTAACTTCATTATTCTCCCCAGCAACCTGCCCCATGTCTTGGTGAACCTCACCTCTGCTTGCAAGAACACCTGAGCTTCCCATAAAGCAGCTCCTGAGCTGACAAAAATTAGTGAATGTGAACTTTATCCTGAAACCGACTTGATTTTCCATGCTTTCTGTGTCAGCTGAGGAGCTGTACCTAAAGCAGCTCAGTCACGCTGAGGGTACCTGGGCGGACTCCGTGCAGAGTTAATTTAACCTGCTGCTGTAAGGCATCCCCTCTCACAGCCCGAGCCTAGTGCTTAGCCTACTGACAATACTGGCACCAAACCACATACAAATACCACACTAGCTACACCACAACCTGTTCTCTCAGATTTTTCCTTAGTACACTTTAGCTAACCACATCTAAGGCATGACTTCATATTAATCCATCATCTTGAACTCTCTTTAAGAAGTACTTTACAAAGTATACAGGTAAACATGTATTTGATCATGTCCTTATTTTTTCTTCAGCAGCTCAGTAACCATTCTCTCTTTGTACATTTTAAATGCCTTTATTTCCAGAATGAACTGCACACTTGTATATGAAACTTCAGTTAGTTCTAGAACACATTTTCTGATCATACTGAAAATATATGCCATGTTGTGTCACCATGCATTTTACATGCTCTTTACAAGATTAAATTTTTTTTCCAGGGCAAAGACCAAGAGAGGTATTTTTGTTCTAAGTAGCAGTCAGCAAATTTGTGTGGGATTATGAATATTAACAGATTGATAAAACCATTAAAGTCAGTTATCACCCAGAAAGGTCTTCCTCTGACTTCTGTGACTTCGCCCACACAGAACAGTGAATTGATGAGGAACTATCACACCTGTACAGAAGCAGAGTGGTGCTTCCATAAAAAAAATCCATCCCATAGTGAGAGTAATAGGTATGGGACCTCTGTTACCAGGCTACATTCCCTTCCCTGAATATGAATTCCTGCCCACTTTTGGATAGGTTTTCCTAACTCTATAAAATCAGGATATTATTTTCCTCATGAAACAGACTGTAACTTGTACAGATTCAACAGAGAGGGGAACAAATAAATGTGTAAACAAATCTTGCATCTGTGATTTGTGACTGATGGTCACCCTGCAGTATTGCTGAGATCTGTACTAAACCAACTACAGCAAATTTTGACACCCCACTGGTTTTCATTAGGTACCTCAGCACAGATGCACATCAGCACAAGGGGAGCTTGTCTGTAAAGCAGAGCACTCCATAACAACACCACACATCCCTTTCCATGGGCTGCCATCGCACCAGGCTGGCTTTGGCCCAACACTGTGAGCAAATGCACGCTCCAGAACAGACTGGGTGCAGTCTCAGGAACACACCTTTCAGTTTGGCTTCATCCAAGGGAATCTATTTGCATGCTTTGAAACTGCTCCACAATGCTAATCACAGCATGCTAAGTAGAGAATATATAGAAAGTAAAATGTAGATTCACTGGGAGCTCACTGCGTCCAAAAAGTTCTTTCACCAAACTCAGGGTGGATTTGGGTGGTCAACATAAAGTAACTTTTAATAAACATTTTAGGCCAACCCAATAAACAAGCAAGTCCTGTCATTTGACTTTTATAGCCTGATTTTAATACCACCAACACAGGAGGATATCTGGAAAGTCTCTGCAGGTAAATATCTGCTCTTTACTACTTGAGGGTCTTCCTGTAACTTTTTGTGGTACTTAGGAGTGACTGACCTTCAGATTAGTAAATAAACTATTCAGCATTGTCACTTGCATGTAAAACATGCTGTATTATAAACACTTGGTTATTAACTCCTAAAGTCCCTCTTGGGACTTTAGATGTTTCAGGTAAGACAACGTTTTTACTTTGTTTTTATTGATCTTTTTTCCCCAGTTATCTCATCTTTGGTATCTCAAGGTTTGCAAAAGCCTTAAAACATAAAGAAATATATGACAAGAAAACCCAAAATAACCACATCAAAAATCATCAGCATTTTTCTATTATGCAGTGTTTTATTTTCATACGGATAGGAATCCATTCATTTTTCTTTTGATAACAAATGCTCGTTTTGAAAAGTAAAAATCTCTAAGTAATCATTAACATTTAGCAGTTTTCCAATTATCAAACCACAAAAAAGAACATTTTGTTTTGAATGGACTGACTACAATTTAGACTGCTTCAGTGTACTGAAAAGAGACATAAAAAACAGAGCATATCTTCATATAGCAGATAAGCCAGAAATTCTTTCCAAATATTCTAGCCTACCTTGTAGATGGAAACCACGTAATGCTGACTACAAGGTAAAAGTCTCACTACTCTATGAATATGCAGCTCTGCATACAGGTACATTATGGGCATACAGAACTCAAGACCCAGATAGCATCAGCTTATTCAGAGGCAAGATCTCTGGTCTGTGGGCAGCTATGCTATTTTTTGGTATTATTGCAGCATTAAACTTCATCTTTCTGTGACCATCTGTGAACTCCTCAGAGCTACGATTTGCAAATTTTTACTACCCTTGTCTTCCGTGAGGTGTGTTTACTAATGAAAACTTTATCTCCACGTTGTCCAGCTGCCCATCTCTGACTGAACCATGCCTGTTCGGGGAATCCCAACATGCTGAGGCAGCTTGGCCCACGTGGAAACGTGAGATAATCAAATTGTAATTCCCAGCAGGCATGTCAGAACACCTCCGGCTGATACAGAGGTGCAGGGTTTCAAAGCATGTATTTTTCTGGTATGACTTTGGGTTTGGTTTTTTTTTGTTGTTGTTTTTAAACAGATTAGACATTTTCTAACCAAGTCCTCCAGTATCTCAAGGTCTGCACGTATTGGTAGATTCTGAGATGAAAACTTGTGCCAACAGTTGTAGGAAGGAACATTTTATTTTTGCTGTAGTCTTCTTGCATAGCAGCAAAACAATTTCTCCTATGAAACATAGTATGTGAAGGTCACGTACACACTTCTCCCACGGACCCACCAGCCCCAGCACGGCCCCGGCTCCGTGGCACGAGAGGCCTCGGGCCTCGTGGCCAGACCTACCAGCGCTTCCTTGCCCACGGTGAGCACGGACGTGTAGGCCTCCAGGTACACCCTGCGGCAGCGCCGCACCGCCTCCAGCCCCTTCACCGTGATGTCCTTGGCATCCCCCAGGCCCAGCCCCACCAGGTACAGCATGCTCGGGGAGGGCCCGAGCCGCCACCTGCCTCAGGGTGGGGAAACGGAAGCGGGGTCAGCCGGGGCGCCCCACCGCTCGCCGGGAGCCGGCCCCAGGTCCGGGGACAGCTTGGCTCCCAGCTGCTCGTTTCCCGGCTCCCCGTTTGCCGGCTCCCGGCCGCTCGTTTCCCGGCTCCTCTCGCCCGGCTCCCGGCTGCCCGCGGCGCCGCTGGGGCGCAGGGGCCGCCGGGAGTTGTAGTCCCGGGCCGCGGCCGGGTCATGGCAGCGACGGGCAGGCTCGGTCCGGGCGGTGTGCCCGCGGTGCCGGTCGCCAGCGGCCACAGCATTCCGGTGCTGGGGCTCGGTAAGTGGCGGTGGGCCCGCCCAGAGCCCGCCTCCCTACCAGAGGCGTTGTGAGAGGGCGGGGGTCACGCCGGGGCCCGGCCCGGCCTGGCCGGTTCGGCAGGTTCTACGCTGCCTTTGGCCCGCAGCCGGACTCGCCTCAGGCAGCCCGGACCGGAGGCTCCTGCCGAGCTGCCCGCGCTGAGCCGGGCAGGCCCGGCGCTCCTCCGAGAGCCCTTGTGCTGCCCGGTGAAGCCTCGTGCTCCTGCCAAACGCGACCAGCTGGGCCTGCTGGGGAGCCGTGCTGTTGTGCTGCGAACACATCGCTCCCCTCCCACCTGACCCGGGGCAATGTCCGGTGGTTTGGTGGTTTGGGTGTGTTTTCTTACCAGGCTTGGGAGCAGACTTTTCTTTAGAGCAGACTCTCATGATAGAATTAACCTTACTCCACCTGTGGAACTGAGATCCCGTGTAGGAACCTGTGAACATCTGTGAGGCACAAGGGAGTGGTGGTTAATGATGATGAATATTTGATGCAGCTTAGTATTTCTTACACAGTCGCTATGTAGTGAGCAAAATGGCTTATGTTGTTCAAAAATTACTATTTTTTTTCCTTTTGGTGTTTTTTGGTTAATTACTTTAACCTGCAATGCTTACTGCCAATTTACTTTCCTTGGAGATATTTTTATAACATTAAAGGAAAAAGAATGTAAATAGTCTTTTTTAGAGAATGGACTTGGTTGTCATATGTTCATTGTTTCAGTATATGCTGAACTGTGCTTCAGACTGTCTACAGAACCACCTTTTTATTGGAGGTAGTAATACATTTCTTTGGTTATGGGAAGAATAAACTGACTAGAAAGTAGACATGCAGAAAGATTCCTTTGTGTTGTCCACCCAATAGCTGCTCCCTGTCCTTTTGCTGTATTGGAAAGTTCTGAGTAGTCTATTGTTACACCTGAACTCATACCACAGTGAATGGGTAGTGGCATGCAAGAAAATCAAGTTTGAATTTTTCTGGCCCAGTAACTTCTGGCAGGTATGGCTTTCCAGGAGCTTCTCTTGGCTTTCAAGGAACTTCTCTTGACTTACAGTGGTGGTGTTGTCATGAGCAGGATTTGGTCCTTTTGATTTCACTTGTTTGTCTTGCCAGAGTAACGCTTTACATATTGCTTTGTACGGTCTGCAGATCTTTGAGGATTGTGTAATAGATAGGAACCAGTCAGGTCATTTTAGGAAATCCCTGATATATGCTGCAAAATGCTGAGAATTTAAGAAGGGAGAAAAAAAAAGTTGAAGACTTGCCACAGTTGCATTTGTGGTCAGGCTATAAATACCACAATATGCAGGCTAACACAATGGGATCTTTATGGTAGCTGTTCTCACTTCTCTTTTCCACATTAATTGCTTATTTTCCTTTCAGTTTTACTGCATTAACAAAAGATTTACTTGGATATGAAGCAGAAGTAAACTTTCTTAAATGAAAATGCATTTTCTGCAAGGCCATTTTCTGCAAGATTTGTTTGTCATTTCTTATCCCTCTAAACATGCAGACCTAATTGTTATCTGGTGCCTCAAAGACAACTTCAGTAGATACGGATGTTGCCTCTATTGCTAGATAATCTTTCTAAAAGCTTCAGAGAGATAAATATGCATAAAGATGTTTTCAACTATGCAGTTGTGTCACCTGGAAGGCAGCTCAGATAGCTTTGCAAGTTTTTTTCGAAGTGATGAAACCCCTTTTATAATATCTGAGAGCTGAATTAGGAGACAGGTAGTGTGTTTCTTGGCCAGAACATGTTACTCAAGAGAATGCAACAGCACACTGGAAAAGCAGTCTGTCAAAAATATCTCTTCTTCTTGTTCAAGTTTCAGTTATCAAAAGATATTTGTGATGGTGTTTTTTTGGGTTTGGTTTCCTTTTTTTAAATGGGTTTCCATGTCACAACTTATTTGTCATTTGTATACAAATTCAGTAAGTTGGTCAAGGTTTGATGCAAAAGGGGAGATGGGGGGAAGGAGGTTAAGTCTTTCATTAGGTTACCATTCTCTTTCTGGGGCTCTGTGCTCTTGCATAAAGTGTTCCTAATGAGAAGGATCCATTTCCATTAAAATCTCTAGTGGGCAAGACAAATTTTTACACCAGAGAAGGCTATGGAGTATGCAAAATTCAGGTTTAGTCTGAAGGGCTACTTGTAATAACATGCCAAATTGTGTATATCCAGAATTTCCTATCTACTTAGATGCTTATTCTTAGTATCTTGTGTCTGGCAAAAAGACCAGTCTACTTGCAATGGTAAAGCAAGCTGACTTTCCTGAGATACCAAGCAATTATATTATAGGGCAGCTCACCTTTATGCTAATAATATGTTGTATAACTAAAGTTTTAATTAACAGATAAAAATAATCTGCACCTTATCATATGGCTATGAAAACTGCTGGTAACTTTATGTTTCATATGGTTTAATGCTAACTGTTTTGTTAGCCAACATTATTCATGTGCAGAGGGTCAGGCATGTTTATGGTCAATTTTCATTACGAAGGCTGCTTTCTACTTGAGTAGTCTTAAGTCTAAAATAAATTGACATTTTGGCCCTAATAATTGTCTCAAGTGTAAATCTATGCCCCCGACAGTACATTACCTCACAGTGGCTGTAGATTGCCTTAGAAAAAGGATACATTTGCTATCTTGCTAGTAAGATTGGTGTGTGGCAAACAACTGATATAAAATGTGGCACTGTTTGGAAGTTACAGATGTAGTTACACTTTTTTATAGGAGCTACATGTGTCTGAGAATCTGATGGCGAGACTTTGTGCTATAGTAGAAAATTATATTCTTACAGTTTTCTAACTGCAGAATACTTGGTGCTTACCTAAAGCAGCACCCTCAAAAATGTATCACTTGTCAAAATGGCATATGCAGTATCATCCTTGTCAGGTTTTGGAATAAAAATCCCAAGTTTGAACTGTTCATGCTTACTTCTGTTAAGTAGGAAGCTTTCACTTGCACAGTTGTCACTTCCTTTTTTTTCGAGTCTGAGGAGTGAAAATGCCACTCTCTATAGCATTTTATTATAATTCAGTAACACAAGGGCTTTTCTTCCTGTAACTGAAACATTACAACCTTTGTCAATGTCATGTGCTGAATTGTTGACATCTCTTCAGGATTGTTTTGGTACTTTCTATTAAAACTCTCTTCATCCCCTTTATATGGTAGTTATATTCCCATTAGAACAGGGTTTTGTATGTGTGTGTTTTTCTTTGTTGTTTTTGTTGTTTTGTTTGGGCTTTTTTTAGGGATGGTAATAATTAAATTCAGGTGGCTTGGTCAAGTAGCCAGGGATTTCTTGTAAAGATGCGCTGGTTTTGATACCAAAAATGCATAGAATCTTTTTGTGTAATGTTGCTTTCTATGTAATCTTTGGGGAAGCTGAAATTAATAACAACTTGATGATATAAAAAGTCTCAAATGATACCCTCCAATTAAAGAATAAAATTAATTGCAATTCCATTGTTTGGGAAGGGCCATCAGGATGCAATTACTAAACAAAATAATCAAGTATTTATATTCATTTTGCGTTACTCAGGTTAAACACATTGAGTATTTTATCAGTAGTTATAATGTTCTTTACAGAAGGTCATTCAAGATTGCCCAGCATCATTATTATAAGTACTGTAGCTGGAAAAACAGTCAGGTACTGCTTAGAGCAGCTTTTGGTCAAACAGCCAAAGCCTGGAGGAAAGTAATACACACACAGTCCTTCCAGACTCAAAGGAAACCACTAAAATATCTCTGTCCTCATTTCAGGGTGTTTCATAGATAATATTCCTGATACTCTGCTGTACCTTTGTCTGAGTAAATAAATTCATAAAAGTAAGTTTTGACTGATTTTTACTTTGCTGATTGCTTTAAGACATTGCATCATTTGCATTGCAGCCACTCAGGGCTTCTTGTATTGTTCCCAGCTCTTTTCACAACAAATAGACCTCCTGGCAAAAAGCACAGAATCAGATTGCTCCACTTTCATTACATCAGGTTGTGTTGGGTTGTTTTTCATCAAACTGCTACATAAATTTAATGCTGAATGGAAGCATTTTGACATTCCATTATGTACTACTAATCCAGTTACTTCTTAATTATTAATCCCAGAGTTGCTTATTCTCATTTTTAAGCTTAGCTGTGGTCAAAAAAATACCCAGTGCTGCTTGACTGGAATAAAATGAGATTTTTCTTTTCAATTCAATGGCAGTAGAATCAAGCCTTTACTTTTTTTTTTCATTTTCTGCTGTTAGTGCCTTTTTTTTTTTTTTAATTCATGCCTCCTGTTTCTTCATGGCTTTGGTTCTTAAGGAAATTTATGGAACAGTGGTCCTGGTACCAAGACCTATGGCACTCGCTGCTATTAATCTTATCCTGTAATAAGAATTGGCTGTTTATTTCTTCCCTTTGTTTTATGTCCTAACCATTTTTTTTTATTCTCTTGAGGCTCCGCTTTTCACCCATGGTTACCAAGTTGCCTTAATAGCCTCTTGTGATGAACAAAATGCCACCTTTATAAATCTTTCTGTCTCAATTCATTCACTGTTTCAGTAGATCTGACCTTGAGAAGCTGTACTTGATCTTTGGGGGCCTCCAGATATTTAACTTCTCTCCTGTACAGAATGTGGCCATATCCCAGGCAGCTGGGTGTTTGTAGACAGTGGAACAAAGCAATGTCCTCTCCCAACCTCACTAAACCTGGTGAGCTCCTACCTTCTTTGCTTTCTTCCAGCTTCACCTCCTTCCAGCCTAGTGCTGTTTTACTCCTTAAAAAAGACTGAATGCTCTACAAGTGTTGTTCTAAGGGATACTAATAAATGCATCTGGAGCAAAATGCCAGGCCAACTTTTGCCTACATCAGAGTCTACACAGTACAGAAATATTCTCCTTTTTTATGAGGGAATTTGCTGCTTTGTCTCTACTCTCTTGTACACCTACAAATCTATGAGGTCAGATTTTTATATGTTAGCTGGGGATTTTGCCTTATATTATGGCATATAAACTGATTTAATAGCAGAAAAATAGCTTCCTTTCTCACATTGTATTCTTTTTGGTAATCACTGTATTGCTGATGTGATACAGATGAATTTTAGATGTCCTTCACTAAGTCTAAGTAATAAATCAATTTAGGTTTCTACCACTGTTTAATAATTAAAACTTTTATGAGTAAAAGCAGAGGCACTTCATGTGTATGCTTTTAACGTTCCTTTGCCATTAAGACTTTTAAATGTTACAAGCGTAATTGCCCAAGAAGAACAAATGATTTGTAAGTAGTTTGAAATTAACAGAGAAGCAAGCTCCAGTATATATAATTTTTGTGTTTCAATGTGTTCCTTTAGTGTAAAAAAATTATATTAAAAAGAAAAATAAAATTTAATATTAAAAAAATAAATTGGGGGGTGGGTGAAAGAAAGCCAAGCTTTATCTTTCATCCTTCATGCAGCAGATTTTAGTCATCATACCTTTTTTTCTTTGCCAGAGCTTGCTAGCATAGTGTTTTGGCAGCGCTGAATGGTGATGTCACATGCTGCTGTAACCCGAATTGCAGCAGTTCCTCATGCCACCAAATGGGGAGAAGGGAGGTACTAATTCCTGAACTCTCTTCAGTTCTAATGTTTATGCAAAGTACAGCACAGAGAGTAATACAAAATCCTTGTTAAAGGGGAAGGAGGGAGAAAGGGGAAAGCCCTCTTTGTGGCTTTGCAGCAGTTTCATAACTTGAAGGTCTGTTTGTCATTCTTAGTGCCTGAATGGAGGCGCTTTGCATTCTAATGTGTAAAGTTCTAAGGCTGAATGTGCAGTGTGAGAGGAGGGGCTAAAGAAGATGTTATTTGTCATAGACACTGTTAGAAAATGCATTTTAAATTCTAAAGATGATGTGGGGAAAAATAAGCATTTATTCAGCAGTTTTCTTTATTGTTGCACTAAGGGGAGCTGGGGTGTTGCTGTCCTTGGAGCTCATGAACACAATTAGTTACCAGTAGGACATGTGGGTCTCAGCCCTCATAGTGTCAGGTGGTAGTGCAGGAGGAGGATCTGTCATCATTCACAAGTGCACTTTGAAAGAAAAGGGCACTGGTATGATGTCAGAAATTACCCATCAGCTTGAATTACAGTGTCACAATGGTAATTAATGTACATATATTTTCATTGTGTAAAGCTATGAGTCACTGCAAATCACAGTTCTCTTCATCTTTACAGTATTTTAAGTGGCTTTGACTTACTGGCCTCATGTTCAACTGCACATCTTAAATTTGCTGTCTATCTACATAATTGGATGTTGGCTAAGTATAATCATAAATAATTTATATAACTTATTTTTAAGTCAATCTTTCATAGGAATGATTTTGATAATGTTCTAATTAAGTACAAGATATGGGCTTAGTATTTTATTTTCTTTTGATCATTCTTTTTTGTGGAAGTTTTATAGAGGAGAAAAAATTTGTCGTGGGTTTGTCACATTGGGAGTATTTGTCTCATTTGTAAAATATTTTGAAATGTCTAATGTTAATTAATCAACGTCATCCTTATCAGATAGAGTGGTCTAAGTACATGTTTTTAAAAGGAAGGAAATAATACTTTTGTTCAGTCTGTTTATTTGCTGCACATAGTAAATATCCTTAATAGTTATGAAGTTAAAGTTTCTGTCCAGGTATGGTAAGTAATGGAAGTAATTTCAACTGAGTTAAGGGAATAGAATGAAAATAATTTAAAACTGCTTCACACCAGCAATTCTTCGTGCACTATTAACTGCTAAGATCTAGTCACAAAACATTATTCTGAGGAGAAAAGGTTTAGTGAACCCTAGAAATTGGATTTGATTTATGCCAGAAAATCTGCCTTTTCACTGCTTGAGATTTCTATGGAAGGAAGCCACAGTCTTTAACCAAATGGTTTCTAAGGTAACATCTTATAGCAGAGCATCTGAAACCAATTTGGTTGTTAATGAGAAATAGTTCTCACGGTGGTGGGAAAGTGTGGAGTGAAAGAAAGGCTTCAAGATTTGGCAGTCTGTCTGTAAAGACATTTAAATAAATGTGTGTTGCTGCTCTGCTTATGAAATTTGTACATGAATTACACATTCATAATTGCCTTCCAAATGTATAGGTCTCTTTCTGGATTTTATTGATAGATCCTGCATGATTAAAATATTTGACTACTACTACTACAGATAAATAATATAAATAGCTGGCACTTTCCCAGTGGAAATCTCTTTACTGTTGCTGAAAAGAAAATTTGCATTTTTTTGGGTGATAGTTATTTTTGCTGCCAGAAATTCATTAATGAATTGGTGCCATATCAGAGCAATAGCATCCCACTGATACCAGATGCCTCTTGCAGACTTTCTGGGATTGCCACAAGACACATTCTGAGAAGTTACTCTTGCACCTATTCTCTGTTTGAGGTTCTGAGGAGATAAATGGTGGGTCAGTGAACAGAAATGTGTGGTCATTTTACAGTAGATGATCTGAATATCCTTTACAGTCAGAGCCTCTTTGGGATGGAGGGAATAGAGTGCTTCTGTCAACAGTGGCTCATTGCCATTTCTTCCTTCCTCTCAGGAAGAGAGAAAACCTGCAATTCTGGCTTCCCTTTCCCTGGATACATAATAAATACGTAATGGCTCTATCCTACCCTCATGCCTTGAGGCAAGGCTGTATTCCTGCATTTGTATCTTGGTGCCTGTGTAGACTTGCCTGAGTAGAATTGCAGAGTTTAAAATCATGCTTACTTTTTTTTGCTCATGTTACTGAACTCTCTTAGTGTGTTCTGAGTTGCACAGGGGAAAAACACTCCCAGAGTGACACCTTTGCACTAAGCAATGGATCATATATAGCAGACAAACAAGCAAACAAAAGAATGGGAAGCATTACTGAAGTAAAACTTAGATACTAAAAACTTAAACCATTCATAATCCAAATAACTTCTACAGAGGCAAGAGAAACTTGCCTTAACTGGCTGAGTTTCAGTTCAACCAGTGTGCTGCTTTTGCTCTGACCAATTATAAACCATTGATTACAAAATGGGAGCCTGCTCAGTGTCTTTAAGTTATTGTTGATGGTGTCCTTCCAGTTTTTCCAGAAGCCCTTTGTCTCCATAGGCTCCATTCCCTCAGGAGTAGCTGCCCTATTTTATATGCGCATTGGGTGCCAGTCCTGTACTCTGAATAAAATATCCAAGTTACTTTGTAAAAGTAATTGTTATTCAATGTGGATCTCCTACCTTGAAATAGTCTCTGGTTGCCTCACGAGAATTGTAGAGTGTGGTAACCTCATAGTGAGATTGACTTTGGTTTCACCTGCTGCAGAAGGAAGCACTACAGTCTAGGAAGAGAGAGGATCCTTGAATACTGTGTCATCAGAAGCTGCATAGGATTTTCAGAGTAACTGACCCTGTTAGATAAAACTATGCCAAATAGTTTACTATGGCAGTAAGAACACTTGGGTTTTAGTGCTGCAGTAATAGAAAGTTAGTGTAAAATTATCATCTTGTCTGAGAGCAACTGTAGGGATGGTGTTGGGAAATGTAACAGAAAGAAGGGCTTCAGGAGAAAAGTTCATGGAGAAGGTCTTTCTGGTTCTTTGTTGACTGGCTAGGACACAAGTGTGATTTTATTTTATTATTTTTTTATTTGAATAAAAGCATTTATTAAATCAAATTATTTAACTGCTGCTGCTAAAGGGGGAACTTGTTTTGCTCCATCCCTTTTAGTGGGTTTCCTCTCTGAGGAATTATTCAGGTTCATGAATAATTCTGAAACTGTACTCTCTTTTTTTGGCCATTTAGCAATCTTAGTCAGCTTGTCAGAGGATCATATGAATACAAAATCAGAAGGAGGATATAAGACAGACAGCAAGTAAGGATTGTCTGTCCTTGAGCCTTTCCTCAGAAGAGGCATGTGGTTTTGTGAATGCATTAACAACCTTGAAATGTGTTATATGTTCATTTGCATTATGTATTATGTTTTATCATCACATTTTCTCATAAGGAAATTTGGAGATCAAACTATATGAACACCAAAAAAATTCAATATATTCGTAAGATATGTTTTATTGATGTAATATTGAAATAGCAGAAATAAAACTAATAGAATCAAATATTTCAAGCCCGGTATGATATACAATACCATATATACACGATGAGTGTGTAAAAGTTGAAAAAAGAATGTTTGAGCTTTTGCTTTTGAGAGTTTTTATGTGATTACTTGGATCACTTAAAAAAGCAAGGAATGGTATTTTTACAGGTGTTGTCCTTGTCAACTCTTTAAAATTTACTACTGATGTCAGAAGATCATTAATCTGTGATGTGATCTCTAAATATTCTGGCTGGGGTTTCACCAGCTGGAACTTTCCTAATGTTATTTCACTGGATTCAAGTAGCCAAAGTTATTCATGTCACTGGACATTTTTGTATATTCAAATGAATAATTGTTTCACATTGCCACAGAGAGAGGGAGAAAGCAGGGAGAGAAAGCAGATCCTGGCTCTGTTTTGAAAAACTGTTGGTGCTTTGGATCTCTCTCTCTGTAGTTCTGAAGCTTTGTGAGGGAGAACAGAAAGTTTAATGAGGCTGAGCTGAGATTGTGCATAAATCTGGCAGGGGGGATAGTGGGTGGCTTGTTACTTGTTTTACATATTTGGTGGGGTCAGGTGTCAAGATGTTGCTGATTTTCTGTTTTTGAGGTGTTCGGGGTGGTGCAGAATGACATGTCAGGGTTTTTTTCCCCTGTAGCAGCTGCATTGTAAACAGGAGTCTGTCTTTCTAATAATCTTTTTATCATTTTATGGGTTGTCAGAACATTCTCTCACTCCAGTTTTGATGGCAGTGTTCTTCAGGGTACTGAGAAAGTGATGAGTAACTGTGACAAAATAACAGCGTAACCAATTAAGCCTGCTTTCCATGGATTTGTGTCCTCTGACCTATCCATATTTTCACTGCAGTATCCTTGTCCCTTACAACCACCAGTTTTTCACAAAATCCATAGGAATGTAATTGTCTTGCACGTCTTGCAGTCTATCAAATTTGGCTTAGTTCAGTCAGTGAGGTAACAGTGCTTTTTCCCTAGGAAATAAGTTAAAATATTAGCTAAAAAATAGGAAGCATTCCCATACTTACTTATATTTGAGATAGTTTCTTGAAAGGAATTCCTATTTCTTATCAGCAAATTCTAGGGGAAAAATGTATTAAATATTTTTAAAAATAGGAAGGGGATGGAAAGGGTACAGGTTCATACTAGTTTTAAATGCATGATTATATTCTGTATTTAAGTATGTATGTTCAGTGTGAATCACATTTCTGTGAGCAAAGGGGAATGAATCCCAAACCTGTAAAAATGTTAATGAGTTCAAATAGCATTGTTTGAATTTCTAATAGAAAAACAATTAGTAAGTTCAGTCACTTCACTTTTGTCATCTTTCTGTATTTATGACTTGTAACTTCTTTAATCACATGTGTGAACACAAGAAAACTGTGGTTTCTGAAGATGTGAAATGTTATATTTGTAGCAAAATTAACTTATCAGCCTATTGTTCATGATTAAGTTGGCTTGCAAAGTGGTAATATTAAATAATTGTTGATTCCTTCTTAATTACTGTGTAGTGCACCAGGACTGTTGTAGTTCATTTTTAGGCATAGAAATTGAGATAATTTCCTCCAGCTTGATCTTACTGTCTTTATTTCTTGTGTAACGAGTGTGCATACCATCACTGAATGGGGAACAATAACAAAATTATTCTGATTTTTCCCTCTTAACCACTCTCTCCCTTTAAATTAAAGGGTTAAATTAAGAAAAAAAAAAAAAAAGTTGTTTGTCCTTAATGTTCTTACTGAAATCCATTATGCATGAAGAGTCTGAGTCCATTTGCAAGACCTCTAAATGAACTCCATTCATTCTGTGCTTAGAAATGTCCATTCAGCCAGAAACAGACACAATAGTTACAACCTCATTTATTTTGCAGCAGTACCAGCATATTAAAAGTGAAGGGTTTGTTGTGAAGAAGTATAGTAATTTTTCTGTGCTAGTTACATAATTCTGTAATAAAATTCCCGTAGGATTTGAATTATGTAAAATTGCATATATAGTCTTTGCCCATAATTGTAATGTAGTAGCATTGTAATCATCTAAAATTCTTAAACTAAAAATTCTTAAAATTCATGAGGATTTTGAAATAGCTATTTTGAAAACCAAGTTGACTTAGCTGAAGTTATTTTGATGTAAAACAAGTTTTAGAGACATTTATTTCTAGTTGGCTCAGAAGTTAAGCCAAGTAGTAATCATTATTAGTGGCTTTGAAAAAAGAAGATTTAAAGTTTCATTGTTTAGAACATGAAAACTTTGTTTATGTTTGGAAAGTAAATAACTTATGATGTGCATGTCAAAATTGTAGGGATGTAATATTACAGTTTCATCACTTCAAAATCCATGAAGATAAGTCAAGAATTCACTACTCCACATTTCGTTGGTCTCAAATGAAAAGTGAAAATTGTCCTTTTGTGATCAGAAGGATGTTGTGATCCTGATGTGTTTGGGTGGGAGATCACACCATATTGTATCTTAGTTTAAATGACTTTGAGCATTGAAATAAGTACCATGTTTGGAGGGAAAGAGAAGCGTAAGAGCAGGTACACATTTCACTTTAAATAATTCTTTAACCTGGAGTCCTTTATTAATTTATTTAGATTTAGCAGTGGCTGGAGCCCTGTTGCTGTGGCCTGTTCAGGGCCTTGTCTCAAGTCTGTGAGGAGCTGATTTCATGCTGCCTGTTGTTTACGGCGTGAGGGCCTTTAAGTACTAATCAGCTTGGAAGGAGGTGACTTTGGGAGCTGACTGGAACTGGCTGAGCATTTCCTCCAACAAACTGTAGAAAATACTGTTTGTGGGAAGTGTGTGGAGTGAGGGTGAATGGGTGAGGGGCTTATGGCAGGAAAAACAACTAACAGGAAAGGGTAAGTAGAAACATCATCCTCCTTGCTCTCAACCAGTTCTTTATCTGAAGTCCTCCTGCTGGTTGCTCTTCCTGCTGAGTCTCCTCCTCCTTCCGTCCCCTTGACATGCAAAATACACGTCCAGTGAATCCCCACACAATGACAGTGTGACAGGATTTTGTTACTGAAACTCGCTGCATGCCCATTCTGTAACTCGTTTGTAGGATTCCATTGTTTTGGTTACTGCTGAATTTGACATTATGTGAATGGCACCTGCACTGTGGCCCAGCCTGGGATTGTACAATGCAATAATGATCTCAAGCTACCAGGAGTTCAACAGAGTAAAGATTCCGGGATAGACTTTTTGCAAAGTAAATGACTTTAAAAGTTGTTGAGGTTTTCATGGTTTTAAAAATATTTTCATCTATAAATGTTATGCTTCTGTATGAAAATTAAGAGACGTATACTAAATTTCCATCAAGTATGTTTTCTCTTTGACGATATTCAGCCTACCTCCTTGAATCACTTCTCTACATTTAAATGCTGTTGATATTTGATTTTGATGGAGTTGCTTCTGATCAGCACCATCTTCTCCCACTTCATGTATTTTCCAAGCCTAAAGATCAGTCAGTTCCCATTTCTTTACTATTAGAAAATGAAAATTAAATAAGAAGGTTTTCTGACAATAAATATATTTAAAAAAAAGAAAAAGGAAAAAAGAAAAATTTGAAACAATTATAAAATATGCCATTCATAATTCACTGCTGACAATTCACTTCTGCTTTTGTGTGTTTAGGTACTTCCCACCAGGGTGGCTATTCCCATGCCGCAGTGGTCCACGCCCTGAGGAAATGTGGCATTCGTCATATTGACACAGCAAAAAGATATGGCTGTGAATCGCTCATCCAAAAGGCCATCAGAGAGAGTGGTGTGAAGCGAGAGGACCTCTGGATAACTACCAAACTGTGGCACAGTGATTATGGCTATGAAAACACAAAAAAGGCCTGCTTGGAGTCATGTGAAAGACTTGGTGTTGAATATCTTGGTACGGATTTTTACATATAGCTCATTTATTGTGCTTTCCATGGCAGTACTTGCAAAGATGAATAAATTCTGAAAAAAATATTTTTTGTAGTACAGATGGGTCATGAAACCCAAATTCTACCTTTATTTACACATTTGCAGGTATCTTGTTCTGCTCTCTAGGAGTTCACATGCATGCAGTTGAGAGTCCAGTATTTTTTCTTGTTGCAAAGGTTTTGTAAAGGTATTTTTTATTGTTAAATTATTTGAGGAGCAACTACATTAGTTTTCTATATTTTGCTAAAAACACTCAAAACCTATGAAACAAGGATTCATTAACTTTACAGTAATATATTGGGAATGGGGTGACAAAGATGCTGGTTTCTTCTGTGATCTGTTTTCTTTTTCTCAAGGAATGGAGTCCTTTCTAAAACCTACTTTGTAGATCTTTTTTAACTTTTTAAAATTCTGAATACCATCTTTGGTTTGGTCTGTTTGATGGAATATTCTTTGGAGAAAATGTTAGAAGTATCTACAAGAATTTAGAAAACTAAAAGCTTAACTAACAGTGCATTTGTAAATTTACCCGGATCATAAACTCCTTGTCAAAAATGTGATATTATTACTCCCTTATTAGATAGGCAGAGTTGCAGTAATGATGCCAATTAATTCTTTGCAACAAATCATGGGAGAGGAAAATAAACATGATATTTGCTTATTTTATCAATATACTTCAATGAAGATGTGAATTTTGCTGAATTAATAATGTATAATGTTAATGGCAGCTGTCTGCTGTATTCACTGCCTTTTTTTTACTTGAGTACTTTACAAGGTGAACAGGGGAAAATCTATCTGTTAAGGACAGAGATACTTGTATGCACATCTTTGGCTCCATTCTTTCTGGAAATGTATTCCTTAACTTCCTCTACAGGTACAGAATAATGCAAAATGAATGAAAATTCCTTTTTGTTTGTCCTGTACAAATGCAGGTCACTGCTATGAGACCCTCATAAACAAAGTTTCAAGCCCTGAATTTCTCCTTTTAATTGAGAAATAACATTATTCCTCCTCTCTGTTTTCTGCTTGTTACATTTTGTGTTTGCTTTCTTTTTTCTTCTGCTTGCTCTGGCACTGGTGCTGAATGTTGATGAGAGGAAAACTTGACTCACTTCCAAGAAGTCATTTGCAGTGATTCCTTCTGGTACTGTAAGTTGTACTTATTATCTCAGGTAGTAGATTGGACTAAATGCTTGCACAAATACAGAGTTTCTGCTAAACAGAAATTCCCGAAAGAAGAAAAAGAATATCTGAGCGCGAGAAATATGCTGTCACCATGTGAATGAATCCTTGGAATGGCATAAACAGAACTTGTTTGTCAGATGTGTTCAGACCTGAGACTTCTTGTGCACATATTGCCAAGACCAATTTAGGAATGTACAGCTGCCTGCACTATTAGTCTCCATACTAAATTTTTCCTCTTTTTATATTTTTGTTTCGGTTCCTTAATAACCTCATCTATCTTACCTCCTTCTTCACCCTTCTTACACTGATGTGGAGATGTCTCAAAAATTTATAAAGCTGTTCCTGAGCCACTTAGTCTGCTATAGTGACCTAAATCAATGGTGATCAAATAAATTAGAATTCTCTGATTTCATTCTATGGTATTAAACAAGTATGTGGGGATTCACATCTTCTGTAAAGATACATAGTTTGTAAAGAAAACTGAAAGATCCTAAATAATATATCTGTGATGTTAGATCTTTATGTTGGAGGGAAAGTTAGTTATTCAGAAAAGTGCAAAAAGAAAAAGCTACAGGAGCCCTGGCAGCTAAATGTGCAGCTAAGGTCTTTGTTAATTTTCTTGAGTGTTCTTATGAGCTACCCTGTTCATCCATAAAGACTGAATAAGAAACCTGAGAAATAATCTAATAGGAATTAGTAAATCTGTGCATTATCAGCATATGGAATGTGAACTGTTGACAGCAGTCACAGCTTTTTAAGAGAAAAAGTGCTCCATGTAAAATACTTTTTATGAAGCCTTTTCAGTGAATACTTTTCAGACAAATGGTTCTAGGAGACCAGTGTTCCAAGATTTTTATTTGAGCTGGTAGATTATATATCCATGACATGATGGAAATTTGTATTATTTGTGGTCAGTGGTTGTAACAGATACTCTGCTCCTTGCATTTTCTAAATGTGATCCTCAACTAGCAGTCACAGTAAACCAATATGGAATGGCAGCAGATTTTACAGGTTTGGCAGTAGCAGAATACATTCCTTTGGATTTAGATCCAAGCTTCTGACTTCTTGAATGCTGATTTGAGGGTTACCAAATTCATAAACAATTTTATTTTCCTTTTGACTGTTCCAAATTTGTCCCATTCAGGCAAATCTGCCCTATCAAAAATTCCCAGCTGGAGCTGGACAAATGCACTATCAGCATCTTCATTATAATAGATGAACCACATGAAATTAGTTTATCATAATTCAGGTTCTGAAATGCTTCAAAACACTTTGTAGATTGTTTCACATTGATCCTTCTTCAATAGAAGCAAACACAAAACAAAACAAAAAGGATTGAGTGAGAAAGAAAAAATACATCCTATCAAGTACAGTGACTGTTGAGAAAAGCAAGGAAATATGATTCCCAGCATTAAGACAGCTGGGAAGCATTGCAGAATATGCTTTTGCTTTTAGACTTCATAGAAGGCTGGGCTTGTTTTTGATGGGACTCCAAATTTGACTTTTAAAAAAACATTGTATTAGGAATTTGCATAGAATTACAGAATTTTATTTCCACAACAACATCATGTTAGCTTTTAAATGTGTGAAATAGCCCTGTACTTTTCAGTTAAGAGGAAGTGTGTTGATTCTAGGTGCTGCAACCGCTAAGAAGCAATAAGCCATTCTATTTTAAATGTCTGTGTGAAAGCAACTCAAGTGTTAGTTTTTCCTGCACCACTGTGCATTGACATTTAATGACCTTCAGGCCTCTGCTCACTGCTGCACCATTACAGCTTGACTGTCTGCAAAGGATGTTTTAAAAAGCTGTTAAATACGAAACCAGATTGTGAAAGTTTGGAGGTTTTTTCCCTTCTTTCTCCTGATACTGTGAATCAAGGTGGATTTTTTTATTTAAGATTATTTTTAAAAAATACATTCTTAGAAGGCATCTCAAGATATTGATTAATCTTTCCCATGCTACAAGACACCAACCTCATTCTCAACCTCAAAATACCTCAAAAATGTAGTCTTTTCTTAAAATCCTTCAGTGATAAAGTTATGTATTTCTTGATTACTATAACTTTAAGCTATTTCAGTCAATGATTTAAAGCTAATTTCTTGCCTCCAAAAGGAATTTAAGAGTGTTTGTGTTCTCACAGTAGCCCAGGAGGGAAAATACTTTAAGCAAAAGAAAATCTGTGTGTGGGTGTAAGGTGTGAATATGTGTACAAATAAAGATGAAATCACAGACCTTGGTTTGTGAGGTGCTTGTTTTTATTGGCCTGCAGGTATGAGGGAAAGTTTTCTAACAGCTGCAATAGAAGTAAGGTCCTGGCTGTGCTGGGGTGCTTTACACATGACTGCCAGAAGGACTATTCTACTCTTTGTCTATGAGATATGGCACCTTTGCCCCACATCTTTCATGAACACTTTTTGCAGTCAGGAAGACTGTACCTGGTGATCCAGGAGATGCTTTCTAGTCCTAAATGCCAATATTTTAAAATGTGAAGTAATTTTTATTTCAATGAAAGGGCCTAAATTGATGTAAACATAATTAGATGATATGGGCGTGGTGTACCTGGTAAGAAAACCTTTCTACAGTAAGGGACCAACAGCTAATCTTGTTTGCATCAGAGGCCTCAGACACTAATACAGAGAAAGGGGATGTGTTGCATTTTCTTGGATGTCCAAGGCCAGAGATCGTTCAGTTATCAAAGCTCTTGAAAGTCTTTCTTTGGACAATGTTTCAGTTTCCTGAGCTGAGTACAATGCATCTATGTCTGTGGAAATCCATTATGTAACTGTTTCTGTGAGTATTTGCAAACTCTGGTGTCTAACTGAATTGTCAGGCTTTTGAAGCAGTAACTGGCAGTGAAATTCTGCTGAAGTTTGGTTATTTTTGCTAAATGACTTTTTTTTAATAGTTAAGCAGTTCTTATTAGTCTGGTTTAATTCTGGTGTAATTCTTACATTTTTCTGGGAGGTAGGTATCAGATCCCAGTAATTTACACCTGCTTATATATGACACTTGCTTTATACAAGCAAAAAAGTTTAAAAACAAACATGGCAGTCTCTATGCAGGAAGTAACGCTAGTAGCATGTATCATTTTGGATCAAAATGAACACTTGATATTAGCAATTCTTAAAGGTAATCCTTTGGGTTTATGTCTATTATAAATCAGTAGAAATTTTATTTGCAACAGGATGTGAGTACTCCTGAGTTTTGAACATAACTTCACCAAATGCTTTAATCAATATCCCAATACTAGTTTTCAGTTAAATGTCACAGAATTGGTTTTTATTCCAATACCACATATTGGTATTTACTTTTAACAAATACAGCTTCATTGCTCAGAAAAATTAGTAAAGAAGTAATTTAGATAGATTTAGGTCAATAAGACTCCATGTGGAATTGGAAGTGGATTTTATGGATAAAATGGGAAAGAGCGAGCAACTTTTTCCTTAAATGTGATGCAAAACCAGATGCTGCAGGTGATCACATATGAGTGATTATTGGCTTTTCTGAGCTAGTGTATTTAAAAGTCTGAGAGTTTAAAATTGTATTTAAATGGGTGGTTGATATCAGGAAGTGCAAATGGAACTTGTGGATTTTGTGACACATCCAAAATAATGTTTTTCTTCCTACATCTCTAATGTATTTTCTGTACAGAATTCGGTACCATTCTAGTTAGATTCCTAAGGTAAGTAAAGCACTTAGTTGTTGCAATGATGTACCAAAATTGGAGCTGGTATATTATAATTAATTTCATACTACATTTTCATCTTAAATCAAGGTTGAAGTTGTATTTTTAGAGGGACCCATGGTTAGAGTAATCATTGGTGTAATCCTTAAATTGTGAATAAGAGGAATTTTCTTATTTTTTTTTCCCCCATTTTGTGATGATTCCCAAAGCAGAGGATCTGTATTTTCGCAAAGAAGTCCTGTAAATGAACAGTGTCGTGTATTCAAAGAACAAAACACTCTTCTCATTGCAAACAAGTTGGGTTTTTTAGTTCTTTACTCTATTTGAACTGCCAGAAAAGGAATATTATAAAAACACTCCAAAAATGGTACACATCGCAGTCATCTATTTATTTTCTTTTCCCATTTCTCATCAGACTAATATATGCAGCAAATGCCAAAACCTGTTTTACTTGGATACCTGCAGTTATCTGTTTAATCTGCAGTTAGAATTTAAATTGAAATGTAATTGTTTTCCAAGTATCTCTAAATTTCTCCTTCAGAATGTCTAACAGTGTCTACAAACTTGTAAAGGAGTTATAGATTTTTGATTTTTTAAATTTAAATCTGATTTGGAACTCTTGAGTCCAGTACATATACATTTCTTAATTTATGTTGGAAATGCTTCCTTTTTCAATTGAAGGACAGTCTTCTCTTGCAGGAAGACAGCGCACAAAGAGCCTCCTCACAAGGGGCAGTGGAGGGGCAGCACTGCTCCCTTCTCTCTGGTGACCAGTGACCCAAAGGATGGCATGGAGCAGTGTCAGGGAAGGTTTGGGTTGGATGTTAGGAAAAGGTTCTATGATAATTTCATTAGCAGTAAATCTTAATTGTGTTTGAAATCATGCTAACATTCAAAAAAATGTAATAAAGCATAATTTTGTTCTATTAAAATACGATTTTAAAAAATTCCTTTAAAAATTCACAAAGGCTGACATGAAACTTGGACAAAAAAACCTGCATAAAGAATGTGCTATAGCTTCCAACAGAAATTCATAAGTATTCTTTAGAAGGGAAAAAGACAGACCTGCTGCTGAGGTTGTATAAAATATCTGCAGAACTGTCAAATATATTTATCTTCTGTGAAATGGAAGACTTGCAGCACTTCATAAGTAGTAGTCCACTCATAAGTCCAGTGACCAAAATACTTTTGATTTAAACTTTTTGTTATGTGTGGAAAGTTATATTAAGTGCATATGTGACCATGAAATTCTGATTACAGTGACCTAAACATGTGGAACATGTGTGAGTTCGGCTACCCTTAGCTGTTAATGTGATGTTATAGAATTAATTTATTACAACTAACTGGATGCATCCAGTAATGACTACTGAGTAGTAATTGGAATTATTATGATGATCATGTGTTAGGGGCCACTGTGGAGGGAAAATGCTGTCTCATGTGGTTTGATACATTTATTTTTTGGACACTTTAATAAGCAGTCTGGTTCTGTTTCTTTTTTAGATCTTTATTTGATTCACTGGCCTGATGTACAAGTTCTAGGTAAAAGCAATCGAGAGGTCCGAGCTGAAACCTGGAGAGCGATGGAAGAGCTATATGAGAAAGGTGATATAATAACAAAGCCTGTCTTAGAAGAAGGAATTATAGTGTGCTTTGGGATTGGGAGAATCATAGTGAGAGATGTTCAAAAACTTAATTTGAACTGGATGCTCATATTTCAGTGGAATTTGGGTGTGTAAGTTTTGAATATCTCTTTGAAAACTGCAGTATTATTAATTGGGTCCTGCTTGTAAATAATGTGTTGTCAGATTCTGTCCATGAGATCAATAATGATATTCCTGAGGAAATCTAGTGATTCATTGAAATCTCTATGCCACCACAGAACACCATTGAATACTACAGAACATATTTGTAATAACCTTCTCTTTAAGTATAAATCATGCCAAGTTTTGTCTCCATTAGATTTTTTTTATAAGTGAATGATACCATTTTCCAATTTATCCTAAGTTGTGCTATTTTATAACTGCATTTGTGTTTTAAAAGTTAACAAAATAAAGTGGCTAAATAAGGAACAAATACTCAACTGTAGATTCTTTGGTACTAACTTTCGGGAAGAATTTTCGGAGAATGGAGCTACTCCCAAGTTTGGATAACTCACTTTGATTTTCAGTGCACAGCAAATTTCTGTTTATGTTCATAGCTATAGGAAGAGTAGACTGTAGATTTAAGAGGAGGATTTTGCTCCTGAAGTATGCAGAATTATTAGAAATTATGTGAGAGAAGATCCTGTCATGCCATTCTTGGACCATGTGGACCTCCATGTTTAAAGCTTTAGAGAAGTTCCACAGGTGGGGAGAAGACTTCTTGGGTAAAGCAATCTGTCCACTGACCCAGAGCTACTGAAATTAAGTGTTTGTAGCAGGGGAGTTGTACAAAGGCAGTTACAGGCTCTGTGTCACTATCAGCTTTCCCAGAGCCTCTTACACTGCAGTCCTTTGTTTACTTTTGCTGTGCCTCTGCAAACACAGAAGTGAATTATCTTTGTACGTCTTTTGTTCTTTTCATATTGGGCATAAATTGCTAAAAGTGTTTTCTACCATGTAAGACATTACAACATTCAATTTTTAAAGAAGTGCTTCACTGACATAGTATTTCAAAGCATGAATAGCACTTACATCCAAAGATGGATTATTCCACAATGCATTTCATGTTTCCACTGTGAAGGTTTTTTTTTTGAGGAGTGTTTAAGTTACTGCATGCCTTTTGTGCCTAGATATGCCATCTTAATTTGCTGCAAACAGGTTGTATTTTCCACGTTCTATTATTATTCCTATCCTATGGGTGTCATACAGGATCTTTCTTTCTCTGTATCTTCCTAATGGAAAAGACTATAACTGGAAATACTATTGCTGTCCTCACAAACAGAGGGGAAAATTGCTTTTGATCTTTGTCCCTATGCATTATACCTCTTTAAAGATGTCTCATGCTAGATTTATTTTTCCTGTGGTTGCATTACTTCAGTATTGGTATCCAATGTATTTTTTTCAATTTCCATGTTGCTACTCTCAGTCTTTTTCTGAATTTAAGCATTCTGTAGACTCATGATTTGTTTAGCTGAGGATAAATTTTCCAGCTCTGGTTGTCAAAATTACCTCAGATCATTTACAGGGGAAGGAAAATGTAATGGTCTGGTTGAGTCAAGTGCCTTAGAACCTTAACTGCCACACTTTTGCTTTAGGGGATACAGACTGTGGATGTCCTGACCATAACTATGGGCTCCTGAGATGACATGCAGATGTTAACCACTCTGGAGTTAGAAATACAGTGATTCCTGAGCAAAATGTTAAATAATTTGTTTGCATGGTTAACCACTAGATTTTCCACTGAAGATTAAACACTTGCTGCATATCTTTGTGACTTGCTGTGTGTTACGTGAGCAACATGGTAGCCTTGGTTTGAATTAAATGTAGGATTTGGACAAAATCCTTACTTGAGGAAAATAATAAAATCTTCATTGATTAGGGGAAAAAAGTACAAGTTCTATGAGCAAGGGAGTTCTTTGTCTTCTCTGAACTTGACATTAGTTTAGTTCAGGTAGTCATTGGTTCGTGTTTGGAATTCTGTTACTTTTTTTTGGGGATATGTTTATTCTGGAAAAAAAATATAAACTAAATGCTTCACATTCAAATATTGACATTTTAAAAAAATAATTTCCTTCTGAAATCAATTCACAAAGGTAATATTGAAATTATTCAGTTTGGTAGTGGGTTTAGTAGCTAGCTGTGTCCATCCTGAAGAGCATCTGAAAGTGCAGAGACAATAGCAACCGTCCCGTGTAGAAAGAAAATCGGTGTTGTGGAACTGTCTGCAAAACTCATGCAAGAGGGTTAAAGGATGTCAGTATTGACCTAAGATCTGGCTGAAATTACCAAGAATTTCTTTAATCTCTTCTCTCTATTCACAGATAGTTTGAGTGCAGTTATTTGTAAATCTCATTCTTCAATCTAAATCCAGGTTAGTATTTATTCTGCAAAATCCCATCTACCTGGGGCAGGAAACATTATTTTAAGGTACTCTAAATGATTAATTATCTATTATTATTTTCAATTACACTAGAAAGAGAGTAAATAAACTCTTGGTACTCAAGATTGTAAAAGTATTTAATGGAGGGGTTTTTTTTAGTGATTATATTAACTTTTAGATTGGTCACATTGGTCAACAGCTGACACAAGCAAAATACCAACTCCATCTGTATTCAAAGCTTGGAGAGGATTTTTTTTAAGTTATGTCTACGAAGATTGATTCAGGTTCATGTGAGAGCCCACACAGCTGCTGGGACACAGAGCTGTCATATAATGCCTTGCAGGGCTCTGGCCTCAAATGTCTTCCTACCTGAGGATAGACAAAACTTCTGTGTCTCTGCCCAAACCAGGCAGTGTGCACTAATTTATAAGACCATGTCCCCAGATAATATAAACTTTGTGCAACAATTTTTAAAAATCTGAATATTTTTCAGAATTATTAAAATAAATATCTTAGGAAGCAGAAAATTTGCATAAAGAATTAAACAAAACTCATACTGAGTCTGATTTTCATAAACTCCCAAGTACCTCTGGCTGTAGAGGCTCTATTGCCACAGGTTTATTGCTATTTGAAGGCAGCAGGTGCCATTGAATTTGTGGAATTGATAGATGTGCTTTCATTGAGATGTGTGGGCATCCTTAAGTTTACTGTTTCTTAATCTGTAGCTGCTTAGTAATGCTACTTATATGTACTGCTAATGCAGGTTTGGAGTTGAGCTGTAACATCAGAATATTATCATAAATAGAAAGTAGTAGTTTCAAGTGATGAGAGAGATCCTTTGCTATCACTGAAAAATCCCCTCTCTGGCTTACCGCTGTTTTTTTTTATTTCATCAAAAGGGATTTGAGGTTAGCATTTTGTGAAAGACTCTTTTGTCCTGATATGACATGAACTTGAATTATGAATTATTTAAAATGATGATCTGAATAATGTTTGTAGGGATCTGGTTACCCTCTCCAATTGATTGCTCACCATACTGAAGTGTTGGGCTGCACTGCTTGGATCCAGCATGATTTGGAAACTAACTGGAATGTGGTTACTGCCCCATGGCTGGAGTCTTAAGAGCACTTGAAAGAAGGTTTTGTGTTTTAGCACTCTCCCCTGTGCTTGAATCCACTGTTCAGCTGCCTAAGGCAACTGAGCAGCTATCTCAAGATTGCACTTCAGGTTAAAAACAATTTCCCAGAATCCTCAGGGGTGCCATGGCAGATAAGTGAGCATACCCAAAAACACTCCTAGGGATTCTAAAGCCAGCGTTGGCTTTTACTGTAACACTGTGACATACTACATTAATTATCTGTGTTAAAATAACACACCCTGGAAGTTTTACTTGTTCAGGTGTTTTAATCCTTCTGAATTGCATCTGGAATATGGTCCTGTGTCTTTCTGGTTTGCCCTTGAGCTAGCAAGTCTTTTGCTAAACATACTTATCTTTTCTTCTGGCTAAATCCTTCAGTAGTTTCTTAGAGTCTATTAAATGTTCTACCAGCATCTTTCCCACTTGAACCTAAAATTTGTATTTTTTTACCCTCTATCTTCTCTTTGCTACAAAGGCAAGATTATACTTTTAGTCTGTTTTTGTAGTATTCCTAAAGTATAGACAGAGCCAAGTCATTAAATTCGCTGGTTTCCATTAATGTTTTTCCAGGAAAAAAATGTGATAGAGTTCTGGTCAGCAAAGGTAGATAGATATTTAGGTGGGTAGATATTTATGGTGGTAGCCAAACCTATAGCAGTTGTATCATTCCATATCATTAATCAAACAGACAAATTTTATGCACATTTCCCCAAATCATACAGAAATTATTAGAATGCTTGTTTCTCATAGTGATGAATTACAGCACTGCTTTATTCATGAGACCTTCATGTGCTGATTAAGAAAGAATTCAAGTGCAGAGATTTCTGTTTTGTTTTACAGTCTAACATACGTCTTCAGACCCTGGGATTTGCATGCATTTAGGCCTGACCTTGCCTCCAGAGGGAATTGTGCCAACTCTTACAGTAGCTCGGTAGCTCGGGGATCAGAATTCTGTACCTGGTCTTGGTAGTCAGCCCCAGTGATCAGATTTTTTTAATGAAAAAATTCTTGAGGAGCTTCTACTGATCAGCCATTGCAACTTCTTAATGTTGGGAGTTAAAAACAAGTGAATGGCAAAGAAGAATTATTTTCTTTACTGGTTTTAGAATTTTAGTAGGTACCTGAAAATATAAACTAAAGGAGTTGGAATGGAATTTAGGATAGTGTTTACCTGAACTAAAAACTGCCATTAAAAAATCCTGTGAGACTTCTGATAGACCAAACTGATAGCTCTCTATTCATAGCAGAAAAGATCTTGTTGCTAAACTGACTTCTAGTACCTCAGGAAAACATAGTTTTAATAATTAGTTTATTTAAAAGCTGTTAAATTCTTTTTTTATTATTATCTTCTCTGACTTTTTAATCTGTTCCAGTTTGATTGGAGCTGTTTCACAGGAGCCAGATTACTCAGGTCACAGTCAGAGTGAAGAAGACTATCTTCACTGCAGTGCTGAGAGGTAGAGAATTCTAGACCTGCGTCTTTGTTCAATAGCCTGCATTTGTGTTTTCATGGAAGTCATGGAAAAAAACAGTGCTAGGGAAAAGGGAGGAAAAAATTTCTAAAACTTGGTCAGTGAGACATTTGTGCATAATAACTGGTTATTTCTGTTGTAACAGCTGAAATCAACTAGAATACTTGTAATATCAAGGCTATGGTTTAAATTTTTGTGGTCTCAAAATTGTCCTTTTGTGGAATTATCTTCTCCAGTACCTCAGAGCAGAGGCCAGGCTGCCTACAGAGTCCATTCCAAGATACATACATCGAGTCATGTATTCCTTTGACAGCTGCAACATTCCTATATAGGCATTTGTCGACTGGCAGATGAAAGCAGGGTGGCAAACTACTCTGACATGGGGAATAGTCACTGTATGTGCTCACTGGTAATTGGGCTGTTCCTAGAAAAATGACCCTTTCCATAAGCAGTGTCTTTGATGACCTTGATTTTGACATTGTGGCTAGCTCATCATCTCAGCAAGCTTTTCATACACATATGCACATGATTACTCATCCCTCTATCTAAAAATGCTGGGAAGAATGAGGGCTTCCAGCCAGGGCTTTTTGCCTGAAGTTGGCAAGAGTATACTGTGGTGGTTGTTGTGGGTTCAGATCCCACTAGAACTTACAGCCATTTTACTGAAATTGTTTGCTTATCTTTTTAATGTTTAGCAGTGCAGTTTATGCATACACAAATTATTCTTACTTGCATCAGAAATTCCTTGATGTGTCTTGACATATATTTATGTTGTGATTATGTGTGTGATTTGAAGAGAATCTCATAAAGTAACAGAAATTGTTTTTGTAGCTTTTTTCTTGCAAAAAATTTGTTTTTTAAAAATTCCAAGTGAGAAAAGATATCTAATCCACCTTAATATTCTTATCATCTTCACTGGTGTAGACAGTTCTGTCATCATATTTTCTTTCTCCATTATCTATCTGTTCTTAAAAGTAGGAAGGAAAAAGGTTCAGTGAACCAAATACAGTTTTTGTGCAGGTGGCACATATTTCTAGCACATCCTTTGCTAGGTGACATATTCTGCTTTAAGTCTATATGATGAACACCTGACAATTCGAACTTGTGTTATAGCTCCACAAAATGTTTGCGTCAAGTGTGTTTATGGTGGTAGAAGTCAGATGTGAATGTTCATAAGTGGCACTGAAGTTTTAATAAGCAAAAGCACATAACTTATTTGCCTAGAAACGGTTCTTTTTCATGTTGATAATATTCTGGCTGCATAAATGAGGATGTCTTGTGGGTTGTTATTATGAGAAGCACAGTTCAGAGATGTGTTTTCATGGGGAGGTGGTTGCAGATCGGTGAGGATTTTGGTTTTGCACCACACCCTCTTCAGCAGATAAGACAGCAATAAAGACATGGAAAAAAAATGTTGCACATATTTATGTTAAAGATCATACAGAAACCTTCATAATTTTAGTATCTTATTTAAAAATAAGAAATTACCATAGGAAAAGTTCTTTTGGTGCAGATGTAAAAGTGAGAATGAAGCTAAACTTGAATTAATGTCTCTGCTCATTTGTTTTGCTCATTTTTGTTTCTTCATCTCAAGGACTTAATGGGTAATTCTAAGTGTAAAAAATAAATCTTCAGAAGACTTTGTTTCATGACTTATTGTAGTGTATGGTTTATGCCTTTTCTGCTAGCAAGTGAATCCTTTTTGTCAAAACTGTAAATAAGCGAGCTAAGCAAAAAGATTTAAAGCAGATGTTCAGAGTTGTGCAGCCATACAGATGTGCCAACAGGTCCCAGAGTGAATATAAGAACTCTTGTGAAGAAGGCAGTGTTGAAATATCTTTCAAAGGAAAGTCCTTGTCCAAAATAACAGGTTTTTTTCTCAATAAATAATGTACACGATTTGTGGAAAAGGCATAATTTATCTGTTTTGCTTATGTTGAAGTAAAGCCTTAGATTCTTAACTATTTTAAATCAGTATTGATTTATTCACATTAGTTAGGTTGCTGTTATTCATACTACTTGGGAATCATTATTTGCTCTGATACAGAACTCCAGAAAGTATTCCAGTTCAGGAAACTCTGCCATCATAGTTATAGGGGGAACAAACTATTTAGAATCTTAGTATGTGCCGTCTGTAATACTTTCAAAGTGCTACTTTTAGGGGTACATATTTTATTAGCTTCTAGACAGGTTTTGATCACATTTTCATATGACAGTGTGTAGTGGCATTAGTGAATTAAGGTATGGTGAGATTGATTTTGTCCCATGTAATGGATTGAGTTTTTTTATCTGGTCTGATCTGTAATGTCAGCTGTAAGGATAAAAATATGTCAACATAACTAAAATAACATTTCACTGAAGTAGTTAGAATGAGCAGCCAGGATCAGAGGCAATGTGCATTAAGCCAGTACTATGCTGCATTATGCTCTTTAGTTAGCCATTTAACTGTTGTGGAAACTGCCTACTTGTACTGAGTTTTCAGTCAGGAAGTTAACAATTGGGCTCCTACTCATGGCTGCTCTCCTCTAGTCCTCACAGTTTATCATGATTCACATGTGACGTGTAGCAGGAGTAATGGTCACACAGTTGCAGACAAGCACCTCTACTGTGTCAGAGAATAGGCTAAAAAGAAAACCATTGGAGGAGGAAGTACGATTTGTATATTTGCAGTTTTGCCACAGTCTTCCTGTGTGTCTCAGAGAGGGGCACTTAGCCTTCTGGTGTCTGTGTTTCAGCCAGTGCTGTGGGAACACGTGCTGTTTCACAGATTTAGAAGTTAATTCCTCATTGATTCTGTCTAAGAGTAGTCTGCTTTATTTATCAAGGCTTTGGCTTTCAGTCTGCATGTGGGGCACTCAGCCTACAGCTTTGATTTAGCAAGTTATGCTGAAATCAAATCTTGTATGGTTTGTATGAGTAGTGCAATTTACACCCAGCGTGCATATCAGAGAGAGTGTGGACCTTTCCAACCTGTGCAACCTTCGTTAATAAAGATACAGTGACTGCTGTTGACCTCTTGTGAAAAGTTGATCCATTCGTGTTTTTATTCTGTGGCCTGAATAGAAGATACAACAGAATGGGCACTGTTCACTCGACGTGGGAATTCTCTGTTGCTCTGACTCATGTAGAACAGCAGGGAGGGGGAGGAAAACGGGCTCCACACACCCGGTATCCAGTTTTGTAATTTCCAAAATCTTTTTGATCTAAACTTTGCACGTTTAATATTCCAGAGGGTATTTGCGAGTTTGATAAAAGTCTGTAGTAGTGCTGGAGAAAGATAAGGCTCACTATTGTACTAAAACACTGTATTGGTGCCAAGACAGTATATTTATGCTTTTCTGTTGCAAGACTAACAGTGCCCATCAAACTTTGTATAATTTGGTATTATACAGAGTAAAGATAAAAATACCCAATTGTTCTCTAAGTTGCAATACAAAATACTTTAATACTCAACTATATTGCAAACCAGTCCATTAGCATGATGTAGTGATTCACAGTAGCTGGGAGAAATAGTGTGATGAAATGTACCAATGTGGTGGGGACCAAGTTATTTTTGTGTAGAATAGAAAAGACCCTTACTTTTTCCCCCATTCTAATCAACTGTTATTTTGCCCATATGTTTTCTGATGTGTCTTGCAGAGTTTCATGATAGGCTTTCAAAGCTGGATGAAATTTTCTGTTCCAGCATTGTGGTCAGTCAGTTTTTAGCATGCATAAAAGAACCAGTGTTCCTATGTTTTTCTTTGGGCCTGTGAAGTCAGAGTCGCAAGGAATAGAACAAAGCCTCAGAAGATATAACAGGAGCCTTTGGGAGCTAGTGGGGAATTGCAAACTCTTTGTTTATTGCACCTGGCACTTTCTCAAAATCTGCTTCACAGGGGCCAGACCAATCATTTCCTCAAGCAGATAAGAAGGATGCTTTCTCTCCCTGAGTCAAAGCTCTGTGAGTTTCTAAATAAGACAGTAAAAATGTATATTTTAAGGCTACTTTCTAGAGGGATTATAGATAATATATTGCAATATATTTTATCTCAGAAAACCTGAACTTCAGGAATAGTTAAAATAGTTAAAAGTATGGACTTTAAAACCACCTGCAATCACAAGAGTTGTAACAACATGCATTGTGCCTGAATTGTCTGAAATGAGATTTTAAGCATTCTAAACAGGTATTAAATTGGAATAATAAAAAATAAATTTGCTAAGCACAAGCAATTTTCAAGAGCATTCAGGTGTATTTGAGACCCATGTCAGGAGCTCTGGGGAACTTACCTCCGTTGGTGTTCCATGAGAGAGGAAATATAAAGAAATGTGTCCCCTGCATCTCTCAGGTTGTTTCAAGGCAATGAGTCAGGACCATTTTACACAAGTTTCTTAATATGCATATTTTTTATTTCTGCTGTTGATATGGTTTCATGGATCTTGTTTGATAGACATAGTCACAAGCATCAATCTGTCAGATAAAGCCCAGGAGCTAACCAGATCTTCTGTTTCTTATCCATCTTTTCTTAAATCTTTATTCTTAGGAATTAATCCAGAAGATGTAAATATGGAAGTAATTCTGTATAATCTTCTTCTTAAAGGCAGTCTTTCAGAGATTTAGACAATGCAGAGCAACTGTTTTAATCTTCCATCAGGCAAATGGAAGCAATTCTCTACAGTAGAATCCTTTGAGTGATTGTTCAAATTTAAGCTCTGTTTTCCAGTATTATGAATTTCAGTTTCCACCATGGATTGAAATAAGATTTTTAATACAGTTAGACTGTAAAATAGTTTTATTATTTTTTGTATTATATATTGTAATTTAATGCAAAAGTCCAAACATTTTAACTTTCATATATTAAACAGTAAATAATACCAAAGCAATGGAGTTGAAATGAAGAGTTCTAACTTCACCAAAACCAAGTATGTGTATTTAATGAAAGTAAATTGTTTTAAGAGTATTCCCTTAAGGAAATACTAGCTCTATAAAATCACTGAAATTCTAATTATTTCTCTGTTTTCTGGGAAAATGTTACTTTCTTGGCAGTTTTGAATTAAGCTTTCTCTGTGAGACATCATTCTAAACACACAAATGCTGTAATACTGATTGTAGTAGAAATGGTTTAGATGGCTTTTAATGCAAAACATAACTGACCTGAAATTTCTTGATGGGAAATCTAACATGATGGAACAGACTTCAAAGTCTCCTGTGAGAAATATGCTAGAAGCAAAATATCTTAGAGTATACTGTAGGGGGAAAAAATTGAAGCTTTTCATGGAAATGTACCATTTCATGTCTGTGACTGAATTTTGTTTCATTTCAACCTGAAATGAAAGCTTGGTTCTTCAAGGGCAATAATGGCATGTTTTTTGTAACTCCTTAGCTTTCAACAATAGTGTATAATATTTGGGTTCACCATTGTGTTAAAACCATGTTTTTCTGTGTGGCAACTGACTGCTGTGGCATAATGATTTATTAGTGTTGACACTCGAGGGTTGTTTGTCAAAAGCTCAGCTTTTGCTCCTTCTGGCAGATTACATACAAATTATGTTAATCACTATAGTGCAGATTTTAACCTAATTATGTTATACATCTTGAACAATTATAATTTCTGTAAGGGAAAGATGTCTGGCATTTTATTTGTTAATATATTTTTTCTTCTTTTGGTATTCCACGAAAGAAGCTGCATTAAAAAGTGATAGTATGTGTGGAGATTTTTTGGTGCAGCTTATGTTTTAGCTTATGCTGCTAAAATATGTGAAAGCTGATTTTATTTTTTAGGACTTTAACAATCTGTTTATATGAATTAGCAGCTGTAACTTCCCTTTCAGAATTTCACAAAGGACTAGCAAAATGTAATTTCTTTTTTTTGTATATAGATAACACACGTCTGTGCTTCTTAAAGGATTGGTCTGCTCAAATCTGGATTAACAACAGTGATCAGACTTCTGTGTTCACACACAGAGACAGACTTTCCATCTGTAGCATTACAAACTGAAATGCAGCTCAAATCAATCCAGACAAAGTTCACATACTGAAGAAATTAGTCTGAGCCATGGTCCAGAGTGCACAGCCTAAGGAGACCCCTCCTAGCCTAGCCCCAGCTGCCTGCCTTGCCAGCTGTGCTTAGCAAAGCAGAAGGACCAAACTATCCCAGGCAAGTCAGGGCTGAGGGGTGGTGGCAGGCCAAGACTGGGAGTTGGCCTTTATCATATCTGAGGTTTGAAGGAAGACATCTGATTTGTGGCCTGTCAGCTCTTAATTTGTACACATGCATGCACATTTGAGGTTTATTTAAAAAATAGCCTTCATATCACCTAGGTCCCATTTGATTTCATTTGCTTGTCAACAGGAGCTGAGAAATCTAGCTACATTTTTAAGCTTCATGGTTCCTGCTAGCTACTGCTCATTAAATTGAAGATTTTAGACTGAGTTTTACGTAACATCTTGGAATGATCTAACAGAAAATAGGCAGTGTGACATGGTTCATTTGGGCTGCGCGTCCTTGGGTTGTATTGCTCACACCTTATTAGTCTTCAGCAAATGTTCTACTTTCCTTTAGTTTTGGCAAGCTGCTTGGAACACCATTTCCTTCTTTTCATTCTGGTGGAGTCCAATTGTTCTTTGCTTATACTACATCAGCCTTTCCCAGAATTTAGCCTAGAGTTTTTATACACTGGGGAGTTTCCAGTGTGTTTAGATTATAAAATGATTTCCTAATGTGACTGTGACAGAACCACGCTCTCAGATAACACTGTCAAACTAGATCTCAGTGCTGTGTTTCTGTGTTTCTTTGTGGTATTTTGCCATACAGAAATGATGTGAAAAATAATTTTGTCTCTTGAAAGTGATATTTTTCAAATCATCCACCCAAGTAGTTAGGATTGTCCCAGAACTTTTTCTTGTTCTGTTTTTCTTTAGGTTTGTGTAAATCAATTGGTGTAAGCAATTTTCTTATCAGCCATCTTGAACAACTAAAGGAGGACTGTGTGATTACTCCACATGTTAATCAGGTGAGTGCATACATGCATTTGAAATATCTGGGTTTGGGTTCTTACTTTGGTTTTTTTGGTTAGCAACCTCCTCCCCTCTCCTATGCATGAAAGGCAACACCCAAACTATTTCCTTAGTCATACAATTTCTTTTTTCATTTCTTTTTACATATTGAAAACCATTCAGGAAGATGACCCAAAGGGTAGGGAAGTCCTTCCTCATATTTCCCCCATCCAGTTTCTCCCAGGCTACTTGTTTGTGTCTGGGTACAAGACACAAATGACTGGTCCCTGTGACAGTTTTTTGACGATAAAACTGTTTAGAAATAAAATTCAAGAATCACAGAACATTTAGCATCTTTGGAGAGAACCAGTTTTTGGAAAGTGTGTGTTCAAAAACTTTTGTACTTCCTGTAAGCAACACTGAAAGCCTCAGTTAATTATATATCCATGTAAGGGTGCCCTTCCCTTGCTCCCCTCTCATTTCCTATTTCACATAAGTTCAGTGAACTCCTCGTTTAGGCAGGTGCTGTGATAGTCCTGGCAGAATTTGTTTTGCTGCCCTAGGCAGATCTAGGACGGCCACCTACATACCGGCAGGCTGCCAGGACACTCAACAAATGTTCCCTTGTTGCAGGTTTCTGCCTACAGCTGTGCTGGAAGTTCATGCTCCCATTCCTTCCACCTCCTGCCAGAGAAAGTGTGTGTATGCTGACAGGGATGTGGGAACTGGAATGGATGGAGTGCAGGCACATGCTTTTCCCCTTCGTACAGGTGGTCAGGATTTCTGGCAGCTGTTTATGGTTTAATGTCATTAACAGCCATACAAGGCTTGCTCAGAGTGCGACTCTCAGAACCAAACAACTCTGATTTTAGCTGTCCACTATGCTAAAGATTACTAAAGGACAATTAATTAATGTTAAAATAGCAAAAAACCATATAAAATATTTAAATTCACTTATTCAAAATAAACCATTGAAATAAATATATGTTAAAGTGGGCAGGTTGATGACTGTTTAATAATAGGTGAATTTAAACAAGGTTCAAGAAACATCTTCAATACACATCTATGAAGACTTACTAGAGGCTGGCATTAAATGTTACTGCCTGTTAAGTAATAGCTTTTCAGTGTTCTACTAAAGCACTGCAAGGAAGAAATAGTGATTTTGTTTTGAAATTTCCTCTTACCCACAGTGCCAAAATGTGTCCAGTAGTACTTTTTCAATGGTGTTCATGCATGGAGACAAGCTGTTTCCTGGTGCTATTTGACAAAACTCCTTTCCTGAGGCTAGGAAAGAGGAGATGAGAAGTTGAAGTGGTGGTGATACTGAGGGGTAGGAGAGGGCCCTTCCTAATAATTTCTTTGAGGTGGTAACAGCATCATTCTGAATTGAAAGCAAAAATCAACAGTGAATTACCCACACCATTGCCAAGTGCTCCACCTTAAATAGTTCTGTTGTAGCAGTAAGTTATACTTTTTTTAGAGTTAAAGGAATTTTATAAACCATACTTCAGCTTATCCTCAAACAAGTATGTATTCTGTTTTTTGCCTAGTGTTGGAGAGTTACTGAGTCTGATGATAAGATTACTTAAGTACCATCAAATAAATAATGAATTTCTAAATTCAAATTGGGACTGGAAATGCTCTACTGAGTTCTTATTTCACTTTCCACAATTTATAGTACAGGTTTTTTACTATATTTATGCATAAAATAGTGTACTGTTTCAATGGACTTAGAAAAATATAAAACATTTGCAAATAGCCATTGTATACAAAGTCTAAATATTGAAGAAATAAGTGGAGAAAAAATAGTTCCCTTTTGGAATTCAGGGTGTTCTTACCGTTACAACAGTCCCTTTATGATATTAAAATTGAAAGTTGGGTTTTTTCTGTGAAGAAGAGAAAGTAGGAAGGCAGGAGAAATAAGCAATTCTTGTTTTAAAAGCCAAGTTTTAAGTACTGCCTTTCTTCTCAGTTCCTGGGGAAAAAACAGTATCATCATGTCTTTTAAAGAAGTAGGAAAGGCCTGTCTTTTCAAGAATATGGTATTGCTAAGTTATTTATTATTAAGCAAGCACCTTTTAAAATTTCAATATACAATTAAAAATACGGGTAAGTACTTTATTCTAGCATCATGTAGAGTGAAATTACAAATTAGAAGTTCCAGGTTTATGTGCCAGAGTTTTGTAATTAACTTGGCAGTAGGAAGTTTGGATTATGCTCAACTTTGAAGTCTCTCTGAAGGCTCATAGCCCTGTCACTCACTACAGGAAAAAATGTATTTTATAAATATTTAATAAAGATGTATGTTTAATTTACTAAAGTGATGTGCTGAACCCAAATATAAACTGTTCCTCTATGAATTCCACGTAGGAATGTTCATCAATATTTTTCCGGTCCTGCAGAAGTGTGAATTACCATGTAATGACCTCAGAGAGACATGGTTATGTTGTTGATATTGCCATTTATATTGAGCTCTGTTGTGTAAATCTGTACAAGTTAAAAATTCATATGAGACATCAGAAAACAACCCCTTTGTGCATAAACTCACCTAAACTGTTCCTCTATATAGAAAATATTCATAGACTTTCAGTGTTTTCAGTATTTCAGTTTCTTAAAGAGAAAAAATGGGAAGACAGCATTCCCTTTGAGAAAATTACTGCATTCCAGATGTGCAGAAACTTTATCACATGAAAAGGACCACAGCAGGGTGGAAAGAGTCAGGCCTCTGTGCACCATCATCTGAGGTATGACTTTCTAGGGCCATGTGTCAGGGTTGTTAGTAGGCTCAACTTTTCCCCACTTGCTATGACTGGTGTAAAAAACACAGTGCTTTAGTTGGGGGTTCCCTGTGGCTGAGCATGTAGCAGCTGTGAAGTTCTGTAATGTGAACTGCATACTGTTCTGTTAAACAGATGCCAGTTTTTACATACCAATCAATCAGGGTAGAGTGCCTGAAATGATCGAGATCTCCCTCTGCCATCATGTGACAGCCCTCGCCTGAGAAAAGTCTGGTGACGAAAATAGCAAGGGTGGGGCAAGACAGGAAGCAAGAATTGTTATTTTGAGGGGAAGCAAATGTTGACCACTCACCTTATGCCTCTTGTGGCTCAGGATCCTACTGCCTTGCATTCAGCTGCTGCTAAACCTTCCAGAATTTTTTCATTAAAATAAATTAAATTCAAAAGTCCTTATTTTATCTGATGCATTTGATTATTTTAATAACATATTTAAGAAGAAAAATACTTGCTTATACCAACAAAACTGCATGTGTCAAAATTCAATTCACAAAATGTGGGAGTCTCTAGATTCAGTGAAAGGCACAAAGTATGATCTTTTCAGGTAGAAAATAGTTGTTGCTGTGTATTCTGCTTGTGAAGCAGGCAGGTGATATCTCAGCATACTGCTCTTGATTTAAGCACTTCTGATGTAACCTGGAGCTCTGCTGCCTGGAATCTTACTAGAACAGCAGGTAAATTCTACTTGCAGTTTAATTAGTAATAGATGCTGAATAAGTCACATGATGCCGTAGAGGCACTGCAGATGTTTCATCATTTGATCCTAAATACATCATTCTTTATTTAATATTTTCTGAGCTATGCTATTTGCTATACTTACTGTAAAGAAGATCTGCTAAAATTGCTTATTACTCTTGTAATAATCTAATAATACACCCTGCTTGTTCTTCCATTTCTCCCCTCGTAGTTTTGTGTAGACACAATGAGACTATTTCATGTCCATCTTAGTTGCAAACAAGTGAATAACTGTGTGACCTAAGCACTGCTCTTACACATATAAACATGAAATACAAAGGGTACTCAAAGGTCAAGAAACATCAAAGGTTGAAGACATGGATGTCTGCTGCTTGAACCTTGTTCCCGAGTCCACCTAGTAATTTAGATCATAGCAGCTTTAGGCTGACTCAGCCCAGCCTTCCAGGGGCACAGTTTTTTCTTAGCTCATGTTGAATGACTGCCAGCCTATTGTTCCTGACTATTGTTGTCTGAAAAGACAACATGTACTAAAGATGAGAAACAGGAAATGTTCATTTGTCCTCTTAGAGGCAGAAGAAATTTTCCAGATTCCATGTATTGAGGTAATTGCTCAGAAGAGTATTTTTCTTCAAAATGCGTAAGAGTTCAATCCCTGGAACAATGCTGATGACCAGTGACAAAAATGCGTCACATGATTTTGTATTTTGTAAAAGAAAACACTACCCCACTTTGATCTAAATGCAGAGTAATGTATGCTTCTTACAATGAATAGACTGTGAAATACTTATTTAAATAGCTTATTAAGGGACATTATAGAGTTTCTTTTCTGGCTTTAGCTACATGCCAGAATATGTCTCTCCTCTGAAATCATTAGTGTCCAATAACTTCTTTTTCTCCCAACTACTGTGTCTTTGTAGCTTATTACTTTTCCTCTTTTAACTGGTTCTTGGAAATTTATGATCTTCCTTCCTTCAAAGGGTCTCCTTCACACGTCATTCCACAGCATGATTGCTTCCCTGCACAAGCTGATGGTGACACCACTGAATACAGGATTTGCTATGTGCAATCCTTGCCAACAGGTTTTGTTTCCAAGGTCAGGTCCTCACCCTAAGCAAATTGTTCTGGTTGCTTGCTTGCAAACCCAGCCCCTGCACAGCCCCCTCCCCTCACCTGGGCAATTCAAAGATCATTAGAAAGAATCATTAGTAAAGAAATAGAAAAGGACATAGATTTGGGGAAGGGAGAGTAATCTCAAAGCGCCAATGAAAATGACCTGATGCTGACTTCCACTGTGCATTTGTATATATTTCTTAAAAACAGAGCAATAGTCAAAGTCCAGCTGCAGGTCAGGCAGACAACTGCACTTGTTTCTGAGAGAAACATAAAATATAGTTAACTGTTGTGCCAATTACATGGTAAAATACAACTCTTCATCTATCTTCTAAAACTGATACCTTACATCTGCTTCCCAGAAGCAGTGACTTAGTGCATGTTCTATTTTTTAAACTAGAGAAAAATTATTTTCATTTTCATTGCTCCTTTCTACAAAGTGTACTCTCAGGGTTTTTACTAAAAATTTATTTCTATTTATCTAAGGTTGAATATCACCCTTTCCAAAGACCTCAGGAGCTGGTTGATTATTGTAGGAGCAGAGATATTGTTTTTGAAGGCTACTGTCCTTTAGCCAAAGGTGAAGCACTCACTCATCCTGCAATCATTCAGCTGGCAAAGAAATATGGCAGAACTCCAGCACAGATTTGCATACGCTGGAGCATACAGGTAATGGAGGATGGTAATAAAAACATGTCTCCTTTCTCAGGAAAAAAAGGCAAGTAGTTTGGGGTTTGTGCATCAAACCAGAATTTATACAGAAGGTATTTCTGCTTTATATGTTGATATTGTGAAAACTGATGTCTGTGCTGGAAATTTAGAATGTAGTACACAAATCATGCCACTATTTCAAATATTATTTGAAATAATCTGGTTGTAGAGAATAAGAGCCACCAACAAGAGATGTTTCCAAAGTTAATGTTACAAGCAGTATCCCTCATCATTCCATTTATGTCATTCAATATGAAGTACTAAGCAACGAAACAGTGTATTGAGTTGATATACACCATATAATGTGTTGGAAATCAACAGTGTATAACTGCAGTTGCAAATGGCATAGAGAAATCTCAGTGTCCCCCAGAAGATGAAAGTAAAGCCTCAGAATATGTGAGGAATTTCTTGTAATGGTTTGAAGATAGACAATTTTCTTAAAATTTGTTGATTTTAGTGATGAGAAAGATAATTCTTTTCAGAATGGGATTGTCACTATTCCAAAGTCAACAAAGGCAGAACGGATAGAGGAAAACTGCAAGGTAAGATTTGGTTATGCACTCAAGTCTGACTAACATCCGAATAAGAATTTTTAATATTTTGGTTTGCTTTCCCATTTTCCTTCCCAGGAAGGAATATACTGGGGTAACTCAGTCAAAATTGGCAAATGATGGTAACATGAAGTGACCCCAATGTAGGGAAAAACTATAACTCCCAACTGTCAGAAAAGACCTGAAGAGCTAATCACTGTGTATAAAGAAAAATCCATAGAAGACCTTTTGTAGTTGATTTTTGTAATTATCAGTTCTATTTATTACTTGTCTAGTTGTAGGACATCCTAATCTGGTTATGGTTACATTCTTTTTGTGATAGGCGCACAGGTCAAATGGAAGGATTTTGGATGCTATGCATAACAGTTCATGGAAGCTTTAAAACTCACTTGGGGATAGCTCCAACATGAAGACCTTCTAAGGAAATCACAGTCCTGCCAGAGCTGACTCTTCCCCTACCTTCTCCTTCCACTCAATGTGCAGAAAAGCTTCCAGCATGAAGGGGCTGGACAAAGAAAAGTGGGAATGAATGAGAATTGGCAGTGTGATTTCTCCCCTGCAACTTTTTAAAATTTCCTTTTAATACCAAATAGTTTTAATTCGTTACTTGCTTTGTCTCTCTATTTCTCTAACCTAAAAGTCTTCTTTCTTTAGGGTAGGCAAAACCACAACTTATTTCCAAAAATATTATAGAGGTATGAACTGCTACGGCAAATCTGGAAGAAACTTTGCAAGAAGACAGGAAACTTCTGTCTGCTTTTTATATTCTTCTGTGTGTGTGCAGAGGTGTGAATCAATATACATGTAATGAGGATTTCTGCTGGTGGCCATACCTGTTTATACAGCTCCTGCTGTTGATTGTTTATTCTGAAATACACACTGCCTTCTGTGGTACAAGCACAGCTGCTTGTGGTAGTGTGTTGGGAACCAGATCAGAGAACAAAACCAGTTTAAAAATCCTTCCTTATACTTTTATTTTCCCTGATAATATTTAAAATCGAGATTAATTTCACTTTTTACAGAGTTAACTCTATGGCATCACCAATTCACACAACTGAGGGACTGTGTTACATCCAAACTTAAAACTCTTTAAGATGGAGAGTGGAAGGAACGGGCACAGTCAATTGAGTGTTGTTTATCACATCTCCCTTGTTTCCCTCATGTTTCTGTGTTGGCCTCTCTATCACTTCTGGTCAAGTTGATCCTCATTAAACCCTCAGTATATAATACATAGGGTTTCTATGACTGGTTTAAGCTTAAAAAGCTTGAGAGAGCACTGAGATTTGAATACAAGAATCATTCCAGAAGAGTGGTTGCTGGATAATGTAAGATGGGAGGAGCTCATTTGGCTACAGTTCAGGCTCCACGGAGTCTTTTTATTGAGCACAGAGCTATTATAAAGAGAACAGAAGCAACTTCCTGATGATAATGTCTCAATAGACCACCTGCTAAGAGAGCACTCACACCATGGTTCACATGGCAGGTGTGGCCACAGGAGAAAGCAGTGGCTGTAAGAACCTGTGTTTGAAGACAGGTGATTGCTTTCAAGTTGGAGTTAGTACGGAGGCACTGTAGCACTGTTTCTGTATTTAGCCGATTTGTGAGAGTTTTGTTAAAGTAGAGTCATAGAGAAGACAGTCTTTGGCTTGTTAGCTTTGTGAATGTCCTGATACCTTCTCTTTTTTCTGAAGTTCTGAGAAAGAGAACTGTAACACTCTAAACTGAACATTGGGATGTAAGTGAAATACTGAGCTCATTCTTCCAAAGAGATTGAAGTCAGGGTATTCCTTTACCTACCTCTGGCAGTGACAATAGAGAGTGCTGTCAAAAGCAGCTTTGATATTCCCCTTGTCCTGCATCCTTGCCTGAGGCCAATGTGCTACAAAATCATCTTAACATAGTCTGCAAATAAAAATGAGTCACTAAAGGAGCAAAAGACCCAATGGAGCCTGTCAGCTTGATGGAATATTTTTCTATGACAAAATATAATTAGAATTTTTCGAACAAAAAATATATAAAAATTTGGCCTCACATTTAAGTGAATCTTAGTGAGTTAAACACTAGAATATATATCAGGTTGTTGATTTTCTCTGTGTTCATGATGTTAACTATATATGTATTCCCACAGGTGTTTGATTTTACAATAGCAGAAGATGATGTTGAAATTCTGAATGGAATGCATGATGGGAGACATGTTTCCTGGGATCCAACTTCTATTGTGTGAATCAAGGTTTGAGCTGTTTTTGCTTTCTCAGGGATCAGTGAGTCACACCATGTAATTTCAATTCATGGAAGGTTACAGTAACAATCTAATCAAGATAGTGATGTTTGCTAGTAGTTATCACTGATTTGAAATGTTTAACACTGGCAACAATGTTAACAAAAGATATTTTTGAGGGCAGCGCTTCTGTACAACCCTCAAAGAGATTTTATATTTCCATCTCAAATTCTGTTCCTCAGTTCACTGAAGTCCATACAAAGACTCCTATTTATGCCATGGACCCTGCATCAGGCTGTTTAATTCAAATGGGGAGGTACTTCTTGAAAAATGCAGGGCAAAAGTGCTACCTGATAGCGTGCAATATAGGTGTTGGGTATGAAATAATTTTTCAAGTACTTCATAAGAGAGATACAAAATATAAAGAAGAAAAAGCTGGATTAATAAAAATGGTACTGCCATTATCATAACAGAATTTATGTTGTACAATGTACTGTAAATCTCCATCAAAAATATAATCTCATTGCAATACACAATATCTGAACATCACCAGAAAGGTTTTATGCATATCACAGCATTACTATGGCATTGACTCAGAGTTCTATGCATATTAGTTACTAGCCTGTACATAAATCAAAGTAGAAATCTTTCCAGACAAGTCCAGGTCCAGATAAACTCTTTGCAGGGCCAAGAGGTGAGCAGCAAGCTCCATGAGACAAAAAGACATCTTTGTTATTACTTACTGGAAATGGGGGTGAGCTTCTTGTAGCTTTTTGTGAGAATTTGTTTAGATTCCATTTTGGGTTTGTTCAGGAAATCCCATTAAGAGACTATACTGTTCCTCAGATTTTCTTATAAAATAGGTATCACTACAGAGAGATGAATATGGATAAATGCAGCTCACAGATCTGTTTTGAGCAATATGCCTGCAGAATCTATTGGCTTAGTATTCAATTTGCAGTCACATTGGTTTGATATTTTAGGAGTTCCTGTGTCTAGAAAGGTATGGGAAATCTGATTATGATTTATATTGTGTATGGACTTCCTGAGGCAGTTTTCCCAGTGCTGTTCTGCTTTAGTCATATTGTGAAACAAAGCTCCTTAGCTTTTTATCAAGAAGTGACTTACTGCAATCACATATTCTAGCCCACATTGTTTATCCTCCAAGTGTAGAGCTTCTATACAGCTTGGCTAAAATCTAGACAAATTTACCTTTTGGATAACAGATCCTCAGAATTAATATCTAGTTCTTTCTGGTAAACTTGTCCACAAAAAATTTGTCTAGATTTGCCTCTAGAATCATTTGTATGAAAAACAAGATAATGTTTGAAATGCTGTTCACTAATACCTGCAAACATGTGGTGTTCTGAGAAATATACACAATCTTCAGAGCAAGGTTATTTTCTAGTTTCAAGCATGGCCTGCAGTCTAGGAGCCTCCAATACCTGGGGATACCATTCTAGGTGTCTAAGAACAGCTCTGTACCTGACTCAGCTATTGTGATGAGGGATTCCATAGTTCCAAACAGTAAGGCTCATTTATAAAACTGATGTAATTTTTAGGCTTTTTTTTTTTTAGCTTTTGCATTAAACTGTGGCAATGACTTAGTGAAAGTTGGAAAGATTGTCCAGAAATAAACCTTTCTACCAGTAGCTATCAGCTAATACTGCTTTTGAAAAGTCTCTTTCTAGAACAATGTTTTAGCAATATGGAAAAAAAAATTAAAACTGTGCTGTTGAGGGACTCCTTGCTTCCCAGTGTAAAAACAAGGTCTAGAAGTGAGTCATCTGCCTGATATTACCTAAATATGGCTTTTGGCAGGGATGACTTTCTAAGAATTTACAAAACAGAAGTTGGAGTTTCACCTCTAGTTCTCTCTAAAGAAACAGACATCACATCAACATACTGCTTCCAACATAAATGATGTGTCAAAGGAATCAAATCTTTATCTAGGTTAACAAACTCTAGCTCCAGTATTACCAGAACAGGGTCAGTTAGGACAAGCTACATGGCTAGAGCTCCATGCTTGTTAGGACACTTTTGGGTTTTTGCACTTGATTCTCTGATCACCTCCCTGTTCTGAGCTAATTGGAATTAAACCAGATCTTGCTAATGCCCCACATAGGTGACATTAGGCTACTGTGAGAATGGCTTTGAATCATTAATTTATTTCAGTGTTCCTTCTGTCAAAGAGATTTTTCAATGTTTTTTGGTGTCTGCACCTGCTTTTGCGAGGAAGGCATGCCACCATTTTCTCAGTCTAGGTCATGGTATCTAAGCAGTTCACTGATTAATGAGAGGAATAATCAGGAATAGTATTACTAAAAAAGCATTCTTGAGGAGCAGCTGTAGCATACTTTTCTAATTATATTCAGGGTGAATTGCTGTTGGTTCAGGACTTTTTTTCTTTGCTGAGTTTTTTTTTTCTTCATTTTAGTTTGTAATCTTTCCTAGCATTTCCATTGCTGCTAATTAGTGCTTTTAGAAATACAGAAGAGTTTAATTTTAGCTGTGTACTAAGTGAGGTGTAATTTGAGACAGCACAAGATTTTAAGTGCTGGGACTCAGCTGACCCAAGCTATCTTTCTCCCAGGTGTGATGAGCAGTTCTACACATTATGCCTCACTTATAGCCATTGTTTTCTGCTAGAAGCTGTAATTGCCCAAGAGACTCTGAAATCCTATTATCTCCTGTGGCCTTGGGATAGATCACTGAAGCATCTTCCTTTGACTGTGGCATTCACAAGTTTAATATCATGTTAATTTCGAATCATTGTGCAAGTCCTCTTACTTTTGGTAAGGTTGCAGAAGGAACGACAGACTCAGTGGATTCATATTTTATGCTCCAATATACAACTACATTTGCATTACTCTGGCAGTGATAATTTTCTTAAGCAAAGGCTGCTGAAGAAGTCCACATCACCTCATCTAAATAAACCTTTCTAAAGTATTCCCAACATTGATCAAAGAAATAAGACAACTAATAAGAAATTGGCAAATGAACACTAATAAGATTTAGGAGTAGCAGGGAGGATTGATTTAAGGTACAAGATGCAGAACACAGAAGATCAAAATGGTATAAAAGTACTGGACGTACAAAACCAGGAAGTTTATTTATGTATTTTATTTCTTCTTTGGTCAGTTAGGCTAGAGGTGTTATTTTTTAAAGATTTTGCTTTGTTTTAAACTCGGAATTTATCCCTCAAGTGAATTATTGGAATTATATGCATATTCTTCCCCAGGGTTTAAATTCTTCCTCTTTTTTTTATTTCTCTAAAACAAACTTCCCCTAGAGAGAAAATTTGTTCACCTTCCTGCAGTGACCCTTTTAAAGGTAGATTTCGTCTCGGTAACCCATCATCTTGCCAGTAGGATCAGGGAATACACCAGAAAACTAAATTCTTGCCTATCATTATGTCATTTATGGTAGTGACTGATTGGGACACTCCTTTTCAGTTGAGATAAACCATTGCTTAAAATAAGATGCAATTTATCAGTGCTATCTACCTAAATGCAGTCAGCTGCCTTTGCAGGAGCTCTGTGGCTCCTAATGGAAGGAAACTCTTGAAACAAACAAGGAAAAGAAAAATATAAACTAAAAATCAATGGAAAAGCTGAGGCCATTTTTCTGTGCAGCCAAGTAACTTCCTGACTGACTTTGAGTAGGTCTCTCTCCTATTTTTCTTGCTTCTTTTGGTTTTCATCTCTTACATTATTGGAGATGAAGGCACCTAAGAATATTTCATTGGAAGATAATGGAAATGGGTTTTTTAAGTGAATATTCAGGAATTTTTTTTAATGAGGCTGCAGAAGTGTTTCTATCATACTTGTCCCCCCCAACATGACTTCCAAGGCGTTATTTTCTGAGTAGCAAGGGTAGAAAATAAACTGTAATACTGATAAGTTTGCAGATCTACTAGGCCAAGCCAACTGGATGATATTCACACCTCTGTGGTTAACCCATGCTTTTGAAAATGGAGTAAAGGTGGTGTAGCTCTTGCTGCTACTGACTGAATCCAAAGCAGTTAACTCTTTCCACATTGCCTCCCAAAGCTTTGAAGCTCACCTCTCGATATTGTGCATTGGGTAAAAAGAACAGATAAGCCAACCTTCTGATAATTTTTTTTGTTGCTGTGTTAGGAGAATTTATCTGTACCTAGTTTCTTTAACTTTCTGCAGCCTCCAGTAAGATACCTACACACTTGAAAGAAAATGTTGAGTATTTGCACGGTGTTGCCAGTGTTGTAACACGTAGCCCTCTGTAAGGCACTGTAGGTGTGGCCAGAGTTGCGGGATGTGCTGCTCAAAGGAGCACGGCACGGACGGATTGGAGCAGGTCTCAGTTGCTGTGCCCAAGAGGAATGTGTGTGATCCTAATAGTGGCTTGGCCAGCCAGTGCCCTTTGAGGAGCATTCTGCAGCTGAACTACTAGTAGGAACTTTTATATGTATGTATGTGTGTATGTATATATATATATAAAAGCAGTTTTATCATCCTGTTAATGATTGCTCCATATATTAAAGTGTGTTACAGTTTTGGGTGCAATGATATCCATGCAAGCTATTGCATGTCACTTTCTCAGCTACTTCAATTCTTTCCCTTCAGACCTAAGCTTTTCCTAATAATATATTCAGCTTAGTGAGCTAAAAATAAAGTACATATTCTCACAAAAATGAATATAGTAAACTTTGTACAATTGCCTTTTAAAACAAAAGGCCATTTAATTAATGTTATTTATCAATATCAAGAACGTAAAACCAGACCATCTAAGTTATAGAATACTGTTACTGAAAAAATGTGTGCTTTAGTCTTTGCAATTTTCTTGTGACTTTTTCTTTTCTCCAAACCAGGTTTTTGATTTTAATCTGAGGAAAGAAGATATGGAATCTTTGAACACTGATTATCAACAGAAAATTAATTCATCTAACCTATTCCCTGTAGAGAGAATAATTTAAAACCAGATTTTTCTAAACTGGAAAAGTGATGTAACTGAAACATGGATTAGTTTTAAACTGAACAATAAATCTGAATTGTTCTATTAGGTACTCAGTGTACTCAAGAATCAATATAAATTGTTTGTATTTACTCTTATGTTAACAAATTAATAAAATAATTTACTCTTTGTAGCTTTGTTACAGATACAGAAATACTTTCAGCATCTTCTCTGCTCTCTTAGAACTTTCTGGTATAGTCTCCTGTGGGTTGAGTTATCTCACAATATTATAGTATTATAATTTTCTTCTACCTGCATGTACTTCATTTAAGGTGTCATTTGAACCCATTTGAACAAATCAGGTGTATTTTTTTCCTTACAGATTTTGAAAAGTATCAGTTACTTGCAGGCACATAGGAGCATACTACAATGCATGTAAATCTTGACAAATAATTCAAAATATGGAATATTTGTCCAGGAATTGCAGCAGAAAAATTAATTCAACTTCTATATTTCTTCTAGTCATGAGAATTTTGGGGAATTTTGCAGGCCATTCTTGATATTTTCTTGGTGACCAAACCCGCACTCTGATAGTGTTTCACAGATCTCCTGTCATGACCAGCACTTCCGAGAGGAATGGCTCCCTTTGTGACCTAAGTTGCATCAGACTGAATAAAAGTATTTTTTGCTTATATGGACAAAGATTTTTGAAGGTGCAGAAGAATGACGTGTGGGAGAAAAATCCTTTGCTAATCTCTCTTGCAGGGATTGTCACTATCTCTTCAAGATGGATAAGTGTTCAGACACTCCTCTGATGCAATTGTGAGTTGTCCAGCTGCACTGGGAGAGTTCTGTCTGGTGGTGTCAGAGGCCACTAGTCTTTTGATATGCAGGCATTGGGTGGACCCCAGCTTACAGCTTCTTTTCTGACAAGATCAAAGCCTTTTCCTGCAAGGAAATTGCTCTGTGACTAGCCAGGTTTCTGCAATCTTCACCACACTAAGCTCTCACTGGAAGTTCCACAAGAGCTTTTTCTGTCACACAGTCAGTATTATTTTCTTGTTGTTCATGACATTCCCTGAAACGTGAGTTTCTTCCCATCCTGAAAACTACCTAAAAGCATATACATACTTAGGATCCATGTGAAAAATGCATCCGCCTCTTTATGCTAGACATGTTGCAGAACTTTTTTTTTTTAGCCAGTTTAGCCAGATGAGGTGTCTGTTACGTATCAGTTTGGTGTCCTGATGTGCACAGCTTTCCTGCTGGCATTTGATCGAGACTTGCATTCTGGTTATTTCTGAAATGCATGCATAACATTGTGTTGTTCTTCTTGTTCTGACCATAGGCAATTCTAGAGTCGAGTTCTCAAAGGAACTATATATACACTGGATTTCTGTAGTAGAAGTGCAAGCTTCCTTATCAGTGGACCAGGCAGTTGGAGAAGGTACCGAGAAAGAGTTCTCATTCTCTTGGTGGCTTGTTCTCTGGGTGAGGCTGTAGTATAACCCTGGTGTAAATCCCCTTGCTAAACACTTAACAGCAACTACAGTTTTGGTAGAGTTGGCTGGACCAAACTGAGTCCTGTGTTTGTGTTTTAGCCCTTGTAAGCAGGTTAGAACCTGTGCAGTTGAGCCATGTTAACCTATCTTTTAAAGAGGGTTTAGACAGCCTTCGGTGCAAATCCAGCTGATCTGGCTCCATTTGCCTGTGAAGAGTGAAGCTGTATTTCAGTTTTCTCACTGCCAAGATGTCAAGAAGGCTGTAAATGTGTGTGGTCGTCTAAGTTTAATGATACTTTTTGTGATATCCACCTTTTGGAGTGGAACATGCCTGCATATTTTGCCCAGTGCTGCACCTGGGCTGGGGAAACTCCTTGTATCACTAGAGGCTGAGAGGCAGAGATGAAGGACTTGGGGCACTGGTGGATGAGAGGCTGGACATGACCCTGCAATGTGAGCTTGCAGCCCAGAAAGCCAATTGTATCCTGGGCTGCACCATAAGCAGTGTGGGCAGCAGGTCAAGGGAGGGGCTCTGCCCGTCTGCTCTGCTCTGGTGAGACCCCACCCGCAGTGCTGTGTCCAGCTCTAGGGTTCTCAGCAAAGGAAAGACATGGACAGAGCAGGTCCACAGGAAAGATGCAAATAATGGTCACAGGGCTGGAGCACCTCTTCTGAGGAAAGGCTGAGAGAAGTTGGGCTTGTTCAGTCTGGAGAGGAGAAGGCTCTGGGGTTACTTTGTGGTGCTTAAGTATATGAAGGGGGCCCTACAGGAAAGCTGGAGTGGGACTTTTTACAAGAGCTTGTAGTGTCAGGACAAGAGAATAGCTTCAAACTGAAAGTGAGTGGGCGTAGTTTAGATATTGGTAAGAATTTTTTGCTGTGAGGGTGGTGAGGCCCTGGAACAGGTTGCCTGAAGAAGGGGTGCCCATCCCTGGAAGTGTTCAAGGCTAGGTTGGATGGGGTTTTAAGCACACTGCTATAGTGGAAGGTGCCCCTGCCCATGGCAGCAGAGTAGGAACTGAGTGATCGTTTAAGGTCCATTCCAACCCAAACCGTTCTATGGTTCTGTGATTTTACACAGCCTCTGACAAATTAATTTGTTGGATGTCACATCTCTGAGCTGGTATCCTCTCAGGTGGTAACCAATAGCCTGAGCATGAAAGCCTGCACATCTGACTAATGAAACCCTGAGTCATTCCATCCTTTAATTAAAGCATGTTCCTTTAATATATTCCTCTTACTTAAAATTATGTGAGAATTATTTCCTAGAGGAAAATGCCTAGTGAATGCACTTTTATTTAGTATTTTCTATATATTAGATAAATAAGGGGGAAAGCTTGAAATATCTGGGGTCTGTCAGGCAGTTGCAGGGGATACATATGTCAGCCTCAAACATGATTTATCTTGTGTGCCTTTTCTGACAGTTGTGACTTAACGGCTATATTTTCCTCCAGGCTCTCAGGAGGCTAAATATCTTTTCAAGTTTCTAGCTTTGTGGTGGAAGAATAAATGTCTGTTTGCCAGTGTAATTTATCTGAGTCATTCTGGGAGAGGCGTGGAGCAATTGAAGCGTGACTATTAGCATAAATAAGAGAGGGACCCTCTTCCTGAGGGTAGAATACTCATGCTGTCTTGCAGAGGAAAGCTGCTTCCCCATAACAACTGCTGCTGCTGCTAATTGAAAGGCACAACGCTTTAAACTAAAAGACCCAATATATTGAGTTTTGGCATATTGTGATATTCTTCTACATTTCAATTTGGAGTTAACAAGAGCAGAGCAACGAAGGAAGAGAAAAAATTCTGCAGTAAGTGCAATGGTAGAATACCACCAGAACTGGCATTTCACATATACCAAAGGTGTTTTTTCTTTTAAAAGTTTAAAAGAAGAAGGAATTATAAAACCTAAATTCACTTCTGTGTCTGTCCTTATATAATATAGTGGTAATAGTATTAAGTAGTTACCATTGCCAATTTTGTTTCTAAAAAAATGTATTTAAAACTTTTCTTCATACTTTCAAACATGGGTATCTTACAGCATCCTCTGAACAGAATGAGGCTAGGTTTGGTGGGGGTTTTTGGGGTGGGTTGTTTTGTTCTGTGGGGTTTTTTTGTTTGTTTTTTGTTTTCATGTGGAAACACCAACACCTCGTGCTGTTTGACGGTGGCAGGAACTGAGTTCATCCCCAATGGGCCAGTTCTAGCTTCTACCCCACAGAGTGCAGCCTGACACCATCCTCGCCCCATGGGGCTGCTGCCTTCCCGGGGGGGGCAGCTGGTGAGTCGCTCTGCAGGCCACGAGTGCGGCTGCCAGCTACCGGCCTGCCACGGCAAAAACACACCTTGGTGTAGTGACAAAATGGAAGAGCTTCTTCCAGGTGTTTCCTTAAACCTGACTGACACTGTCCTGTAAGAGGGAGACCGGAGGTAGCATATAGGATGTTCCCTTTAGCCACAGCCTTTCTGTGGCTACACGGGAGCAAGAAAGACGGGCGGGCGGGAAGCTTCCCCCGGCACCCCGCGAGGCGCAGGAGCCGTGCTCGGAGCCGGCCGGGCCGTGCCAATCTCTTCTTCCCTGGAATGCTGGGTGCGCCCGGTGGCGGGAGGCGGCGGCTCCGAGGCCAGGGACGACTGGAGCCCGGCCGCGGCGTCTCTCCCCGCGTCCCCCGGCCGGCAGGGCGAGAGGGTCCCGCGGGGGTTTTCTCCGCCTCACGCCTTCCTGCTCCGCCCGCTGCGGCCCCGCGGGGTCTGTACCGGCCCGGCACGGCAGCGCCCGCGGCTGCTCACGCCCCGCCGGGCGGGGCAGGGCCGGGGCGGCGGGCGGGGTTGTCCCGCCGGCGCTGGCTGGGCCGGGCCGGGCTTACAGGTCCGTGCAGGGAGGAGACTGGGAATCGGAAACGGGGCGGAGAGCGGCAGCTGCAGAAACATTAAAACCACCGAGCCCCCCAGCCCGCCCACCGGAGTTGCTCCGTGGGCACGCAAGATGTGCGGGGCCGGTCTGGGCTCCGCGCCGCGCTTGAGCGAGGTAAGGCTCGGGGAGCCGCGCACCCCCCGCACGGCGGGGACGTCTGAAGTCCCTGCTCGGCGCGACCCCCGGGGGCACGAAACGAAAAAGAAGGGGTGGGGAGGAGGCTGCCTGGAGGCTGGCATGCCCGGTTGCGTGCCGCGTCCGGCGGAGGCGGTGCGGGACGGGAGCCACGCGCGCTAGAGACCTAAGGGGAGCAGGAGCGGTGCGGGTTGGAGCCCGGGAGCGGTGCGGGACGGGAGCGGTGCGGGACAGGAGCGGTGCGGGTTGGAGCCCGGGAGCGGTGCGGGACAGGAGCGGTGCGGGTTGGAGCCCGGGAGCGGTGAGGGTTGGAGCTCAGGAGCAGTGCGAGACAGGAGCGGTGCGGGTTGGAGCCCGGGAGCGGTGCGGGACAGGAGCGGTGAGGGTTGGAGCCCGGGAGCGGTGCGGGACAGGAGCGGTGAGGGTTGGAGCCCGGGAGNGGTGCGGGACAGGAGCGGTGAGGGTTGGAGCCCGGGAGCGGTGCGGGACAGGAGCGGTGAGGGTTGGAGCCCGGGAGCGGTGCGGGACAGGAGCGATGGCAGTTTTTGCCCGGGAGGGATGCGGATCGGATCCCGGGAATAGAGAAGGAGGTCGAACCCACTGGTCTCGCATCTCTCGCTTTGCCCCGCTGGGGCTGTAATTTAACAAATCTGCCTGTTCTTTCCTTGCATAGTATTATGGGTTTAATTTTTTTTAAATGTCCACTACAAAACCTTTATATGTAAAGGGAGTTTCCTCTGTATGTGTATTCCGTAATTATGCCCATTTCAAAAGCTTGCAATACTAGTTATTTAAATGCAAGGGGTTTTTTTGACATTCTTTGTTTCAGACCCATGGAAAGGGCTTGCTCTCTAGCTTAATTACATATTTTTCTTCCTTTTCTAAACTTTTTACTGCTGTGGATTTTATAAAGCATGTTCTTACTTGTATTTATCAAGGGCACCCCTTACCTGTTTACAGCTTTAAGATGATCTCTTGTTTATATTTACATCAGTGAATTTACCACTCTTTGAGATGGTATCAATAAATTGCATAACTATTCCATAACTTTTCCTCTTCCAAAGTGTATTCAGACTTTATTAATGAGGAGAATACGGGTCTCCTGTCAAATAATTTCTGTGCAGACTTTCATGCATTTGGAGTTAAATCTAATCAAGCAAGCCCTTTCCCTTTTTAAATCTGTGCTGTTGTATTTCCTGCTGAAGAAAAAAGACTGGAACTTACTGCTGGGGAGCTTTGAGATCTTCTGTGTTGGAAGAAGTCCAGTGATGCAGTCCTTGCTGACTCCAACTTGTTGAGTTCTGTGTGAAAGAACTTTTTTTGTCTTATTGGCTTTATGTATTGAATATGCCTAACCACCTTTTAAACCTATTTTACCAGCTGAATGAAACTGATTCATGTGTGAATATATTTATGACTCTGATGCACAGTTAAACCAGCAGATTACCTTAAACCCTTTAGCATTTGCTATACTGTTTGTCTTCCTTCTTTAAAGTCTGGGTTTTGTGCCTCTTGTTCTCAGGACTGCAGTTTGTGAGGCTGTAGAGCAGTGCCGGGCAGACTGCGGGGCCAAGGAGCTACGGGACAGCCACCGGGCTTGCGGTCGGCGTCACCGTCCGGTGGCCGCTGGGGGAGCAGTCCCTGGCCAGGCACCATGAACTCCGGCACCACCGCCCCGCAGAAGGTCACCAGCAATCCCACCAACACTGATGTCAACTATGTCATCAAAGAGCATTATAATTACACGGGAAAGCTAAATGAGAGTGTGGACACTGGAATTAAAGTGACGTCGGTGGTTTTTATCATCATTTGCTGCTTTATAATCTTAGAGAACATTTTTGTCTTGCTTACCATCTGGAAAACCAAGAAATTTCACAGACCCATGTACTATTTCATTGGGAACTTGGCCCTTTCAGACTTGCTGGCTGGTGTGGCTTACACTGCCAACCTCCTGCTATCTGGACACAAAACCTACAGCCTGACCCCTAACCAGTGGTTTGTACGAGAAGGTAGCATGTTTGTTGCCTTGTCAGCTTCTGTGTTTAGCTTGTTGGCCATTGCCATTGAGAGATACATCACCATGCTGAAGATGAAACTCCACAATGGCAGCAACAGCTTCCGCTCCTTCTTGCTGATAAGTGCCTGCTGGGTCATCTCCGCAATCCTTGGGGGGCTCCCGATCATGGGCTGGAACTGCAAGAACCTCTTGTCCAACTGCTCCACCGTGCTGCCTCTCTACCACAAGCACTATATTCTCTTTTGCACAACCGTTTTCACTGGCCTTTTGTTATCTATTGTGGTCCTCTACTGCAGGATCTACTCCATGGTGAGGACTAGGAGCCGCAGGCTGACATTTCGGAAAAACATTACCAAAGCTACTAGGAGCTCAGAAAAGTCACTGGCCTTACTCAAGACAGTGATCATAGTCCTGAGTGTCTTCATTGCCTGCTGGGCTCCCCTGTTCATCCTGCTTTTACTGGATGTGGGGTGCAAAGTGAAGGCCTGCCCAATCCTCTATAAAGCAGAGTATTTCTTAGTACTGGCCGTGCTCAATTCAGCCACGAACCCTATCATCTACACCCTTACAAACAAAGAGATGCGGAGGGCTTTCATCAAGATTTTGTGCTGCTGCAAATGTCCCCCGGCAGATTCTGGGACCAAATTCAAACGGCCAATCATTGGGGGGATGGAGTTCAGCCGGAGTAAGTCTGACAACTCCTCACACCCACAGAAGGAGGACGGTGACCATCCTGAAACCATCATGTCTTCGGGCAATGTTACCTCATCTTCTTAGGAGTAACCATGGGGGTGTATTTCAGAGTCTTCCTCTGAAATCAGGGAGCTGGGACGCCTCCTGCTCACAGCAGCAGCGTTGGGCTGAGTGAGCAAGTAGCATTAGTTCTAATGAGGCAAACGGTGCACTTGCGAGGCTGGAGTTCAAGAAATGGGACAGACTGTTCTGGCTTGAAAATCTTTTTCCCTGGAGCATGTTTTGTCTTTGCGCTGAAGCAGCTCAGGATTGTCAGGCGCATTCATATCCTGAAATCTCCTTAGTAACTCTGAAAGACTGATGCCTTGGTGAAATGATGCCTGGTGTGTGTGAGAGAAAGAGAGAGGGGGAGGAGGGAAAGGGAGAATGAATCTTTTTTTCTTTTTTCCCCTGTGAGAAGAATGTGAAGTTTTTTCTCTTCACAGCAAACCACTGACACAAAGATCTTTCTGTACTGAATTTAGTGGTGGCTCTGGTATCGTTGGTAATAAGTGTGTTTGTTTAGCACATAACATGGAAAGAGATCACACAAGTATAACTTAGACCACATACAACCATAATTGGCATAATTTTGCAGAGCTTTTAGTTAAGTCATAAGGTTTTATTTGCAGAGTCCAAAACTCTTGGGGTTTTACTTAGTAAGATCATAGCTGTGAATTTTTGCTGTCAGTATGTATTATATTGAAGACCATGAGCTAGATTCTGCAGTTACTTTCGCCTGTACAATTCCATTGGCTGGATTTAATGAAATAGCTCAGAACGGCATTTGGCCCCATATTTTGATTGCCTTTTTATTCTATAACATTAAGAAACTGCATTATCATGAAAAATGCAAAGAAGAACTAAACATCATTTCTCTTCAAGATGACTTGAAAGTCTACAAAATAGTAAAAAATACTATTGACAACAGTGGGATTTTTGCCTAAGTAAGAAGAGCTGAAAACTGAAGGTGTATTTCAATGTCAGGTTCACAGTCTTTCCAAAAGTAAGGATCAGCTGGAAAATCAGAAAAGAGTACGTTGGGTTTCAGAAAAAACAGAAAGTTGAAGTGAAATGACTATCGATAAATGCACTTCCATAACAAAATGTAATACATTTTGGCACATTTTATTAATGTTTATAATTTCAGCAAAGATGTCTGTATTTAATCATGGAAGAAGTACCTGTTAAATTGAATGTATTTGTTTTACAGCATCATTTTTACTTCTTTATTTTTCTAACCTGTGCTAATGGGGTTGAATGTGTACAATGTAAATAAGATACAGGAGTCTTCATGTGCCTAGAGTATTGCTATAACAAACGTGGTATATCTGGGATAGCTGAGAGCAATTGACTTATCTACAGTCATCAGCAACTCCTAGGACTGGTATTTTGTAAAGAAAATGCATTGCCTTTGTAGTAAAATTTTCAGTGCAATTAAACTGTTGGGGGTTTTTTTTTCTGGTTTAAAAAATAGTATTTAAAATGTTTCTGACTTTTATTGTTCAATTTGCACATACCTTTATTGACTTCTAAACATTAATAAACTGATTTTTTTAAATGATTCTATTATCAGATTACTAGAAGTTTTTTTCTATTGTGATGGTTTCATGTCAGGTGTGGTTTCCACAGAAGTCAATGAAAGAATTCCTTGATTTTAGGGCATGCTGAGATTAAGTCCATTCTGTGGAGACATAATGTGTAATGTCACAGGATCACGTAAAACATAAACTGAATTTTAAACTATAACTTTCTTGTCAGCATGTGCTGTATGGCTGAAATGCCACTAGAAGAATCTCTGCAATAGCAATCCTTCCCCAACAGCCAATGAAGTACAAACAGAAGGAAAACCAGATGGCTGCCAGTTTTACTATGACTGTCTAGAGTAGAAAAGTGAAGTAATTTGCTTGTATCACCAATATAATTTGTAAGTTCAATTCTTAGCTTATTGCAAATGTCAAGGAAGTTTATGAAACACAGAACGATGGCCTCAACTGTGTGAGTGCTGCAGCTGCATTGGGTCTGCCTGCGAAGACCATAGCACTGTAGTTGAACGGATACTGTGTTACTTCTTCCAAAGGTTTGACTTCCATTTCCTTTCTCGTGGCCGTTCCCTCTCAGAATTACTTTTAAGTTCCATGGACCTCATACAGGATGCAGTTGGAGAGCGAAGATAAACCTCACCTTCTCGTACTGTATGTCATCACTGTGCAGGGTTTACTGTGGGAAATGAGAGCCTACTCACCGAGGAAGGTTCTGGGTCATAACCTCACTTCCTGAAGGAAATTCCAAAAATGCCCTGAAGACAAAGGAGTGGAAACAGGCTGGAATTTCTCTCCATCTGTCTGCCTGTATGGAAGGAATGATTTCATGTGTGCTCACTTCCTAGCCTTTTAATTAGTGACCTGAGCAGGGCTGGAAAAAGAGTCAAATCTTTATTTGTGCAGAAGATAAAGTGTCTCTTGGCTCAGACCTTCATTTAGGCAGGGATGATTTACCTTGGGTGCTGACAGTCATGAGGGAAAGCACTGTTTTGTCCCACGGATAAAGTCACTTCTGTGCAGAGTACCAAAAATGCATAAACCATGGAACTTAAACCCCTATGCTACCTGTGAGTAAATAAAGACAATGTATCCCCATACATTGGGGATGTATGAGGCATACATGAGGCAATGCATAGGGACATCTGAGTTTGTAGGAGTGTTTTTATATGAGAGGCTGGGGCATTTCTGCTCCTGAAGCCTTACAGGCATTAAGGTTCTTTGTCCCACACATCTGAGATCCTATGACAAGGGCTGAGCTGCGTCATCACAGCACGGTGCCACTGACCCCTTGTGACTACCACCCCATTTCTGTGCTGGGAGCTGATAGCCCACAGGTGAGTCATTTCCCTTCCCTTTACTGGTATTTCTGTATCCCTTGCTTACCTCATCTATGCACTCTGGGACTTTGTGGAAAATGACAATTTCCCTTATGGAGATGATTGTGTGATGGGAGCCCAGTTCTGGGAGGGAACTCAAAGCCCTACAAAATTCATGTGATAAAAGATATGTACACCCCAGAGAGTGGCACTGGGCCATGGGAAGCATTTCCTACACTCCTAGTCATTGTGACTGAAATCTACTTCCTCCATAGACACTCCACATGCAAGTAGACAAGATTCAGACAAGCAAAAATAACTAATAAAATAGTAACATTACTAACAGTAAGGGTTCCTGCTGTGAAAAAAATGTAAAGGCCATTTTGTCCTGCTCCGGTGGGGGGGAACCCTGCAGCTCCTCAGCCATGGCCATACATTCCCATACCCAGGTTAGACCACAGGTACCACACGAGTTTTGAGGCTGCAGTGTAGAAAGCACCCTTCCAAGCCCTGGCCTGCCTTCTGTGTGCATGGGAAGGTCATGCAGCTTTTTCCTGGTGGTGGCCATGTGACAAACAGGCAGAGAAAGTGAACTGAGAACTGAAAAGGTGCATTATACTGAACGTCTACCTGAAATAGAATAGCCTGAATTATTCAGAGCAACCTGGTCCTTTGATGTTTATTCTTTTTCCTAGTTGTTCTTCCTATGCAAGGAATAGAACAGGAATAGAAAATGATCATAAAATCTGTCTGTTACTTCCCTGGAAACTCCCTGCCCGGGTATTCCTGTGTGAGAGGCAGGTATAGCAGGGTGCATATTGAGCAAGAGAGAAGCTGCAGCTGGAATGCCCCATGGACCACTCAGCAGGAACTAACCTTGGGCTTGTTGTATGCCACAGGCTGCCAGGACTAAAACTAGGGAACAGAAATGTGTAAAAATACTATTATCCATCCTTATCTTACCTGTCACCTAAGAAATAGAGGGATTGCCCAAATGTAACATTTTTTAATTCCTAATTTGGCCTGGAAGACCTCAATAGTGATTGCATTTTGTATGGGCTGAGGCATTATCAGATGTTGTAAAAAGGGTCAAACTGACAAAGCATTCAAAAACATGGATACTCAAACTAGAGCTATATAACCTGCTCAGCTCTGAAATGCTGGAAATTCCCCAAAGTTCTCAAGTTTGCTAGGAAAACATCTATTGTATTTCAATAATTCCTCATTGGTTTAGTTTAGTTTTTTGGGGTTTTTTCCCTTTTGAAAATTAGATTAATTCAATAGAACTAAAGCGTCAAGATTTAAGAAACAAACAAAAAAACCCCAAACAAAATCCACCTTAATTAAGTTCCTCTAATTTGCTTTCACAAACTTTTCTAATCCAGTCTTTCTATTTACAGATGGAAAGAGTTTGCTTATTAGCTATCATCTGATTTATGCAGATAGAACCTTATTTCATTTTACACAGTTGGCAAGAATTGCATAGGGTCACGAAATCTCCCTCCAACTATTACTCTATGCAGAGGATTTCCCATGGTAATTAACAGTAATTAAATCCACTCTGCACACAGGAGCTATAAGAACATGTGGTGCAGTAACTCGTACAAGTTGTCTGATTAAATAAGAAGTACCTAGAGAAATCTGAAAGCCAAGCAGCCAATATAAATTACGATATTGTCCAAAAGGTTGTTTGGATGTGTCTGGGGGGGTTTATTTGTTTGTTTGTTGGTTTGAATTTTTTCGGTAAATTTGGAACATAATTAGCGTAGACTTACTTGATCCTCTTAGAAGGATGACAATGTTAAGGACTATCTCCCCTGCAGCAGCAGGATGACACAAGCCTTGTGTGTCACAGGTTTGAAATGTATCAAAGCAGCAGCAGCAGATACTTGTGCATATACAATGCAACATGGTATGGGAGCTCCCCAAGCCCGCTCGGTACTGCCAGATCCCTAACTCTGCTGAAAAACCCTAAACGGCAGCAAAGCGGGAAGTGTTTCCTTGCACTTGGAGTTTCCGTGCTACCTTCACGAGACAAAAAGGCAGGAAATCCCATCAGCCACACCCAGGAATGATCCGGCTTGGAAAAGTCCTAATAAAGCAGGGCTCACAAAGCTCTGTCAACCTCTGTGAACCTTCCACTGAGCCTGGGGTAGCAGCCACATAATGGAAACAGATACAAAGGCCAATATTTATTTTGAGCTTTTGTGAATGATTCCTTGGAGAAGACCCATTTTTAGGTGCACGGTACAATGACAGTACATAAAAACAGCTCGTCAGAAACGTGTGTGACCCAAACCCCATTAAATATTGATATGTCTGTAGCAATTGCAGTGTTTATTCAGAATCACTCTACTCATCTAAAAGTTGGATTAAAATACCAAATGCATGGCTTTGAAAACAAATGGACATTTGGAAAATGGAGGCTAGAGGGAAATCACCAAATAAATACTGGTTAAAATTATCTGCCAGGCTTTGTGAAATCATGGATGAAAACTGTTTCACTACCTGGGAAAAATCTGGTGTGAACCACAGTTGACAGCTGATACAGGTTCTGACCTGAGCTGTCTGCTCAAGGTAGCCTTGCTCTCTTAAACACAGAAACTCTTGGCATAAGCCTGTTGCTGCTGGAGACGAATAGATCACACAAACCCAGCTTGAGGTGTGGTGAAAGGAAGAGAGAACTTTATTTCTTCTCTCACAATTTATAGGTTTCTGACCACGGCCAGGGACTGGATGGTCAGGATAACACCTTTCCAACCACACTGGCCATGAGAGATGTCCATCACAAGACGTGTATCAGAAGGAATGTACACATATCTCTGTTTACAGTTACTGTCCTGGGAAAGTCTTAGAAAACTATGTCAGCAAGCTCAGAAGCTGAGTTTTCAGGGCGACATAAGCCAAGACTTCTTGAATTAGCAGGGTAGTGGTGTAAATTGCTGGAATACTCTCAGACAGATTCTTGCCCATACTGAGCAGGCAGAGCTGAACAATGTGAAGGTGAGGGTGTGAATTACTTTAAGCAATAGAAATAGAATTTATATGGCTACACATAATGTGCAATAACAATTTTCATGATGTAAAAATTGTATTTGGCTCAAGATTGTGATTGAGAGTGTATGGGAGAACAGGTTTCAGGGATAATTTGGGATCGCTGAGGGAGGGAGCTGGACAACACTGTGATATTTTCCACTTGAAATGAAGGAATACTCTGTGATAATGCAGACACAAAGCTGAGGATTTTGAGAATTTTCTCTTGTGAACTCTATCCTGAGATCTGTAATTCTTTCCTGAGCAACTCTGGGCAAGGACTGATGAACACTCCCACACAGAAATACGTATAATAGACACACAGGGATGTTTACAAGTGAATACTTTGAATTTTGTGGTACTATTCAAAGAGCTGGTATCTGTGTCATTTTGAATAAGGGGGAGAGTCTGCCAGGTCAATTATTACCCAGCTACTTGCAGTGTTTCCTTGTGCTTTGATGAACTGGATGCTGTATCAAGTTACTCTGATGTGGAAGAAAAAAAAAATTCTACCAACATGTGCAACCCTGACATGTTTGGAAGAAGGATCAAGATGTTAGCTGGAAAACATGTTCTGATGAAGTGCTGAAAAACAACTCATCACAGCCTGCATTGTTATCTTTCTTGCTTTCAGGCAAGACACAACTATGGTCTAACGATTTCTGCTAATCTGTTCGATGCCTGTTGCACAAGGAATTCATGTGAGCCGTTTCCCAAACACCAGGCATTTTTACTTGTTTTTTATTTCCATCACAACTCCCACTTCTGCTGCTGGTTTAGGCATAAGATAAGAAATTGCTTGCAGCTTCTCTCTCTGATCAGGGTTATATGATCCATGCACCTTTTGAACAAATCCTCTGTGTTGGCACAGAGACATTACTTCAAAGCAGCCTACAACTCTACTCCAAACAGTGTAACAACCTTTATTTTTTTCTGCCGTTATGCAAAATTCAGTACATTTTGCATTTTATCAGTTCTCTTGCTGGTTTTGTATGTCATATTGCAAATGTTGTTTGTGGAAATCTTTCAAATTAACATTCATCTCAGAAACTGTCCATTTCTCAAGCAAAAATATTTGAATTTTATTCTTCTAATAAGTAACATAGGTGTGAGGGAGAGAACTTGTCTGCACAACTGAGGTGACGGTGAAGAAACAGTGTATCTTTCAACTTGAAATAGTTCGTCAGTGAATGTGGCTCTAGTCAGGACTCTAATGATACAGGGTGAAGTTTTTCTTTTCACTAAACTTGCTGAAAAATGCAGAGGCATTAAAGAGGGTTCAGAGGACAACAAAGCAAGGCGCTTTAATAGGATGAACCAACATAAAAGGCTCAGTGAGCAAAGCCTTTTCCCACCACATCGGCGAGAATGGGGAAACACAATACTCAGCCCAGCAGCTACGCTATGGAAGTATGCTGGGTGGTACAGAAAGAAAACGTTTTAAAGCTCCAGACAAAAAGCAGAGTCTGTCTATAGAAACCAGAACCAGTTAAAACATGCAAAGTATTTCAGAGTATTTTCAAAGTATTTTGATGTTTGAGGATTCAAAGTACCTTAGTATTTCAGAATACAATTAAGCGCGGTTGGTTTTTATTGCTATTTTATTTCTTTTAAGTAGCTCGACTCCTGCACTTGAGCACGGGCTCTTTCCTGCGGCACCCGCAGTCACACCCCGCCACCCCCCAGCTCCGGACACACGGCCCGGGCGGGCAGCGGCGGCTCCCAGCCCTCGGAAAGGCCAGCAGCGGCTCCAGGGGCACGTTCGGAGGTGAACACGACCCTCCCTTCCTCTCCGAGCCTTTTCGAGGCCACCGAGCCCGCTCCCGCTGCCCTGGCCCCCGGGCCCCTTCCTGCGTGCTGTTCCTGCGCTCCCCACGGTTTTCCTGCTGGCCTGGCCCGGCGCTTCCTGCGCCGCCTTTCCCTTCCCCGGCGCTTCCCGGCGCTGTCTGGGGCCGCGGGGAACCCCGAGCTACGGCGGGGGAACCGCAGCCACCCCCGAACCGGCAGGACAAACCACCCCGAACAGTCAGAAAAGGCACTGAAAATAGCTTCTCTCTTGGTGATAAGCACACGGAAACAAGCGTGTGCTGTGACGGGGGAAGTTTAAAGGGTCTCACAGGAGCCAGAGGCAGTCCCGGGCTGCAGGCGCCCTGCTGCAGCGCTCACAAGCTTTCAGCAGCGCCTCCGAGAGCGTGAAACGCCGCCTGAGCCGGGTCAGGCAGCGGGTGCTAAGCCCAAGCCCAGAAGGTGAGAAGCCAAGAGCGGCAGCTGTAAAGCTGACCAGGCTTTCACAGAGACAGTTTTCGCTGGTGCTTAAGTACTTAAAGAAGTCTATTTACTGCAGAGTATTTCACAGGAGCACCGAATCGCCCCCTCCAGAGCAGCCTTTGAGGCGCGGTGAGCGGCCGGGCCGAGCCCGCGCCCCTCAGGCGGAGCGAGGCCCAGCCCCAGACACCTCCAGCCCCACGGGCAGCCTCTGCTGCTGCCAGCGAAGGGCAGCTTTGTGGCAATGCGAAAACAACCAAGTCTCTTCTTTTTATTACTTTTTTTTTTTTTTTTTTTTTCCTTCCTCCCCTCATCTCCAGAAGTGCATTGCAGGTCTAGGATTGGCTGTGAAAGGATTTTTGTTGAAAGCTCAGTTTTTATTTTCACTTGGCTGAAGCAGCACCAGCTGAGCCGCCGGCTGTAGGAGGTGGCAGGGCCGAGGCCGGGCCCGGGGGCCCCCAGCTCCCCCAGCTCGGGTGCAGCTCAGCGTGGGCGCTGCTCCCTCCCCCGAGGCCCGGGGGGAACCCGCGGGCCGGGCCCTGACGGGGGGCGGGTAGGGCTGAGGCCCAGCGCAGGGAGCCTGGGCGAGGCACGGAAGGGTCTCTCGGGGGTTGTGTCCAAAGAGGAAGGAAGACCTCTGGTCTAGCTTGATTTGTCCTCTCACACTGTAGGGGGGCTGTGGTGTTTGTGTGGGAACCGTGTAGATTTACAGTAGTAGTGGTGTGTTTGTGTGCTCTTGTAGCTATTTGGGGCTACAAGACAATGCCCCTGAAGTGCAGGCAGAGTAGATGCTGCTATTTGAAATTAAAGCCCAGAGTAATGAAGCCTGGGTAGCTGGAGTTTAATTACAAAATTCATTGAGCACACGTGTGAAAGCTGAGGCACAGATCATAGACAAAGTGTTTATTTCAGTCTTGCCTTTACTCTGGTTCAAACTTATCTGAGTGTTATCTCTGATCCACCTGTGGGCAGCCTTCTGGGAACAGGTTACTGAAGGCACAAGGCACAGAACAGGCTGGTACCACCCCAGCCTGACACCTTGGGAATTATGATACAAATTAGTGCTCGCTCAGGGAGAGGACCCAGCTTTCTCACACTGGTTATCAAGCAACCTTCACGCTAGCCTTTGTTGATCTTGTGTGCATTTATACAAATACTTTGTTGATAAAATAACCATTGTTTTGATCTTCCCTCTTGAAGAAGTTTCCTTGGGACTGGTTCCTTTAATCAAAGCATTTACTTGTAGGGATAGAAAAAGGACTTCAAACAAACTAAGTCACGCAGGTACGCTGGAGAAAGTGTAAGTATTCCTACAGGTCATGCTTTCTGTCCTGTTTGACTGTGTCCCTGCATGAAATGAGGCTATTATGGCTCTGATATACACTTCTCTTCAGAGCGAAGTTGAACAAATAGCACTGGATTTTTAACTGTAGTTAAAGGCATTTTGATATGTGCCTCTTGCAGCCTCAGTCTTTTGTGTGGCCTCTACTCTCTTTCTGTTATGGGAAATCAGTGTAATAAAACTGCTCCTTCCCTTCGAAGTGAATGTCATTGTTATAGTACAATGAGTCAGGAAAGAAACAATATTAACTTCAAAATAATGGCAGTCAGAACTCACCAGCATGAATTCCCCCTCCTTCCATCAATCAGCTGGAATGCCTTAACTGTGTTTCCTCACTGTGATCAGAATTTGGCAATAATTTAATGAAACTGAAAGTGGAAGAGTTACCACAAATCAGAAGTAGGATTTTCACTGATATGATTGCATGCATGAGACCTCCTATTCAGAGTCAGGAAACTGAAAAAACTTGTCCCCTGGGAGCATTGCTTGGGTACATCAAGCAGGTCCACATGTGCCAGGGTTTTGGAAGTAATATAATTACAACTTTAACATGTTCTGAGTTTTAATGACCTTTAAAAACCTGAGACATTCAGGCAACACTGTAATCCCTACATTTTGTTGGGTTATAGGTGTGGGATGTCAAAAAATGAACCTGCATGAGGAGAGAAGCAAACATGTCTTAGGATTCTGCTCAGTTCTCTTCTAGGCTGGCTGCTGAGCTGGCTTTGGTTCTGATTGTGACCCTCTTTGCTTCGTGGCATGCAGGCCTGGAAATGCTATGTAAATTGACTGCCTTTAGAGGTTGTTTGTACTATATCATTAGCCCTGCTGTTAGACTTGGAATTTTAGACAAAGGTGGAAGTTGTGGAGTATAAATAAGTCCTGCAAATTAAATAAAATTTTGGTCTAACAGAGATGGTTGCAAATGTAATTCATAAGGGGTTCATGAGCAGATTTCCCACGTGGTTAGGATGATACTCAGGGGTGCAGTCACTCACAGACCCTGTGTTACTGCTGTGTCCATTACAAAGAAATGTCTGGCCTGTTTGACTAGTTGTGGTTGAGTTACAGCAGTTTCTGTCGCTGATGATCTGTGAGAGGAGAGTGTAAACACTGTCATTTGCCTTTGACTCCTTGTTCTGAGTGGCTGTGTGTGCCTTTGCATTTCAGTTAAACGAGCTTGATCTGGAGAGTGATTTAGGAAAGAGGCTTGGACTTTTGTCTGCCTTGATCCCAGCAATCGCTAAAATGCTGCCGCAGTATCTGGTGAATTTATTAGTTTTGCAAAGGTGAAGTTTGAAGAGTAAGTTAGATGAAAAGCAAAAGAAGACCAGAAGAACAGGCTGCCCTTCTTCTTTCCATTTGTAGCTACACGTTTCTGGAGGTTTGTGTTTGAATTTAATTTACCTTTCACATGGAAGGTGCGTCAAGTGCAGACACGTCTCCTCTGTGCTTTGACCTGGTCAGCTGAGCCTGAATGCTGTAAAGCTGAATAACCACAAGGCAACCTAAGCTAATGTATCATATTTTGTGTGGCTTACAAGTTTCAGCAGCACTAACATGGCTAGCTTCTGTCTGGACTTGATTTCTCTTTCATCCCTCCAGCCGTAGATACTCTAATTTATCTGCCCCCAGGCATGCAGATGTACCCAAAGCTGTTTTGATTGCAGAGGCATTACTACAGTTCCGTTTGTGGTTTCTCTGTGAATTTCAAAAGCAAGCTTTTATATGTAAAGTTCTAGGGAAGTCGAAATTAAACTGTTTACTTGTCTTCTCTGGAGAAGGATGAAAGTTTATATTTTTTGTCTTGCTTTTCATAAGTGTTTTTTTTTGTTGGTTTGGTTTTTTTAAGCAGCTCAGGTGTCGCTCCATTATTCCTTGTTCAGTGATCTGTCACAGGACTCTGCTGATTGGTCTCTAAAAGGCACTTTTGTTTAGTCTTAGTTATTTTACAACAGTTAATTGGCAGTGGGACTATGAATGGAAAGCATCATGAAGCAGAAAGGATACTGCATGAGCAGTGCAAGGATGATACTCATTTAATGCAGAACCTACACTCAGATCAAATCTCTTCTTGAAACAGGTGGAAATTGTGGATGTTCCACCAAAGTTGATAAAAGTTCAGGTCACTTAAACAAGACCTGCATCTGACACTAGGTGGTCACAGCCTAAGACACTGGCACTGGCTCTGGTTCAGACTTTGGACTCTTTGATGTCAGTGAAAGATTTTCTATGAGTTTGGATGGAAGTGGTGTTGGAACTGTTGTGAAAATGAGTGATTGATGCATTGTTATTACTTTTCCTCTGCTGCTCCTTGCATGCTCTCTGTGTTTTTGCTCTCCAGCATGGAAGGGAAATCCGGAAAGTTGATCATGCCTGTGAGTTTCAGAACAACAGTCTGAGATGTTTAGAAAAACCAAAACTTCAGCCCCACCCTTGTCAGGCATAGAGCAAACTGGTGGTTAAGCAAACTCAGCCTGCATCAGCAAGAAAATGAGCAGTTTTTTTGCTCATTCTTGAGAATCCAGAATAGAGCAAAACAAGTGAATGGCAGCTGTGTGAAGGTCTTTTTCTTTGCATGAAATGGATTCATGTCATAGGCACAGCAGTATTTTGTGAAATAAATATTTGCCCCATTTTAAGGTACAGAATGAGCACTGCAAGTGGTGGGGTCCTTTCTCTAAAGGGGGTGGTACTTAACTGAGTTGTAAGCAAATTCAGTCTCTGCTATCTCAGTTTACTTGCACTAAATCAAAAAACCACAAAACAATAAAAAGGGTAAGTCCAGGTTGCTCACAACTCCCACCCTGTAGGAGATTAAACAGTTAACCAGTAGTTTAGGAGGTAAAGTTGATGGTTTTCCTGTGGGCCAAGGACATCAGCACCCATCTGTGCCAGCTAGAACTTTTCTGTCTCAAGCCTTCACAAATCATAAGAACAATAGGATTATCCACTTAAATACATTTTATTTTTCTTTAATCGCTAAAAATGTGTATCTTTGTTTGAAACTCGGGTTGTGGGGAAGGTGAGCTCCTTCTGATTCTGTTGTGATTTTGCTCATTCTTAAACTTAGGTGATTCCTGGAACCTGGCTTCTGTTTTTCTTCCAGATTTTGGAACCTACCTCTGCCTTTCCTGATTCTGCCAGGCATGAAAAGAGAAATAGTGAAAGTCCATTAAAAATGAGCATTCCAATGGGGTTATAGTATGACTGGACACAGGGGAAACACTGTTGTATGTTCCATTAGGGATCAGTCAACATGATCTACAAAGCTGTAAGTTATGAAACTTGCAATACCACTAAAATCTTAGTCTTGCATAAACTCATGTAACAGAAAAGATGACAGAAAAATAACCTAATATGTTGTTTTACCTTTAACCATAAGGAGGATAGGTCATCCTAGAGACATTTTTAACTTGTTTAAATTATCTTTGTGGGTGAAGATTTGCAAGTTATTTAAATAATGTATAACTTTGCAATCCTTACCACTAAAATCCCTAAAATTCTCTTTTTACAGTTTAAGCCCATCACTTCTTATTCCATCTACTTTGCCAATAGAAGCTACTCTTCCATTTGCAATTGTAGAAAATTTGTATGTATTTAAAATGTGGCAGGCTGCCACCTCATTCACTTTGTCTTTAGACTAATTTATGAAAATAATCATTCCTCAAAGGTAATTTTTTTTCCTAAACCTCCACTGATTTTTATTTTTTCCCTCTGGACTCTCTTTAATTGAATAGTACTTGATGTGATCATGCATATACATTTTTTAAGAATAAACTACATGGTCTTAGAACTTTGAACAGAAAGCATCATGCACAGCAAATAACAATGTCTGCATGAATATATCATGTTACTAGTTTTAAAAATGTCTTTTCAAATGAATGAGAACACCCCCTTTTAACACAAACACCGGTGAAGAGACTACACAGGACTGTTCCAAAGGCAAGCAGACTGTGTCAGCAGCTTATCAAAAGCTGTTGCATCAGCTCAGATGAATGAGAAATACTGGCTACTAGTGGGGACAGTTTTCTAATAAAAACAGGAGAAATGTTCCTGCCTGCATTTGGATTTGTCTACAGATGCTCTCTGAAATCTTTGCCTGGTTCTTCTTGGTACTTGCTAGTGAAAACTGATGGAATTTTGTGCTACTGTAAACTAATTGTCTCTCTTGTTTGGTACTTTGCTTGCAGCCTGTGCCCGGTAAAAAATTAAAGAGAATTTATTCAATCAACTGAGTGTATGACAATTTAGTAAACAGGAACTTTTCCTGTTTTCATTGTTTTGTTCCCCAAAATCTAATTTAAATCCACGTTCCTCTGTGACTGCTGAGGGCAATGGAATGTGTTTTCCTATAGATGTGTGTTCTGTGCCTGCCCAATGCAATAATTTCTACCACCCATATATTTGTTACAGCCTTCTGACATCTCCATATTCCAGCAGCCACCATGCTCTGGAGGGGGCTTCTCCAGGATTCAGCAATAGTGACAGCCCCGGGAAATCCCACTGCTCCGGCATCTTCCTGTTCCTCCAACCTTCACCACCTGTCGGTGTTCACCCCCTACTTCTAGTCTTACCTGTTTCTCCTTTTCCATCAAAAACTCACCCTGTAGGGCAGAAGAGGGCTGGCAGGAGGGGACGCAGCATTGATCTGGGTGAAAACAGAGGGAAGTGAGTCGCTACCCTGGAGGGGGCTGGGTCTTACCCCAGCTGTCAATTTTCCCATGAGCCTGAAACAGCTGTCAGCAGACCTTTCCCCATTTCTGTTACATTCCTAGTTTATCCTCTCACTCCTCCTGTGTTCTCTCTAGAAGTGTTTAGTTTGACCTTACTTAGATGCCAACTTACATACCCAGACAAAAAAGAAGAGTCAGCTCTAGAGCCTGTGATTAGGCAATGTGTAATCAGGTAGCAAGTGATTAATTAGTTCACTTCCGAGCTAATATCGCTTACAGGTCTTGGGTGCTTTAGTCACAGTGGCTCAAGCAATCCCCCGCCGTGACTGCGCTTGGCCTTCAGCCACGCTCCGGGAGTCGAAGGACCCCGTGCGGGAGTGGAAGTGTCCCTGGATGCATTCCAGCCACCCTCGCCAGCTTCCAGTCCCACAGAGCGGGCGGCTGGGATGGATCGGGATGGATCGGGATGATCCCGGAGCCGCCGATCGCTCCCCGGGCGCGGCGCGACCGACACCTGGCGGCGGGACGGACGCTTCTCCTCCTCCCGGTCCCTGGAACCGGGGCTACCCGTGCTGCAGGCGAGGGATTACAGAGCGCAAAGACGTGGTCCCGCGCGATATTTTGGTAAAGACAGAAGTGTGATACAAAACCAGATGTATGCAGGAAGGGATTTAAAATAATCTGAAGTAGGTCATAAATTGTCTTTGTTCATAGGGGAACTTTTGAGACCCAATGGTATTTAACGTTTCTGTTGTTCTGACTGTTCTGATTTAGTTAGAAAACGATGGAGATATTAACAGAAGAGAGGATGCTGTTACCAGATTTTTTTTTCTCAGGCAATAGAAAAGTTGAGACAATAGATTTTACAAATGTCTCTTGGGGCTGTGACAGCAAATCTATTTATAGATTAACCAGAACGTGCTACTGAATCTTATGGAATCTCATTGGAGACAGTAATTGTCCCAGATTCCTAGGAATTTTTATGGAGGCTCTGTATATGGTACTTAGACGCAGTACTAAACTGTTAAAAATACATGTATCTACTTTATGCCTCTATTAATGATATTTCTAGTATTGCTATGGGCCATTTTCTTCCTTGAAAACAAGCAATGTTCCCACTGGAAACAATGAGAAATAGTGAAAGTGGCAATTTGTAATGAAATTATCTGAAATTACATTTGTCAGCTTCATCTGCTAGGAGGAAACAAAACAAAGCACAAAAATGCCCAACCTTAGGCTATGTAAAAATGCTATCAATTATCTACAATTTGGTTTTAAATGTTACTTAAGTATATAAGTTCAGTGATATTTAAATACCTAGAAGAATTCTGCTACTCTTATTAAAGCCAGGACAAAACCAGACATTGAATCTTGTAGTGATTAACCTCAGTTACCTAATCTACAAATTAGCAAGGATGTTGGAGGCTGATTAAAACCCCTTGTTGTTAACCTTATTTCAGAACAAGCCTTTTACATTGCACAACAACCTATGCACAGGGAAAGATGCAAGTGCAATGAGGGAAAGCATTAAAGATGTCAGTTTTGAGGAGAACAAAAGGTAGTGCAGGTGTACAGCAGTACAAAATCCTTCTATCAGCACTCCAGATTTGAGGATTGTTGACATGTGACAATTGAAAGAAAAAGGGGTACACTAAAATGCTGCCTGGAGAGTTTCAGACAGTCTGGCAATAATACTGGACTTGAGGTGTGATTTTGAACCTGTCTGAGCATCCCATGAGAAGTGTGACACTGGGTCACCTGTTAGTCTGTGGTGAGACAAGGCTGGCTGATGGCTGGGAGACTCCATCCAGCTCTCCTGTCTCTGCATTGTCTCCTGTCCCACCCTGCACAATCAGGAGGAGTGGGGGGCTGCCTGCCTGCTGTACCTCTGCAGAGCTTCTGGCCTAGAATAAGTTACTGCTGCTTTCATATGGATGAAGGAGGGTTGGTGTCCTGAAACTGTAGTCTGTATCCACCTACTGGAACTGTTGAATAACACTGCAGTAATTACAGCCCATACCTGAGAAATTTGAGACTCCACTGTCCTGACATTCTCTGGGAGGAGAGTAGATGCTATTTTGTCTGAGACACTCTGTGTATGCACTCTTTACTATTTTAAAAACATTTATGTATCAGTTCTTGATGTGTACAGGTTCTCCTCCCTGTGTACTGAAACGTGGACACTGGCACATGCACGGAGGTCAGGAAAGGTCTTGGGATACAATCAAAAAAGGGAAACTTAAGCTTAACATCAGAAAAAAATCCTGCAATTGAAAGTATTCTGTAGTGAGCCCAACCTCCCTAAGAGGGGAAGCTCCATTCACTAGAGTATTTAAAACTGCTGTAAAAGTCAAATAAATATGCAGTAGGAAAAGTTTTGCCTTGGCAATGAAACAGAACAGATGGCTTAGCAGATACCATCCATCCATAACATCTATGGTTTTGTCAGTGAGATGTTAAGTCTCTAGAAATAGCTTGCACAGAGCTTGTGTCAACTGGAGCTGTATAAACCATTACAGAAATCCATATCCCTCTGGGGTTTATTTAGTTTTCCTTTTAGAACAGCAGTAACAGTTAAAGTACAGAGTATACACTGGAGGTAAGTAACTAGCTGGGCTAATGATGCTTGGTTCTGTGCTGTGCCATTAGTTTTTGTCAGCTGATCATGAGCTGAAAGGGTTCAACTTCTGCCTCAGTCACAGTTACTTAACGTTTTTCTTCCTTCCCCGTCTGGACACAATCAGCATGTAAAAACTCATATGATCACCTTGGTCCAAAAATAATCAGGTCAGAAGTTGGATGCCTATTTCTATGTGTTTATGTAATTTAATTGGCCCAGACATTCTTGTCAATAGCTTAGAAATGTACTGCTATGATAAACAGTCTTAATGAGTATTTTGCATCTTTGTTCTAAAGAATAAATCTGTACTGGACCCCAAATCCTCTGCTGAGCCTCACCTTAGGTGCTTTGAAACAGTTGTTAACCTGAAATACTTGATTTTATTAGTGTTCATTTTTATGGTAAGACTCTAAAGATTGCAGTGGAAGTTGTCCTGGTAGAGAATATAACAACAATATGAAATGTTTTTGCAAAATGCACATATATTTTCATACATCTTATACTGTTATCATGCAATCACTTCATAAAGGCTACCAGGATGCAATGTTAATGTTGTAAAGCCAAACACTGAAGAAATCAGAAAGCCCCAAGTACCCCTTGCACCCCAGGGGAGCCTTGACTTTGACAAGGGACTCCTGGGAAGTCCCATCCTGGGTGTTGCAGCCTTGTCTGTAGCTGCTGTTTTTATGGTTTCATTGCCTGGTAGGAAGTGCTGGAATGAGCTAGGTGGGAGAGACTCCTCAGAAACTTCAACCACTAAAGTCCATTGCATTTTTTATGGATTAACATTGGTGAAGATTTTAAAAGATTTAGTCGGGTTTTGGTGGTGACCAGGTCCTACAAAAGTATACTTCTTAGCTGGACCCATTTCAAAGGTAGAGATGTTAGAACTTCACATTGAAAGAAAAATTTGCAGAAATGAGAAGGTGATTTTGAGTTACTTTGTGTTTTTGTCTTTTTGGTTGGTCAGTTTTTTCTTTTTTTTCCTTCTCCCCTCTCCCCTGCAAAAATCCCTACAAAAACCTAAAGTCAAGCACCTAGTGTGATGCAGACAACTCAGTGATAAATGAAGGCAAAATGTCTAAAATCTGGCAATGAGAAGCAACAGGAGAGTTCAGAATGGAAAGACAGTTGCTAAGCAATGTTAGCTGTGTCTTTTGTCATTTTTATGTATTAGGAATCATTGACCTCTTCCTCTGCTTTTATGAAAGACAGAGCTTCAGTCATACAGAACAGGACCCAACTTCACAGCAGTGTAGCAAACTGGCTTTTAAAAATACTTGAGTGTTTTGATACACATAAAATATTAGGAGAAACTTCCTAAAATATGTGTGGTAGATGGATTCCCAACTGCTCTTTGCAGCTCTGAAAGCCTCCTGTTTAATAGAGAATCCCTTCCAGCAAGCTCAGAAGACTGAAATGGACTGTAATCCAAAGCACAGCCCAAATACCCCTCTAGCACCTTGTGAAAAGGAAGAGCATCATGGTTGATGCTGATACCAGAGATAAATGTGAATTAAAGGGCTGCTAAGGGGCAGCTTTGGCACTGTGCTTAAACTGCCATTTTAGAAACGCCTTTAACAGTATGTGATAAGTGTATGTTTAAAGGGGGGGATGTATCTGGGGTAGGAACTGATTAAAAATTAATTTACAATAACGGCATGAAAGGTAGAAGAGGACAAGCTAATGTTTTATTTAAATGTCTTTACCAACCTATGTTTCTGCATTGTAGGTTTTGTTATGAAACTGAAGCCCATAGGATGCAATTCAGTCACAGCCTCATTTGGGCTGTGTGTGTGAAATTTTACTTTTAGGAAAGCAAATTATAAAAAAAAATTCTTTTATAGATATAAGACTAGCAAGATCAAAGCATCACGTAGAGAAAAACAAAAAAACAAACTAGGAGACATCTGTGTTAGTTTTGAATATGATGTAGTTTCCATTTACTAAGAAAAAAAAGCACAAAGGGTAAAGTCACTGGATGAAGCCAAGCCCAGAATTGCTGCATGATGGCCAGAGTAGTATTTTCTATTTTTCATGATGATAATCCACACCATCTGAATGCTGAAGATCTGCTACCATTCAGACTAACTGAATTAATGTCAAATGCATACAGAGTGCAGCACAAAGAACAATGCTGCTTATATGCCTCATAATCCTAAAAGTAGTTTTTGGAAAAAAACATCTGGGATCTTTGAGGTTTGCCTGGTCTGAATCAGCTTATAGGAGATGAACAAAATGCAGAGCAGGCAAAAGAAGTTGTGTGATTTTTAGGATACAATCTGCATGTTAATTAGTGGGTTGTTTCTGTCAGTTTGAACTAATCATGCTTTTTCCTATGCTAGCTAGAATTATGGGTTATGACGCTGGCCTAACAGCACAGCTGGACCTGGGTTAAAAAAAGTAGTAGCACTGCAAGACTGCAAGAAAATCTCTCTTATGACTGCTGTTATTTTAACTATTAAGTTATTGCAAAACTGCTGGAAAAATACATGTTTCAGTCAGATCATTGAATCCCTGTGTGAGTCCTCCCTCAAGAAACCCTCAAAAAGTCATGGACTGAAGTCAAGGAATAGAAGGAAATTCTTAAGGAAAAGGAATATTTTCTGATAATGTCAGTTATGGGAAGGAATGACTTCAGAAGAAGGGTAAGTGTAGTAATGGGGCTGGATATATTTGGTATTTTTGGCAGGTCCTTTGCTTCCTCACTGTCCTAGTGGTGGCTGGTATATGCAGTGCTTCTGCCTGTGAATGTGGCAATGTAAATTTTACTAGTTCCATTTCTAACAGTATAATTAAGCTTTCACTTAAATGGTTTTCTAAAGCATAATTTCCTTGATTTCCACAGAGATGCTTTTTATTTACTCCAGTTTTTGAATCCCAGCATTTATATAGAAGAGTAAGCCACTACTGAACAACCAAGACAAAGTTTATTTTGACTGGGTTCATTAAACAAAATCCAGTCTGTGGGTGTGTAACTGCTGAATCCACAATGAAGTTGATCTCTATGTATTTCCAGCAGAGGGCACATAAACACACCTTTTCCAGTCTCTCTACTATCCGCAAAGGAAAGTTCCACTGTGAAAACAGGAACATCAAGTTTTAGATATTGCAGATATAGACCATGAATATGTGAAAAGAAGATGAAATACAATCAAAACAAGCTTTTCATATAAAAGTAAGGACAAGTGAGCAAAATTTTGCAACATCAGCTTTTCAGCTGATGCTTTAGTGGATGTGAACCTTTTTTTTTAACATTAATCTCATGACTTCAGCTGTTTTCTTTCCAATTTTTCCCCTCTTTGGTTAGTAATCTTCTAGTATTATGTAAATGATACATAAGGATGGGGAAATTACATTCACTTTCAGTGTTCTCTATTGTGCAAAGTCTACTTTTTATTTTTCTTTAGCTGCAGATTCTGATTATCCTCAAGTTTCCTGCCAGATTTCTTCCAGCTGGTACTGCAGCACTCATCCCATGACCCAGCATATGCTTCTCCCTTGGACACCCAGTACTTCTTTCCTGAAGCACAATCTGAGTAATCTCTGGATCTGTGGATTTCAGTTTGGTGAGTTATAAGCAATTTACCTGATCTTCCTTCTCAACATCTCACCAGAATGACCCTGGTGTCTTCTCACATAGAATCTGTGCCTTCTGGGAGAGTGAAGGATGTCACTCTTGATGTGAGATTAATTTGCTTCCTGCAGAAAACTGATTCCCCAGCCAGGGAAAGGACATGACAGAAGGAAAATTTGTAGCTGCAGGAATTTTACAAGCCTGCAACTGTCATGCAGAGAAATTTCAGATGTTCACTTCAGCTAGTGATACCTGGTGCTTGTGTCTCAGTCTGACTCCATGTTTCTTGTATCCAGATCACCTCTATTTTCCTGTCATGCAAATGCCAAGAGTTTGCTTTTTGCTTTGAGAAAATATTCTCAAGTAGTGTTCATATGAACAAATTTTCTATTTTCTCATATTCATGTGAGGCACAAATGCATACAATGGGAGCATTATGACTTTTATATGTCATTGTAGTTTGCTTCATATGTCCCACAGTGAACATGTCCTATAGTTTCTGGGACCTAAGTCAGTATCAGAATCCTCAGGTGATTATTTTCTGTATTTGAAACAGACCTGAATTTTTTTATGGGTTTTAGCTAAGTGTATCAAAAAAAGAAGACACTTGACTTACAGCCCTTTAAATGTATGTGTACAATATGGTTGTATTTTCATTTCATTCCACGTCTCCAAGTGATGTCCAGGGACTTCAGATATATGTATTTCATCACAGTAAAATACTTCTGTGACTTTGGCAATCAAAAGTGTACAATGTCAGTTAGTAGCTGTTGTTATAAATATCAGTAAATGAGGGATATTTCCAAAACCAAATGGACTTTGTTGCGTTTGTCTGCATGCTGGTGTTACTATTTATAGCACCAGAATGTCTACAAATCACAGTGACAGACACCTGTGTTGTGGTGCCACCCAGTGAAGGGCTGCAGTCTATGTCAGTAACTACAGATGCAGCAGAACAACCAACACTCCCATTTGCATAATCCCAGGCTTTGGCAACAAGGGGATTATTTTGATAATCAAGTGTATGACCCAGACTCATGGGCTTTGAGAGTCATGACCTCTCCTCTCTTGGAAAAAACTGGCATATCTAATCACTTATAACAAGTACTTATTCATCATATGGCGGGACAGGAAAAGTGCTTGGGCTGGATTTTCCACAGCTGATAGTCACTCAGGGTTGCTGTTGAAGAGGACACTAGGCTAAAAGCCTCTCTCTTCTATGGTTAGTTCAGAAATAAAATCACCCCAGGCTTCTCAGTTCTCTGTTTTGTTAAGCTCTAACAAGTGGCAACTGTCTGAATAGCCAACGAAGAGAAGGAGAATATAGAAAATGGCAGCTTTTTTTTTTTTTTTTAATTTACCTTGCTATTCTGTTTGTGTTGACAGTGTAAATTAGTAGCCTTTTACTGAAAATTTTGTCTTTCATGTGCTTGTCTTTTCCCAAAGGCTTATGGTCTTCTGCATCACGTTAGATTACTCTTGTAACTAACAACTAAGTTTAATACGAAGGGACTAAACCTGTAAAAGGAAGCTGGAATAGAGGATGGATGCTGGATCTGGCATAGGAGGAGGCTGTTTGGCTGGCTGCAGCCCTAGGCTGTTGTCCAACAAAAAATTAGAAATTAAATCTAAGGCAAGCACTCCCACACAATTTGCTCCTCCTGCCATTTTCCTTTATTTTTTTCATGGCTCAGTTTAGTGTCACATCCATCCATTTTCACAGCCTGAGAGAGCTGAAAGTTTAGTAATTGCATATTTGTAATTCCTAAGGCATTCTGACTGTTTTTGCTGCAATGGGAGAAGAGTAAGATGTATTCTGTAATAGAACCACATTACTTCAGTAAGAAAAATGGAGAATATTTTTGTGGGGCAATAGACCAGCTGGATGTTAACTCAGAGATGTCAGATGATGTCATACCTGCATGACAGAGACAGGCTGTTTGCAAGTCACAGGGCTATTTTTTTCTCCACACAGGACATGTAAGGCCATTTGGATAATTTTTTATGGCTTACAGCAAGGGGGTAGTGATTTCTGTGCTAAATGGGACAAGATTTTGAACTATTTGGAACAGATGGAGAGACAATTGGTCTGCTGAGATAAGAATGGGAAGTTTCTATGCAGATGGATTAAGACCTTTATAATTTAAAATGTTTTTTTCTATCTCCCACCTGTGTCCAGCATACAGCTAAATATTTGCATTACCTATCCTAACATATGCACTCATTTGCCAAGCCAAATAGTTAAAAATTCCACCTTTTCTATGAACTAGCAACACCCTGAGATTTATCTTTCAATTCTGTCGTAACCAAGAAATACTGTTCTGCAAGTGGAGGATAAAGATATTTTAAGAAAAAATGTAAGAAAAACAAAAGCAAGATATTCTGGTAAAAGGAATTTGTTTGTGTAAAGTAAGTGATATCTAAGACACATGCCTTGTATTTCTGTGGCCAGTGAATCAGGAGGAACTTGTTTATGGGAAGGGTGATTAAATCATTGGAACAGGGAGCCCAGGGAGGTGGGGAAGTCACGTCCCCAGAGGTATTCAAGAAACCACTGTATGTGGCACTGAGGGCTGTGGTTTAGCTGACAAGGCAGTGGTTGGTCAAGGATTGGACTCGATGGCCTTAGAGGTCTTTTCCAGCCTAAATGCTTCTGTGACTCTGTAATTTGGCTGCAAACTTGTCTTCCTGTGGAGCTACCAGGGGAACACAGCAGTTTACCTGCAGCACCAGGAGGTTTGGTCACTGCCAGCATGCAGTTCAGTGATTTACTGGGGCTGTTCTCCAGCAGCAAAGAGCAGAAAGTAAAAGTAAAGTCACAAACCCCTTACCTGCCCTGTCAGTGGGGTCAGTGAATGGTGCTTTCTGCCAGCCGGTAAGCCTTGGGATAGCTGCTATTGCAGGACTGACCTAAATTACTGCTCTAACTATAGGCTTTCAAAATATTCGCCTCAGTAAGTGGAGGGGACTGAAGACAATGGCTGTAGTTTTAGTTGCTTCTTCATAACTGGTTTCAGATTTTTGGACATTTCCTGCGGCCTTACAAGATGACCATTGCTTGTTTGTTTTCTGGGGTCAAGAACATATTTTTTCAACAGTGTTTCCCTTACACAGGAATTTTCAGATTTTCCCACAACAATTAGTAAATATTTGAATGTGTTTGTGTGAGAATCTGTAGGTCAGATTATTTGGCAAAATTTCAGGAGCTTTTTTAAAAGCTTTTTAGCATTTCTCAATCTGGTTACCTGGAAAAAGGCCAAACAATAATACCCTTACATATCAGCCTCCACAGTAGCACGAAGTCCTGCTGTTTCTATGACAACAAATAGCTTTTTCAGCTCCCCCCAGATCGGTTCTACGAAGTACAGTAAGTAGCCTGTACAACAGATTAGTGGGAAGATGACAAGCCTTCTGGATTTGAAGGTGTCCAGGTACCTCTAAAGGTTTGTATTCCTCAGACCTGTGTTATGCAAATGCTACAGCCGCAAAACGCAGTGCAGCAGGGAGGTGCCTGAGCGAGCTCCGGGCTGGGGAGCCCGGGTACACACAGCAGCCTGCCAGTGCATAAGGCACTGTGAGTTCAATTGCTCTGCTGACAAGTGACTTGTGCATGTTGGTTTGTCTTGTCCAAATGATTCCCACTGCAAGGAAGCTGTAGTACAGAAGGAAGATATTCTTAAAGAAAAGCTGTTTGACTGTCTCTGTCCTGTCAGCATTCAGTGGTGTCACATATCACACTAAAAGAAATCACTTCAGACTAGGAACAAATTTTCAAGTTTTCCTCAGGTCTTCCCATGCTTTTCCTTCCACATTTCTGAGAATTCTTTTTACAGCCTGTTCCCCTGCTCTTCCTGAATCAACACTGAACAGGTTTTCGCAATCTCACTTCTTTTAGCAATTTTTTATTTATTTAATGGTCAAGTTCCAGGTTGCGTTGTCCTTCTAATGCCTTCTCCTACCCTTGATCATCACTATTTATTTCTCCCTTAGCTTTCAAAACATGGCTTATCCCTGGAGGCTGCTTCTCAGAATTTTCTCTGTCTGTTTCTGTTCAGAATACCAAATCTGTGGCAGTTTGTGGGGAATTCCTGGCTGTCCTTTGTCCCTGGCAGTGGCAGTGATGATAACATTGGCCTGCTGCTCTCCAGGCATGTCCTCTAAGTCTACTTCATGGAGCTGCCAGAGTAGCAGACCTTTGTGGACTCTTTCTGATGCACATTCCTTGAAACTGTTTAGAGGAGAAAACTCAGGCAGCTTGCCTTCTCTGGTGGCAGTGAGAGCAGTGAACACAGCTACATCTACCTGCACTTTTCACTCTGCATCCAGGACAAACACACTTGTCACCCATCTGTTGTTATGGCTTCAGAGGAATCTTCCTTTGCTGCCTGACTAGGCCAAAACACTGATATTTGTCTGCAGGAGCTCAGGACCTCTGGACAACGAACCAATATGATTTCACAGACGCCACCTATTGTTTACATTACACACCTATTTATACATTCTAAAACTACTCTTCACACAATCACGCATCTTTTCATCGGTGCCCCTGTCCTGTCCACACACACATGCATCCCTCGGGGCACAGGACAGGTTACAGTCCAGGTGTTCAACTACCCTCTGTTATCTGGCTCTTGTGGTCCTGTTTTCTTGTTTTCCAGCCTCTTCTTTCTTATTTTTAGAATAGCCCTCTATCTCAGCAACCTTGAGAATTTCCAGAGGGCCTGATAATAAACTCTAAATATGGTTTGGCTGGAGCACATCACGGCCCAAGCTATTCAGATACGTTGCTACACTTATCCACAGGAGACAATCTTTTCTTCTGTGTCACCTATTGAGATTTTAAGCTTTGAAGAGAGCAAACTGTATCAAAGATGGTGCTGAACAGACTGTTGCCCTTACCCAGTTGTTAGTACTTTGTGCTGTGAATGTACATCTGTAAATGTCATTCTGTGTTCTATGGAGAAAAGACTTCCTCTTTAATCTATTTTGTTTCAGCATTTGCTGTACCTTATTTGTTGAAACCTTTTCAAATTGTAAACTAAATCAAGACAACAGGTTTACCCTACTGACTTTTAAACCAGCACTCTCATTTATTAAAATGTGATTTCTTTACTCACATGTCATGGAGAGACAAAATGAACCAATAGAAAAATGCTATTAAAAATCTCTTCATGAAGGAAAATCTGCTAAAATTCCAGCAGGGTGTGATACTGACTCTAGTATAAATTATATTTTCTTAAGTGCAAATGTGCCAGCAGTACTCTGCATTATGTCCTGCATTTTTCACCTAATAATGTGGATATAATTATCAAATGGACTGGAATACATGCAGCAAAATATATTAGCATTCCAGAAGCAGTGATGGGCCAGGGTTGAAATACTCTCTTGTTCCTCAGGGAGCCGCAGAGTCATGCCAACATCCTACTGAAATTCAGGTCAGGTATTTAAAATATGGTATGAAGACAAAAAAAAAGGGGAAAAAAAAAAAAGAAAAAGATATTTCAGTATTCTTAATCAAAGTAAATGAAACTTCCCCTAGATGAAACTGTCTATGCAGGGTTTTTTTAGGAAGAAAAATAGTGCTACAAACTCCTGTGGTAGACTTTATGTGGGGAAAACCTTTGTCCAGCCAAAACCAAACTACCTGGATATGAGATGAGAGACACTTAATAGTAGTGTAAGAAGGAAAACTTTCAAAACCTCCAATGCGATTTTGCTATTTTCCTGATGAAATGTCTGAAGAGAGGTGTCCCCATGGGCTGGGGGTGCAGAGGGATGATGAGGACAGGCTAGGACACACATAGCAGGTGCAGTGAATACAGCACCAGCCTGTGAGACTGCAGTTTGCTTTTTATCTCTGCCCCTCAGACAATTTTCAGAGAAGGAGACAAAGAAAGGTTGCCAACTGAGGTTGCCAGTGGTTGTTTACACTCTTGAAGACTGGTCAGATCCCTTGGTAGGGCTGGAATTGTTTCCAAAGACTTCAGTTATGCTCAAATTCCAGGAGCAAACCAGTAACGTTACAGACCTAATATATATTCTCTAATTGCTGCATAATGGGATGGGCACTTGGAGGTATTCTGGTTAGGCACACCTACCCATCGTGCCACAAAATCATGATGTGTTGAATATGAAGATGATTTATTCATGTTTATTTCTCTCAGACCTAAGAATGAAGTTCAGTTGTGTGTTTCTTGTTAATGGTATGTTCTGTTATTGCCCAAGTTGATGGTTTATACTCTCCCACCCCACATTGTCAATCTACCATGAGTCTCCTGTCAATCATACCTTATCCCCACCACATGTTTGGAATTCCACTTTGGAAATCCCCTAAATTTTGACATTTGATTAGTCTATGTGACCTGATTTCCCCCCCTACCTCCCTCATTGGATGATGATTTTGTGAACCCTGCCTTTTATCCTCCCCAGAGTATCTCTGATTAGCTGATGCTTTGTACCCTCCCTTTGAAAAGCCTCCATATTTCAGCTGTTGCACGCTCGCATTTTCTGTCTTTGGCCCCCAAGATTTCCCAGAGCAATAAATCTTCTATTATCCCATGCAAAAGACCTCCTTCCCATCCTTGCCTCCTCAGAGCCCAGAGTGACAGCCAAAAAGCTGTAGAGCAAGTGCTCTAGTCACACCTGGGGTCGTCCTGCTCCTGGGGTGTGACCCACTCCTGGTACTGGCTGAAGTGGTAGAGCCAGATAAGCTCTGGCCCATGCAATAAAGTTACTTTTCAGTATAAGAGAAGAAACAAACATTCTTTAGTGGAATTTTAAATTATGTCAACCAGAAGATGTCCTTTGCTGTCATGGCAGAAAATGTCAAGGAGATATCCAAGGGCAGGAAGATTGATGGAAAAGGAATTGTCAGGGGAAATGTATCAGGAGCTTAAAGAACTATGTGTGGTAGTAAACATATTATATTTTTTATTTGCCTTCTGCTCTGAGACTTACAAAAAAATCAAAGCAATTTTCCTGGCTACAAGCTAGAACTGTAAACCTCATGAATACCAAATATATAGATAATCCAAATACATTTGCAGTCATGGTTTGTACAAGTAGATAGGACAGTTCTGTGAGCCATTTGAGGAAATTTGCAGGTGATATAGTGGGATTTGACCTTGCCAGTATTTTATACCAAAAGAGGGAAACTTGCCATTAGGAGGTGCAGACTTGAGAGGCAAAGGTCAGATAATTCAGTAAAGCCACTATTTAATGTAGAGTTTGCTGAGCATAAATGTTGATATGTGAGAAGCAGCATTGATTAAGTTTGGTGTTTTAGGTCCTTGTTAATACTGTACCACTTTATGGATTGCCATGGAAAATCATAAGCAAGAAAAACCACAGGAAGAACAGCGTGATTCTTTAATTATGCAAGGAGTGAGAGGGTCAGCTATTTTTCCTAATCAAAATCACTAGCAGCTAGAGAAAATGGGAGTTGTGGTCGTTTAATATGTAAGTAATCTAACTCTCCTTTTAAAAATACTCCCTGCTAATGCCTAGTGCATGACACAAATACTCAGCAGGCCAGTGGGGCCAGGGCAAATGCTGCTAATTCTTGATAGAGTTTCACTGCTGCAGGGTGTGTCAACAGTAACAGTAGGACATGGAGCCCTGTTTCAGCACCCACCAACACTTTTGACATATTCTCTATTACTTAATAAATTAATAATGACCCAGTCAGATCTGCACTGCCCTCTTAGGATTTGAGCCAGTTTGTCAAAGTCACTGCCATGTTCTGGGAATACCTTTGGAGTTTGCAGCTTAGCTCATGATCAGAGATGAGGCAGGGCATGGAGAAGTTTGCATCCCACTCATTCAGCCTATCAGTGGTCGAGTGGTCCCTTGGAACCTGCTGTGGTACTACACAGATTAAAGCAAGCCTTGGCTGCACTGTAAGCCTGAGACAAACTCCCTGTATTCCTGTTTGTATGAGCCTTTTAAAACAGAATTACAACAGCAGCAATAATGAGTGATGGAGCCTTGTGTCCAATGTAAAGATCTGTAATGTGTGCTGTGATGAAGATAAACAGAGCACTGATTTTTTAGACATAAGAAGAATTTGCCACAAAGTGAAAGTTTCAATGATTGTGCAAACCTCTGCTTTCTCTTTTGATTGATAGACTGGTCTCTTTCTGATTACATCACACTGCCAATCTGGATTATTCCTAGGACTCAGAATAATTTTGGGTTAGTACTAGCTACATAAAGAACAAAAGACTTGTATATAGTTTTAGATGCTCTTTTACTCTGTGGAGTTTTGTAGCAAAATCTTTCTTCTCCCTGCCTTATCTCTAAGTTTTGATGAGAGTAGAAGCATGTCCTAGTTTCTTCATCAGGTGCTTTTCCAAGTATTGATTAAGACTGATGTAAATTTCAGGGATTCTGAATGCAAGCTAAATTTTAACTACAGTTGAATTTTCTCTTTTCATGAGATTGCATGTCAAAATATTATCTGTCATGCTTACACACTAATATAGCAACCAAGAGAAAAAAGCGATGAAAACAAACATACCAAAGCTGCTCTTCTCTTCCATGTTGCCAACTTGCTTTTTATGGCTGTGGCAGCAGCAAAGGGCCAAATAGTAGAAGAAATGCTCAGTTTGAAAGGAAGAATTACACAGATCCTTCAGTCTCTTGAAGTTTGTGAGCCAAAGTTAATATCGCAGGGAAATCCTTCACACTTGGGATTTGTATGTTAACTTGAAACTAGGTAAATTACATGTTGGATTTAATTGATAGTAACTCTTGTAGGGCCATGCCTATTAGCACATCTCTTCCTTGTAACTTTGTTCCCTATCTCCATGAAGTTAGTCTAGAGGCACAAGCCTAAGGGGAAAAGAATGCCATTTTTATCCACGTCCATCAGATTTTTTTTTTAACTTACATCATTTAACAGTTGCTTTTTAGTCTTTCCCTATTTTCTTACATCTCTTCTTCTACTTGACATGCTAGAAGGTCAGACACAGAGCTCTGACAATCTTTGCTCCTCTGCTCCAACATGCAAGTTAAATGTTCCAACAGAACCCTTGCCTTGGGGAATAGAAAGAGAATATGGCTGTAACTCCTTTTTGAATGTTGTATCAGCTCCTAATTTAAGGCTTGGTAGCATTCACAGCAACTCAAACCCCACTGTCTCTTGATGTCCCTCAGCATTTCACAGCTAAATATTGTGTGACTGCTGCTGCAGGGTGATTTTAATCCCTTCAAAAGATGTGTCTATTTAAGGCATATCATGGGTCTGCATTGTTCACAAACCCGTTTATAACAGACCCTCAACATCTCTTCACACTCAGGTGTTAAAGGGCATAAGTACTTTGCAGAGAGTGCTCTAAAAGACAGAGGTATGGGCTCTGTGGCTCCTTTACCCATGGAAACAAACACTGTTGACTTCCATAAACATTCACAAACTCCAGAACTGAGAACTAAAGCTTATAGTTGTTTTGAACATAAACTGACAAGAAAAAAATAGTCTTAGCATAGTTTTTGAGAAATGCTTGCTATTGTCTTAACATGTCTCATGACATTGACAAAAGAGTCATATAGTAATTATCCACTTTTAATTTTTAAATTAAGTTATAAGGGAACAGGGAAATAATGGCTTTGCTCATGCACTAGCAGTTATCTTCTGTTTACCACTGCTCAGAATATCCCTGAGTCATTTGTTATATCTGTTCTCCAACTGTGTTAAAACTAGGACAACATTGCACTGAAATTTGCATGCAGAAATTTGGTTGCATCATGCTAACTCAAGATATAAGTATGGACAGGCTAAAATACAACTAGCAAATAAGAAGTGTGAAATTGAAACAGGAATAAATGCCAGTTTCACTCAGAAGTATGCTGCTAATAAATATAGTGTATTAAAAAGTGCTATGCATAACTTCCAAATGTGTTCTTCAAATGCTATAAATTTGCAGAAAACAAACTGATTTACACATGCAACTAAAATTATAGTTCTTCCATTTGTGACACATCACTTTCAGTGTTTGAAGATAAATAAAAATCTGCTTTTGGTGTTAAGCCAAAAGCCCTAAAGAAAGAACTGTTGGAAATGTGTTAGAGTTTATAGATTTGCTACTGGTTTCCTAACTGGGAATTAATAATATCTTTTAAATTATTATGTCACTATTTGACTTCATTAGAAAACACGCATGAGTTAGATTAAAATTGATCTTAAATTACAAGCACTTGTTTAGAAAATGTTCTAAAACTGATGAGCTGTGACTTTCTGCACACTGTGTCATTTCCAAACCACTGCAAAACAAACTGTTACTGTGAGTTGATTGTTCCAGACTTCACAGATTAAAATGCTGGGTGATGCTAATTCTTGTATAGGTTAGATTGCTCCCTATAAGTCTGTGTGCTGTGGAAATTAAATGATGGAAATAGAAAGAAAATTAATTTTGAAATATATTTGAAAGGTCAGACCATTTTATGCTCAAATTAAACCAAACTATGCGAGGGATTAAGGATAGGCTTTTTGTGCTGCAAGAGTTTTGGACTAGGTTTTGGAATTCTTCCTCTTTTCTTTACTGTGCTAGCTCACCATCTGCAGTCTCTCCAAATGGCTCCAACAGCAGGGTACAAAAAATATACAACTCTCAATAAGAAGGTGACCTTTCTCCTCTGGGCCCAGTGAGATAGCTCAGGTCACTGTTACAAATGCATGCTTTGCTAGAAACTCTGCTGGAATCACTATGGATTGAATAGTGACTGTATTATATTTGTCTTTTTGTTTTTGAATTCTTTATTTTTTTAAAAAATTTAAACCCTGCTGACAGCCAAACACAACAACTAAAAGATAAAACAGTAATGGAGAAATTGCTTGGATGGAAGGTCATATAAACAACCTCAGCCATCTGAACATATGTGTTTATTAGACATATCTGCCAGATGGAACTTCCTCTGAATTTTATTGGTTCTTTGGTTGCTATAAAACAATTGCCTTTGTAGAGACCTCATTGATTCTGGAAGAGATTGATTCTCCTTGGGTTTTGAGTTTTTTCTTTTTTCCATTTATACATGAGCACAATCTAGGTTTCATTCTAAAAGTCTTGTAGATAAGAAAATCACCTGTCTGATTTGTAAAACACTTTAAGTGGTGGTGTAGAATGAACTTAATGGTAGAAAGAGCCAAGTCCTTTCATTTTTACTTTTTGCTGGGAGCTGTGCTGTCGTTTGAGCAAAATTCTTTCCACACAAGCACTGGGAGGGGTGGTAGTGGTAGGTGAGGAAGTGGATGGAAACCCTAAATACTAATAAGAGTATTTAGAGCTACTTAACTGTCATGGAAATGGGATTCAGACAGACTGAGAGATATAGCAAATTAATTTGTTCCTTGTTCACTAAAGATTAATTTTCTGATTTCCCTGTAATGACACCATGATAGATAGAGCACTGACAACACCTTAAAATTTGTTCATTACCAGCTGTAGTTCTTAAGGGTGAGCAACACGCTTCTGCCAACAGCGAGCTTCAACAGGGCACCATCCGCCTGATTCACACTGTCGAGTGTCCTGGGTCACTGATAAGAGCCTGGACCAGCCTTACTGGGGCCTTCCACCCCAGGAGCAGGATTTAAACTCAACCCTGAGCTGCCAGTGTCTGTTTAAGCAGTGCTTCCAGCTGCTGTCCACCTTAGGCACTGCTTATGCTTGCCCATGGACTCTTGCCCTCACATGGGATTCCTGGCATGGTGGTAGAGCTGTCCTGTCATTGTGGGTCTGTCTGGAAATCTCTAGGCTGTGTCTGACCCATTGACCAGTGAGCCTGGCCTCAGACTTGCCCTATCACCTTGAATCCACCTGATGGATGGAGATCCTGGTTAAAGCTGGCTGCCATCTCCAGAGCTGCCCTGCTCTCTGTGTCAGGTGGTGTGGGATGGGCCCTGCTGCCATCCCCAGTTCTCCTCTTCACCTTGTCTGGGCTCATACCTCTATCTTCAGACCTCGTATTTTCTTCTGCTTAGGTAGTTCCTCTGCATATAACTCCACATTTATTTGAAACCAGGATCTCGGAAAAAATGTTCTTAAGCTCTTTTCAATTTAGGAGAACAAAGAATCATTTAGCATATATAAATTGCAGAAGACAGATGCATAATATTGATTACAAAGACAGAAAATAATTTTTTTACATTTTAAAACAGTAAAATGTTAGCAGTAAGAAGTTCTAAATACCCAATTGCTTTAATGCCTATGTTCCTTTGGTGGCTCTGTTGGATTTAGGGTATTTTATTTCTCATATTGGTGCACTAAGTTTCTTCTAGTTTCTCCTAACCCTAGTATCTGTTTCTAATTTGATTTTTCAGAATACTTATGAGTCTGTATAACTAAAAATAATAATGTATCCAAGTATATAAATCAGATCACTAGAGGCTAAAATATGCCTTTATGCATCTAATCTCCTTGCTTCAATATCTGGAGAAGCATAATGCAAAAATACCACTGCATGACTTCATAAATATAGTGCAAGCTAAATTGAAGATAATTTCACCTAAGCAAAGCATTCACAACAGAAATACAATTTGGCTATGAAAAAGGAGGGTATTTGGATCAGGGCTGTAATTTGGCTTGTTTTGAAGATGTTGAAAGGTGTATTACTTCAGTCAGGGAAGACAAGACATGCTATGCTATTTATAACTAAAGAATTAGAGCAAGTTGTGTATGCTTAAATATATATTTCTTTTAACAAGTCTACTTATGTTCATGTGACTTTCTGCCAGCATTCAGGGTTATTTTGAACAGGGCTGGAAATATGAACTAACTGGAGTTGAAAGAGTGCTTGTGAGATGATAGACTCCACAAAATGCCAAGGGTCCTTGAGGACAATGAAGCAATAATAAAACTTGTGATTTGTTTTTGTAGCCTCTGCTGGTCTGGTGAGGTTTATTCATCCTAGATTTGCAGCTAAGATCAAAGGGAACCTTTAAAATGTTGGCATAAGGAAGAGGAAAGATTGAGCAATTTGCCAGGGGCTGCCCCATGAGCCTTTCTGAGGGCTGATGGGAATGCAAAGATAAATGAGAATGACATCAAGTGAAGCAAACTGTCTTTGCCCATGGCTGAGATGGAGATAACTGGGTTGAATAAGAGCTACTAGTACTTTCACAGCAAGGTTAAAGTTTAGGAAAGGGTCAGAGTGCAGAATATCAATAAATAACACAGGATATCAAGGCATAGTTGAACTAAGTAGTAAAGTATCTTTGTGTCAGTATGATTTCCCCTGCGTAGGGTTTTCAGTGATCACTCCATTATAATTTTCTTGTACAATGAGTGAGTGTTCACTATTTTTCTTCTTTTATCATTTTTTTTAATTGACTCAGACTTCTATCCAGAGTACCATTTGTTTCTAAGCACAGAGGAAACTTATCACCCATGAAAAGGTAGTCTAACTTTTTTATTGAAAGTTTCTTTAGGCTGGATTTGTGAGGAATTGTGAGGAATGACGTATGTATAGCTGAATATTTCTTTATGTCCACTTTGAAAACTGTGATTCTAGATACATTTGAAGTTAGAGCTATGGATACATTTTTAAATTAAATTTTTAACTTCCTAAGAATCCTTGTTTTGATGGCTTAAATAACATTTAAATTTGAGAAGTAATTTCAGCCAGTTGCCCCCCTGCCACACTGAATTTGGCTCAGCATCCTCTATGCATTGTCCATGCATGAGGAAACAGGAGTGTGGGTTTCCAAAGCTGCTGGAAGTTGGCAGTCTGTTTTGTGCTGAATTCCTGTGGCTTGTGAAGACTGATGACAGTACACGTGGACAGAAACAAACCAACCCCAGTCATACTACAGTCAATATTTCTTTTTAGACTGTAAGGCTTCCTGTATTAAGTGATTGGTATTCTTATTTGGTGTCATACCCTTCTGATGTCTGTGGATTACGTTATTCTTCCCCATAGCCACTAGAAACCACCAAACCATCTGCAAGTTGTAGTTGCATATGCTGGAATCTCATAAATTCATGAGTTTCATATTTCTCCTTTGTTATCCATTGAACCCTAGCTCTGGGATTTTTATGGACTGTCTGGTCCTGTTTGCTGCATGCCCAAAACAATGTGATGCAAGACTGGCTAAGGCAAATGCAGGCACATACAGAGGCTTGTGGATTGGTACTTGAAACTCCACTGGGAGATGGCCAGGACTTTGTAAAGCAACCCCTCTGTGAGCACTACACAACCATTTTTGCAGCAACACTGCTAGTTGCCCTACTACCCCCACAGGTGGTTCAGGTGGGGCGGGGGAAGAGACAGTGTAATCCATCTGTCCTCCTCACCATGGTGTTGCACCTGGAGCCATGAAATAAGCATCACATAGCATTAGAGGGGTTTTCAGCAAATGTTCAGCTCTGCAGAACTACTGCAAACTGGTGGTGGCTGTGGAAGATCAGGCCATCAAGATTGCTGGCTGGAGATATGTAGTGGGATGACTGTGTACTACAACCAAATGCCTACCTAGCTGCCCCCTCATTCTCCTTGTCAGCAGGATGAGAGGGCAAAATGAAATAAAATAAAAATCTTAGAGGTTGAGACAAAATCCAGATCACTTATCAACTACAATTACAGGAAAAACAGATTTAGTTAGGGGAAAATAATTTATTGCCAATTAAATTAGATTTGGATGGCCACAAACACAGGAAATGAAATAACACAGTGAGCAATATAGAGGGGATAGGGGATTGTAGTCACTTCATAACAGTTCCTATCTGCTGCTCCTTCCTCCTCATTCTTCTCTCTGTTCCTCTGTGCCCTCTCTACAGGCTGGGGTTTCCTTCAGGGCTTCTCCACCTGCTCCAGTATGGGCTTCTCTCTGGGCTCTGTGCCCTTTGGATGCCTGGAGGACCTTCTTGTCTTTCCCTCCTTCTCTGACCTTGGTGGTTGCAGGGATTTTTCTTCCCCTTTTTTCTTGCTGCCTGGCAGAGTTTTGCCCTTTCTTCAATTTTATTTTTTTTGGTTTTTTTGGTTTTTTTTCCCCAGAGGCACCACCACCTTCTCTGAGGGCTCAGCTGTGGCCAGCTGTGGGGCTCAGCTGTCTGGTTTGTGGATCCAGGAGGAATCAGCCCCAGCCTCCACTCACAGTGGCCATTCTCACTGCCAGTGTCCACCACAGACACCTGATCCAGGGTGTCTGACAGGGCACCCTGGAGCACATGGATCTGCCCAGCCCACGGCTGGCTGCCCGTGGGGTCAGTGTCCTGTGGGAGCCCTGCTGCTTCACGCAGGTTCTGGCTAGGAAATGCTGGCAGCTCTTTGGGGTTTAGTGAGCTAGTCCCTGCTGCCCTGTGAAAGTCAGTGAGGCTTCAGCTTCTCCAGAATAAAAGTAAAGTCCTTGATCAAAAGCTGGGTTCTTTGTGAAGAAAGGCTTGTGATGCTGGGGTCCAGCATAGTGTTGGGTTTTTTGTTTATTTGCTTTCCCCAGGTGCCTTAAGTGAGAGTGCTGGTCATGGCCCTTGTTATTCTGGGAGACTCTGATCACCTGATCATCATTAGTCTTAATTGCTTGCCGCTGATTTCAATCACAGACATAAATTGGGTGAGTATATAAGCAGCTGCAGAATAATAATGTGATGGGGCTTGGGGGAGGTTGGTTTTGGCTTGTGAGAGGAATTAAGGGCTGGTGAGATGAGGGTTCTATAAGAAGATGTTGAGAGAGCCTTGTCAAAACTACTGAGGACACTTACTATGAGTACTGGAGCTGATTTTAGTGACTTCTGGAGTTGCGGCTATGGTATGTATTTCTTAGTGCTTTATGAAGCTGTCTGATGTAAGCAGGAATGTTTCATGAAAGTGTTTTTGAATATTATTTCTTGAGTATTTTTATGAAATCATAATTGGTTTTGTTAGAGGTTAAGATTTTTTTTTTTGTATGTGAGCTATTTTCTGCAATCTTTATGAAAAGCTTGTGTGTGTGTTTATTAGAATTTTGTCTTCAACTCTTTATGCTCCATTTATATTGTAATAAAGTATTACTAAAGTTGAAAAGATAATGGGGATGTAGTCTGGAGAGTTCTTAATGGATATTTTTCACAAAATTAATGAAATCTTTAGGTAAAAACAGTGTATTTGTTTAGTAGTGTTTTAATGAGAGTTCTAATAAATATAAATTCGAGCATTTTTCTTCAGTGTTTCCACAGAATATTGGAACTAGTTTATGAAGTGTCATGGATAATGCTCTGGAATTATTTATAAATGTTATTTAATGAGTTTATATAGGGTTTTTTTGTGTTTGATAGCTTCAGCCAGTTTTGGTAGTTCTGGCTATTGTGGACCTTGAATGAAAACATTGGTACCTTCTCATAAATACAGATACATATATGTACCTATACAAATGCACTAAAGTTATTAGTATTTGTTCTTTAGCTTTACTGAATGGAATTATTACAATTTTTGTGATTGTTCTGGGGCACAGTCCCAAATGTTTGTGTCAAATCACCAGCAGTTAAAATGCTGGAAGCTGGAAATCAATTGTAGCAGAGTTCACGTTTAGGTACTCACTACAGGAATATGCCAGTGCTAGGGAAAAAAGGTGCAGACGAAGGTTTCTACCATACAACTTGCTTTCAGCTTGGCCTGCTGCAGGAATGTGGGTCAGCTGTGGCAGAGAGCACCAGCGCGTAGCTGGAGGCACTGCAGGGCTCTGGGCAGTGCCAGGGGCTGGTGGGAGGCAGGAGCTCGCTGGGACCAGCTGCTTCCAGCACTGAGGGGCTGCAGCAAGCTGCTCCTGGAGAAGCAGAGTCTTTGCCTGGAGCATGATCTCAAGCCAAGTGGTCTTTTTATTCCTGAGCTCCTTGCTGTTATTTTCCACTGAGCCGTGGCTCAGAGGAAGGCTCTCTGCAGTGAGCTGTTGAGCAGTCAGGCTGTTGGCTCCGTGGCTCTGGTGGGTCCTGCTGTGTCGCTTCACTGCCTTCTTGGTAGGTCCAAGCTTCCTTGCTGAGCTGTCTGGACCTCAGACTTTGGGGGGCATCTTCAGTCGCATTTTTCCCTTCCTTCTCTCAGTTTCCCCTGCAGATCTCTGTGCAGTTTTTGAAATACTGAAAGGCAAAATGTTGCATCATTCAATAGTGTCCCCAAGAGAACTGAAAGTAGCAGATGGTTGTTATTCTTTCCAATTTCCAGCACAGATTAAGAAAAAAAATCTTTTATTTGAACTACCGTCCCTTTGGACTTTTTCCAGTATTGAGACTAAAGATTTTGGGTTTTAATATCTCTTCTCTTACAGCTTGTATTTGAAAGAAAATTTACCCCTCGTGTCTTTGTATGGTATGCATTTGTATGCTTCTGTATGGCTGTTCAGGCAAGCTTGGTGCTGAGAGGGGCAGCAAGGTGGGGGCGAGCTTTAATGTGAGGCAAAGTGTAGGAAGGGCTCAGTTTGCATTAATGAGGTTTGCAACAGTGTAGGAATCTATTTTGAAGAATTAATTTATTTTTTTTTGTATATTAAGGAAATCAGAGGGTTGATTGTTTAGAAGTAAAAATGAGCACAAAAAGATACAGAACAAGATAGTTTGCCAGACTACTTCCCCTGAGGTACAGAAAAAGCACAGTGGTCTAGTCTAGAGCAAGTGGTAGGGCAACTCTGCTTTGCAATGTCATTACCGTTAGGTAACACTATTTCTTAAAATTCCATTTGATGTCTTGGGGAAATATGGCAGTTCTACAAGAAATGGTTTGAACAGAAGGGGCTGTTTGCCTCTTGTTCCTACCACATAAATACCTCTCTATTTTTGTGAATTCTCACGTGAATGCAAATCGCTGTTCTCCCAAAAGAATCTATTCTGTCTGTTAATGTGTTGTGTGACATGAAATACCCTCTTAGAATGCTGTGAAATACACTTACTAAGGTGCTGTAATATGTTTTGTACTGTGGAAGGGTGCAGTGCTATGAAATGCTCCTCCCTAGTTCCAATGTGCAGTGGAACCTGTCCCAGGCTGCACAAACCAATGTTTTCTAACAAGGGTTTTAGACTGCCTCTGGCTCTTGTGTTCATCTGAGAACTGGAGTAGAAGTTGAAGTCTTTCCCCCATCCCCAGCAGTTTGTGAGTCCCTATCCTCATTGACTTGTGTATTGTGGCTCTCATCTGGGAGGGGATTCTATCTGTGCCCTCTGATATTGACCAGCAGCTTCATCCTTGCCAGAAGTCTGCCTGTCTTGTTATGATTTATGCTTGGCTGTCTTAGAACTGTCATTCTGTTCTTTGATCTGGAGGACCTTCCTGTGATCCCTTTCAGCCACTCCATTAGCAGTAGCTTGGTATGGGCTCCTGTTGTGTTATTTTTCTGAAAGGCTGCTTTTTTATAACACCACAGGATAAAGAAGAATGTTTCAGCCTGACTCCTGCTGAATGTGCGAGTGCTGTAGTGCTGTGGTGACGACTGTGGTTATAAATGATTGCAAATGGATTTCTCCTGCCTGCATCACTGTGGCTATGGAGCAGCAGCCAGCCTAGAGGTACCTGTGCTCTGAGTCACTCCTAGTGGGATGTGGAGTACTATGTGGTGGTAGCAGATGTGGGTCTAAACCATCACAGCTGACTGCTGTGCCATGGTAATTTTATAAGCAGGGAATTTAGCGAACTCCAAGAGGAGCTTCAGAGGCAATGTTGTGCCAGATAATCTGCCTGAGGAACAGTGTTCACACATAACTCAGTGGAATTATATTGAAATTTATGCCAACTCTTTTCCCCCGCTTTGACCTGAGTGAGCTCTTTGAATCACAGTTAAGTCAGCTGTGACACTAGAAAGTACCCTTTTGTTTTTCTGTATTTCTGCAATTGGGCACAGCAGAATGTGTGCTGTGTGATTTGAAGGAGGGACTTATTCTGGCTTTTGATGTGGCTTCAATGTAATCTGCTGCTGTTGGGGTAGTCCCTGGGGGATTGTGTTGGTGCTTGCCTAATTTGCAGAGGAGGAAAAGCATGCAGATTTACTCTGCCTTTCTCACAGAGGATATTATGATTGTTTGGATTGTTCACATAAGGAGAAGTAAGCATTTTGTATGGAGATCTTTGAGAAGTGCTTTAAAAAGAGTTCTTCTGTGGAACTTCTATGCAGAGACTGATTTATGTGAAGAAACAAAGACCCCTGTATAGGGAGTTCTTGTTTACTAAACCAAAGACAAAAAAATTAGCAGTACTTTGAGTAAGTTCAGGGGAAAATATAGGAATCTAACCCAATAAGAGCAGCTTAATGATTTGTCCATAACTGAGTCAGTAGGTAGCTACTCTCAGCTGTGGGGTTGGCTCTTTCCAAGGCCATGCTAATACTCTAAACCTGAGGGTTTTTGATGCTTTGACTGTGTGACTACTGGCTTAGTTTTTTGTTCTCAACAACAGGGATCTTTTTTGTCATTGAAATAATTTTGTGGGGGAAGAAAGAAACCCAAACACGAAAACCCCAAGCACAAGCAACTTTCTTATTTCTAACATCCATTACATGCTCTTCAAAATGTTTCTGGCATTTCCCATAACTTGTAAATGCCTTTCTTGGGTAAGTTGTTTCTGTTACCCTACATCAAGGATAAACTTTCTTGTGCTGTGAAATAATAACTTTTAAGTAAAAGGATACAAATATCTGAATAATATAGCATTCTATTCTATATTATCCTAAATCTCTGGACACTTTGGAAACTTATTGAAAGTTTTAGGGTGTTTTCCCAAGTGCTAAGCAGGTCAAAAAGAAATAAGCAAATGGAAAGCTGAAGAGTGTGGCTGTGTTCTCAATTACTGATGTCAAGAGGTATCTTAATGTTTGGTTTACTAATAGCCTTTCTCTGTATGTGGAAGAGTATGTAATTTTTTCAATACATATTTATTATGGCTGCCTATTGAGAACAACACTGAAATACCATATCTCATTTTGCTGTGAATGAGGGCAAGAAAGCCTTTCAACATGAGGTTTGTTATTTATTAGAGAATAGAGCTGTACAAATTATTTTATGAATTCTGATTAGAAAAGCTTTTTTAGTTAATGTACTGTTTGCTAGCCAGCTTCTGAAAGCCCCCTTGTAACGCAGAGGTCACTTAGTTCTTTTTAGGTAGTTGTGTGAAAGTGATGCCTTGAGAAGGCTGACTTAGAACAGAGACTAGACAGAGTTAAGAATAAAGAAGGTATTTGTTGAAGGGCCTCAAAGGATACACCTTGGGCAGTACAGAAGCCTGGCCATGGCTACACCCAAGATGGATCCAGAATGGTCACAAAATGGATGTCTGGTCACAAGGTCTCAGATTTTTATAAGTTTTGGTCCATCTGCGTATTGGGGTTAATTGTCCAGTCACAGCTTCAAGTTATGAAGTCCAATCCTTCTTGTTTTCTCTCTTCAGTCCACTGTTTTTTATGCTTTTGGGCCTGAAACTTGTAATGTTTGTTCTTGGTGTCAAGAGAGGAAAGGAATTGTTTTGTCTACCTACTCTGTGAAGAGAGCTCATTAACACTTAATATAAAGCTCTAAAGTACAGACCTAGGCAGCACAGAATCTGAAAAATATGAAAGCTAAAACTTAAGACATCAAAAGGACTCTGAGTTCCTGGCTCAGTTTGTTTTTATTGTGATTGGACAGCTAACTAGGGTAGGATTTGAGTTCTAAATGCAGTTGCTAGTTTTCAGGGCCTTGGTATTTGAAGCTTCTGCTTTTGACAATGTTGTCCTGTCCTCTTCCACCCCAAACTCCAGTGTCACCTAGATTGCTCTGACAGGTGAATATCCATAATTTTGATGAAATATATTAAAGCTAAATTGTTTAAGACATGCCCCCCCAATTCATTCTGCAATGTTATCATTAGAAACTATGGCTGGATATGTGTGGCATAATTTCCTATGCCCTCATGGAATATGAGGAATAGAAATTATATTCCTAAAAAACATCTTAATTTTGACATATCTCAAACTTTGTGTGTGCCACTGTGCCAGAGATATTTGAGCATGCCTAAAAGCTCTTTAGGAATTCGGGGAGTGATCTGATTTTCACAAGCCACGTGATCCAGCCTATGTCTGTCATGCTGTACTGTAGAAAATGAAAATTAAGAATATACTTATATTTAAAGAGATCTGGCTATTAGCTTTCTGCTATTTTTCATGGAAAGCTATGCTGTTTTGTGACTTTTGAGAAGACCAGTTTTGAGGTTGGGTGTGCATGGTGGTGTTTAGAGATGGTTATTCCTGTGGCAGTTTGATACATTAGCAAGTAAATCATGTGGAACCTATGAACTGTAAATTAAAAAAAAATTGACTGTTTCTGATTTCTTTTTACTACCTCAGATGCACTTAGATCTGGATCCATTTACATGAGAGAGCCTACTGCATCTGTAAATCCAGTTTTTTAATGTGTCACCATTTCTGTAAGGAAAGACATTGTTCTTAAAATGGAATTGTGTTTTTTGCAATAAATATCACTTGTCACATGTCTGGTGATATTAGCTAATCAGCTGGCTTTGACAGTCACTGTTCCCTTCCTTCAGATGTGGAAGTGTGTGTGTATTGCCCACACAGCTGTTTCCAGCTGTCCTGGGGAAGGCTGCAAGGCCACTTGGCAGTGAGTGTGTCCTTGGCTCAGGATGTGTGCAGTTGTGGGGGTAATTGTTATTGCTCCAAGATCATCTGGTAAACCAGATCTGAGAGAACAAGAGAAGGTCTAAAGGATTGAAGGTCAAGGCTTTAAAATGGTTAGATGGGCAATCTGCAGTGGAGTGACATTGCTTGCATGGGAGGAGGTTGCAGAAAATCTGACTGGCTTTAATGTTAGACCTGTGCAGGCCCCAGTGGGAAGCTGTTCCCTACAGCAGCTGGATGTGTAAAGCAGCTTGAGGATGCCTGAGTCCTACAGGATATTTGCTTTTAAAAGCAAATAATTACATGTTCTGGGTACCATAGGCAGGAACACCATGAAAAAAATGTTCTGTAATTGTTTGAATACAGCAATCACTTGTTCAAGTACTTTATATGTAGGTCCTAATGAGAAAATGACTGCATGTTAAATTTTATAAATCCACTAAGTGAGAAAATGATAATTTGAGGATTATCTTTGGAATGGATGTATATTTTGTCAGTTGCAGAGATGCTACCTGAAGTTTGTGCTTTGGCAGGCAGTCATTCTTTAACTGTGGTATTTTAACAGTTGAGTTACTGCTTCTTTGATTGTGGCAGCTGGCAGATATTTCATTATCATTAATAGCTGTAGGTCATATATTTTTTACTCAATAAGAATTTAACATATTTCTACTTGCCTCATGGGGTTGCTAAAACCTTTTGATGAAGGACTGAGGTTAGCTTTTCTTTTTCTTTTGTAGCATGACAATAGAATATTTGAGAACTGTTTTCTTCCTAAGGATAGATCAAAAATAGTATGTAGAGATTCTTAATCATTCTCCATCTCTAGAGGTTTGTAAATGAATTTTGTGGAATTCTGTGTGCCTGTTTCCTATGAAATTTTACAGAGCTTACTTGTGTACAAGTTACATTTAGACCTTTGGTCAGAGACAAGTCAGTGTACTTGTGCTAAGTTCAGTAAAGCTATGTAGATTTATACCAAGTAAGGATTCAGTTTAAGCAGTCTAATATTTTCAATATGTTTAGAGTTTTTTAAAAGAAAAATTTTAAAACCTGGATATTAGTTCTTATCATTGAGCAGTGAATGTTTTTCTTTGTCTGCAATTTGCTCCCACATATGCTTATCAGAACCTTCAGAATTGTTCCTACTTAAGCTGCCACCCTTCTGGAGAGATGCAATGCTTCCAAAAGAGAAAAAGGAGCAAGAATCACTTCTTTGTTGCATCCCAAGTGGTTTTCTGGGTTGGTGACACCCATTTGTTCCTGAGGGTGTGGGTGCTGGATCCCCAGCCATGCAAATTAGAATAGTGCTTGTTCTGAGCTTGGTGTGGCTGCAAGTTGTATGGTTAGTCCCATTATTATGTTAGTCCCAAACATTATTTTTAAAACCATGAGACTTAAGCTTAAAAGATCCCAGGAAACATCCCTTTGGCAACTGCTAGTATGAAAATAAAATCCAGTACATGCATTTTCATTTAAGTTAAGGCTGTTTTTTTTTCCTGGCACTGACTGCTTTTTCTGCTTTGGTAGATTTTCAGATGGCAGAGCTAAGCTTAGAGTTTCTAGGTGTTTGTGGCCATCCATTTTGGCTGTATCCAGCACAGATACAGTGATGCTGCTGGGATTTTCCAAGCAGTAGCAGTCCTCAGGTGCTGCTGTTGATGTGGTGTGCTGTGGTTAAGGCCATGCTCAGGTTTTCTATAAATACCTTAAGATCTGGGCATGGCAGAATATCTGTCAGGTATTTGGGAACAGGAATTCACTACAGATAACAAAAACAGGCGACCTGTAACCACGAGATGGAAGCAGTTCTCAATAGACCATTGCTGGTTTGGAAATCTCCAGTGTTCCCTTGCAGATTCAGCTACGTGTATTCCTCACCCAAAAAATTGCCTCTTCTTGGCCTTTAACCATTCCTATTTGTTAAATTGTGTCCTTTACATGCTGTTTATTTTTTAAGCATTTCTTGTGATCACCTTCCTTGTACTTTCCCAGTTCTATGCAATGTAATCATATATCAAAAATACAATTGATGTTTTCAAGTTGGCAACCTAGAGAAGGGGCTGAAAGGTGGAAAAATTGACTTTTTAGAGCTGTTTCTTGAATGGGCTTTGGTGTCTGGTCAAATGTGGCTTTGTGTATGTAACTTTAAGCTTCTTTACATGGTCTAATATCCCAGAACTAGGTCTTAAAACTTGATATCCTTGGTGTTTTAATGTCTGAAATACCTGTTTAAGGATCATAGTAACACTCTTATACACCATTTTAAATGGTAATAGATCTGGGTTTATGGAAGAAATTGTCATCTCTGGAGTCAAAGCATTTATTTCCTTGATCCTCTTCTTTTGTGTGAAGTCTAGTCTGTACTTTTCTGTGTCAGTGTGTGAGTTCAAGTTAATTACATTGACCTTTTGCTGGACAGATGGCTAAATAGATTGCAGTAGTTATAAACCCTTCTGTACTGCCATGCAGTGTTTTCCTTATGTCCATAATAACATCATGTTATAGGGTGTTTTTTTAAAATCTAGTCCACATTCAGCCATTTCAGATGAACACTGTCACTGTTAATATTAAAAAAATTCTGATTTAGTCAGAAATGTTTTCCTGTGAGCAGTTACTCCTCCCTCGTAGCATCCCTACAGGTGCTTTTGCCAATAAGTGATTGCTTCCATGTGACAGGAGAATGGCTGTCCTTGCAGTTAAGGATAGTGACTGCCAGCCCTTGTGTATAAGCTCAAGATCATGAATAAGTGCCTCATGTTTCTATTTTATTTCCTCCTAATTTAATGTTCCTGTTGATAGCTCTCATTTCAAGGGTTGTCCACCTTATACTCACTGTACAAGTTTATTGCTATGCACTAGCCTACTGATTACTTTCCTTCCTCACAATTTTATTTCATTGAGAGTGTGAGTTTAAAGTATTTCTGAGTTTTGGAACATTTCACTAAGGGTTTACTTGTTTGCTACAAATCCTGCTAAGAGTCATATCTGATAGTCTACATCTTATGAAAGAATTTAGAAACCTAGGCCTCCAACTATACTTACTGTGAGGGTACAGAATACAGTGAACAGCTACTTTTTGCTATGAAGAAGTTATTTGTTTTGTAATGGATTTCTTAAAATGAATTTGGATACAAAGTTATGTCGTTCCGATTGGGAACGGCTGAAAAGAACGACACAGACTCTCAGGGAGTCAGAACAAGAGCACCCTACAGTTTATTGCTAGCAGGCCTGCTTTATAGACAGATACGTGGAAAGTACAGAAAGGAAACTCTTATTGGTTAGTAAACTGCTACATTACCATCATTGGTCAGTGGGGTACACCACCCCCCT